>NW_020455598.1:329386-335193 GCF_003342845.1 Nothoprocta perdicaria | reverse complement strand
AAAAAAAAAGCCAAAAATCCACAAAAACCAGCAGCGGTCGCGGGCCTTTTCCGTGCGGAGCCGGAGCCGGAACCGGAGCCGGAGCCGGCACGAGGACTTGCAGGCGCACGAGGTCTCAGCCCCCCAACTACCGCCCCGCTCGCGCAGCTCCCTTCGCCTTCCGAGATTTTAACGTGGACTTTTCTATGAAATAATTAAAAAAATACAAAAAAAAAGACGGAGGAGAGTCGGGACCAGGCCCCGGCCGAGGGGGAGGCCGCGGAGAGCCCGCGCTCCGGAGCACTCCGCCGGCCCTGTCCGTTTCCTCCTTTTCCTCCCTCCTCTCGCTTGTTATTATTGTTGTTATTATTATTATTATTATTTGTCCCCCGGGGGGGGGGGTGTAGGGGAGGGTCCCGCTCCCGGTTCCCATGGGATTCCCATGGGATTCCCTCGGGAAAGAGCCCCCCCCCCGCCACCACCACGCCAGGATCCCGCCCTTCCAGCTCCATCCCCGGCCCAATGGAGGCCCTTCCCGTCGGGATCCCCCCGGAGCCGCCAGCTCCCGCGGCGCTTCCCGCTCCCACCCCATGGGCAAACCGAGGTTGGGGGGGGCGGGAGGGGGGCTACACACGCTATTTAATTTCAAACCTCATTTTTTTAATTTTATTATTCTCTCCACGCGGCCGCTCCCGGCGCTGCCCGCGGCCTCCGGCCCCCTCCGGCTCTTCCCTTCTTTTCTACGGAAACGGCCGCCGTCCTCGGGCCGCCGCGAGGGGCTCCGGGTGCGGGGGGTGGTTTTAAAACTCTCATTATTTTTTATTGTCGTCGTGACGATGTCGGTGGCTTCCGAGTCCGTGTTTCTTTGGCGGTGACTGACGCGCTGTTAAGTCGGAGAGATCCCCCCGGAGAGGGACGCGGCGGCGGAGCGGAGCATGGATCCCCCCCGGCCTCCAGTGCTGCCTCCCTCAATAAATTGTTACAGACGAGTCCGGGCCTCGCTCCTCTTTTTGGGGAGGTTTGGGGCAATTTGGAGGGTTTTGTCACCTGGTGGAGGGGGCAGCCTGGGGTTCATCCCGCTGATCCGGTTATTTGGGATCCAAACAGGAGGGGAAGGCGGTTTATCCAAGTGGGTTATTGGGGGGCTCCCGTGGGAGCATCCAGGACGGCTCCTCTCACCCGGAGCCTGGGATGAGGCTAAAGAGGAGGAGGGAGGTGATGGGAGGATGGAGGAAGAGGAGGAAGATGGAGAAGGAAGGAGGGAGGGAGGAGAACGGCGGAAAAGGATGGAGGGAGGAAGATGAGGATGAAAAGGATGGAGAGAGGGAAGGGGGGAAGAGGAGGATGGAGGAAGAGAGGGAAGGGGGGAGGATGTAGAATGTCGGGAGAGAAGAACAGAGGAGGAGGAGGAGGGAAAGAGGAAGGGAGGAGGAGGGGGAGGCCGGGACAGGGCTCTGGGGCTGGGACCCCCTGGGGGGGAGGGGAGGGCTGTTGGGGGCGGAGCCTCTTGCGAGGGTGGAGCTCGTGGTGGGCGGGGTTTATCTGGGGCGGGGCTTCCTGGGGGTGGGGCTGGGTGGGGGCACCACCCCCACCCCAGGGCACGTTGGGGGCAATGGGGGGGGGCAAAGCCCACGGGGAGGGGGCAGGTGGTGCCATCCCGCGGGAGGGGATGGACGGACACACGGACAGGGCAGGGATGGACACAGGGATGGATAGGGCAATAAATGGCCGCTCAGGAACGCGGACGGGTGGATGGATTCATGGGGGGATGCATGGATGGATGCGTGGACGGATGGACACCTGGCAGGATAGGCCCTGCATGGATGCATGGATATGTGGATGGACAGACGGGGAGCCGGCTGGATCGATGGAGACAGAAGGACAGCACAGGAACAAGTGGCTGTGTTGAGGGATGGGTCATTCACTGGATATAGGGATGGATAGATGGATGGATGGAGGGATGGATGGAGGGATGGAGGAGCAGGTAGAGGGATCACTGTTTGGCCACACGGACAGAGGAGCAGACGAGCTGGTGCATGGGGAGCTCGGGGCTTGGATGGGCCGGTCCATCGTGGCGGGGCAGACAAACCCGCGGCGGGACAGACAGACGGATACCTGGATAGATCCTCGGCTGGACGGTCAGACGGGTGGATGGATTGATAAACAAATTAATAAATAGATGGCCAGAGAGCTGCGTGGGTGGATGGATGCATGCATGCATGGACAGATGGATGAACAGGTAGCTGCAGGGATGGATGGATGCATGGATGGATGCATGGATGGATGCATGGATGGATGAACAGGTAGCTGCATGGATGGATGCATGGATGGATAGATGCATGGATGGATGCATGGATGGATGGAGAGGTATCCACACAGACGGATGGTCTCCGGCCGGCAGAGGCCGGCGCCGGCTCCTCCTGCACATCCGGCGCCGGCTCCTGCGTGCAGCCTAATCCGGGTGATCCGAGCCGCCCGCGCTCACGGCAGCGGCCCCGTAATCACCAGCGCTGCCCTAGATAGCGGCCGGCGCCGCGGGAGCCGCACGGGGCCGGGACCGCGGGCCGGGATCCCGGGATGGGGCGGCCGCCTCGGAGCCCGGCTCCCGGTGCCGGCGCGGGCGCGGGGCTGTAGTTGGCAAGTCTAGAACCACCGGATCCTGCTACCGCACCAGTGTGAGTTCTACCATTGCCAAAGGCAGCCGCCGCGCGGGGCGCCCCGCCGCCCCCCACCGCCGCGTGTCACGAGCTGCCGCGGCCTCTGCGCCCACGGAGGGGGCGGCGGCCCTTGGAGCGGCCGGAATGCTGTGGAAAAGGGAAAAAATGGGAGCCAGGCCACAAAATCCAGCCCGCTGGGGTGGGGGGGTCTTGCTGAGCCCCCAGTGCAGCCATCAGTCCTGGGAGCACCGGGACCTTTCCTTAAGGAAAAGGGGTTGACTCGGATGGGATCACACGCTGGGTTCCTGATGGCTCCGGAGCATCCCAGCATTTCCCCTGAGCATCCCAGTATCCCGGAGCCTCCCCGCTCCCACCCGGAACCTCCCCATTGAGCCCAGAGCAGCAGGCACATTGGAGCATCCCGCCAGCCCTGGAGCATCCCAGCCCATCCCAGAACCTCCCTGCTGCTCCAGAGCCTCTCTCCCAGCCCCAGAGCTGAACCAGTGATCCCAGAATATCCCCATTGCTCCAGAGCCTCTCTCCCAGCCCCGGAGCATCCCAGCTGAGCCCATGATCCCAGAACATCCCTGCCAGCCCCAGGGCCCTCAGAGCATCCCGGCCGCTCCCGCCGCTCCCGGAGCATCCCGGCCGGTGCCGGCCCTCGCCGCCGTCTCTCCGCCTTCTCCCATATTGGCACTACACATAATTGCTCCACGCAGAGAGACCCGAGCAAAAATGTGCTAGTGCCAAAACGGGCCAAGCGGCGCCCACGGTGGCCCCGGCGCCCACGGTGGCCCCGGCGCCCGCGGGTCCCTGCCCGGCGCCCGCGGGTCGTTCTCTGCTCTGTTTATGGCCCTATGGTAATTCACTGATCGCGGGGTCTCACAGTGAATTCTACCAGTGCCATACACAGAACAGGAGTAGCGCTCGCCCGGCCCCGCTGCGTTCCCGGCCTCTGGAATAACCCCGGCTCCGCGAAACGCTGCCGAAGCTCCGGTCCGCCCCAGCGCAACGTTGAGCCCAGCCGGGACGGGGCAAATCCCGGCGCCGGGAATGTCACCGGTCCCGGCTCCGCGGCCGGTGGCGATGACCTTAATCCGGCCGCGGGCAAGCGGAGCAGGACGGCATCGGACACCCCGGGGCAGGGAGCGGCCAGACGCCTCATTCCCGATGTGAGGAGGGAAAAATCCGCTTTCCTGGAGCAATGTGCCCCCCTACTGCCCCCCACCCTGGTCACTGCAGCCCTTGGTGCTCCGCTGAGGAGGAGGAGGAGGATGAAGGCACAAAGTGTCCTTTGTGTCGGCTCCCAGTGGCCGGGGGCACCGGGAAAGGGGCCGCGATGCCCTGGGGGCCGCAGCGGTGGCTGCGGATGGGGGGGGTCCCCACAGAGTCATCCTGGGGGAGGTGAAAGGCTCCTGGTTCCCCGTGACGCCCTTTGGGGGCAGCCGAAGGGGAGCGAACGCCGGTGGCTTCAGCATTCCCGACCTCGAGGGGCCAGGGCGGCGGGAAGAGCCTCTTCCTGCCCGGAGCGCGGCCGAATCGGGCGGTGTCGGGGACACGACGCCCACCCCCTTCCCCAGCTCTGCCCTCCGGTCCCCGCTCTGTGCAGCGGGAAGGGGACCCAGTCCCGTCCCCACGGCGGCACCCGGGGGTCCCCGTGCGGCATCTCCGGCCGCTTCCCACCATTGGGAGCCTCCCGGCGCTCGAAGCTCACCCTGGGCGCAACTCCATGGGAGGGGACCCACGGCGGGACCCCATGGCGGGACCCACGGCAGGACCCACGGCGGGACCCGCGGATGCTGCAGCCGGAGCGGGGACGGGCGGACGGACGGACACGGCCGCCGTGGGCCTGCCCCTCTGCGGCGCCGGCCGCACCCTGGGCCGGTGACGTGGGGCGATGCCGCATTGCGGAGGCGGCCCCCCCCCCCCGCCCCCACGCCCGGCCCCCCCCCCCCACGCGCCGGGGTCCCCGAGGGGCCGCCCGCAGCCGGCAGGGGCCCCGTGGCCTCGCCCGGAACCACCGAAACGCCTCAAAAGGCCCCAAAAGGCCCCAAAAATCTCGGCGCCCTGCTGAGCATCCCCTGGGAGCGGGACGTGGTGGGAGGGGGCGTCTGGCCACCCCCCCAGCACTTCCGTTGCCCTCACCGGGGTCTCCCCTCCAGGCCCATCGGGGAGCCACATTCGGCGGGGGACAGGGAGACTTGGTGTCACCGAGGGGGACGCCTTGTCCTTGGGCGCAGACCGGGGCTCACGGCGGGGTCCGACACCCCGGCAGGGCGGGAGCCTCGAGGGGATGAAGCCCCTTCCCAGCCGCGGGCACGGGGAGCGGGAGGGCACGCGGGTATTTACCGGGGAGGGGGGACACGCGACACACGGGTATTTACCCGGGGGGAGGGTCGCGAGCGCGGCCCCGCGCCTCGGAGCCGTCGAGATTTCCAGGAGGAGGGAAAGAATCCGCGGCGCCAGAGCCGCGGGCAGCTGCGAAGCGGCGGCAAACGAATTAAATCCGGATTTAAAGGAGGGGGGAAAAAAAGAAGGGGATTGGGCAGCAAACGGGACCCCGGCCCCTCCGCGGCTCCGCAGCCCCCCGGGCGCCCGGCCCGTCGGGGCAGCGGGCGGGAAGGCGGCGGCCCGGACGGCGGCGGCCGCGGCGCTGGGGGGGCTCGGTGGGCGCTGGGGGGGGGGAGAGGGGTCGGGGGGGGGTCCCGTAGAGGTGAAGGTTGATTGACAGCTGAGCCGTTTGATTGACAGCTCGCCCGGACGCTGCTTAAGCGCATTGAGGGGCGCGGAAGTCGCTGCCCCCCCCCGGCCCATCCCGGCGCCGTCGGGGAAAAGGGGGGGACTGGAAGGGGGGAAAGTCTTTGGAGGGGGGCAGAAAAGCCGCCCCCCAAGGCCGGGGGCAGCCGCGGAGCCGTCGGGGCCGCACGGGGACCGGCCCGGGGGGGCGAACGGAGAAGGGTCGGAGCACAACGAGGGAGAGGGCGAAAACAACGGGGGGGTGAAAACAATGCGGGGGGGTCTCTAAGGCACCAGTGAGGGGGCTGAAAAAGCGGAGGGTCCCTCAACAGCCCCGAGGTGGCTGCAGCAGCGCGGGGCGGGGGGCCCGGCCGCACTTACCTGCGCTCCGGGCGCCTCCGTCCGGGCCGCCCCGTCGGGGAGGGGAGGGGGGGG
>NW_020455598.1:273952-328660 GCF_003342845.1 Nothoprocta perdicaria | reverse complement strand
CCGGACACCGGCGCAGGTAAAGGGAGCGCGGCGGGGGCACCTGAGCCGGCCCCGCGCCCGCGATCCGGTTTCCGACCCCCCCATCCCAACCCGGGGCGGGGGGGGGGGGGCAGAAATGATCCGGTCCCGGCACCCCCCGACGGCCGCAACAGCCGCTCCCGCAGCACCGGCGGCCGCGGCGCCGTCGGGGGAGACCGGGGGGCACCGGGGGCGGTCGGGGGACCCCTGGGGGGGCTCGGGCCGTCGGGGGGCTCCTTGGTCGGCTCTGGCCGGGGGGGGCGCACGGGCCCCTCGCCCGGTTAACGGCCTGGAGGGGGGCGCATGGGCATGGGGGGGGGCAGCAACCTGTCACCGGCCCCATGGGGGTGCTCAAACCTGCCCCCCCAAACTGCCCCCACCCCGGCCGGGGACCCGCTGCCCTCTGCAACCTGCCTGGAGAGGGCAGCGAATTTCCCCGGATTTGGCTCAAATCTGGTCCCTCCCCCTCCCCCCGGGCCGGTCCTGATGCCTGGAGTGCTGGGGGGGCTGGAGGGGCTGGATGGGGGTGACGCCCCCCCCAGGAGCAGAAGAGAAGGGGCAGAAGGGGACGGGGAAGGGCTGGGGGGCAGCGGGGGGGGGGGGCCTGCATTCAGGGCAATGCTGAAAGGGGAGATGCCGCGTGGGAATGCGAGATGCCAGCCGGGAATGGGAGGCACCGGGAGGGCTACGGCAGCCAGCGGAGCCCCGGTCCCGAGGTCGGGAAGCCAGGATGTCCCCCAGGCCCCCCAGGGGGTCCCCAATGACCGGGATGGTCTCCAGGTTGGGAGACAGTCTGGAAGATGCCCCAAATTCTGCGTGGTTTCCAAGCAGGGAGGGATCTTGGTGGTTCTTGAGGTTTGGGGATAATCCCCAAGCTGGCAGAGATCCTGGATGGTCCCTAAAACCCGAAATGGTCCCCCAAGACCTTGGATGGTCTCTAAGCATGAGGGGATCCTGATGGCCCCGGAGGCTTTGGAGTCTCATCCCCAAGCAGAGAGGAACCTCAGATGGTCTCCAGGAACCTGGATGACCCCCAAGTGCGAAGGCAGCCAGGATGGTCTCCAAAATCCTAGATGGTCCCTAAGACCATGGATGGCCCCCAAGCAGGGAGAGACCATGGATGGTTCTTGAGGATAATTCCCAGGCAGGGAGAGACCCTGGATGGCCCTAGGACCCCAAATAGGGACCTAGATGGTCCCTGAGGAGGGAGGCAGCCTGGATGGTCTCCAAGACCCTGGGTGGTCTCCAAGTAGGGAGGGACCCTGGGTGGTCCCTGAGACTTTGGGGTAATCCCCAAGCAGGGAGGTGGCCTGGATGATCCGCAAAGCTCTGGATAGTCCCTAAGACCCTGTGTGGTCACCACATAGAGAGGGAACTCGGGGTGCTTGAAACTTTGGATGTCCCCTACGACCAAGGATGGTCCTCAAGACCAAAGACAGTCCCCAAGCAAGGAAATAATCTGGATGGTTCCCAGCATCCTGGCTGGTGCTGAAGATCTTAGATGGCCCCCAAGCAGGGACAGACCCTGGGTGCTTCCCAAGATCCTGGATAGTCCCCAAGTCCCCAGAAGATCCTTGAGCAGGGAGGCAGCCTCAGTGGTTCCCAAAGCCCTGGAAGGTTTCCAAGACAGTCCCCCAAAAGGGACAGACTTTGGCCCGTCCTCAAGACCCCAAACGTCTTCCAAGACCCCAACCTTCTTCCAAGACTCCGTGTGATCCCCAGGAATCCAGCCGACCCCTGAGCACGGACGGTGCCGTTGGGGGACATGTGGAATCCGGGGGGCAGCCGGTTCTGGGAGAGGCAGGTGGCCGCGGGCAGGACAGCGAGTCCCGTCCCCAGGGTGGCAGCGGGGGGACCCAGCCCGCCGGACCCCCCCCGCAGCATCATGCATTAGTAATGGCCACCGATCCCGGCGCTGACGGCATTTCTTCCAGCCGGCAGCAACAATCCGGGCCGTAACCGGAGCCGCCGCCGCAGGCTCGGGTGTCCCCGCGTCCCTGGGGGCTGGCAGTGGGGCAGAGCCCCCCACGCTGGGGCCCGGCTGCTCCAGGAGACCCCTGCGGTGCCACCAGGTGGGTCCGAGGTGGATCCAAAGCTGCTGAGATCCCAGTGCGGCTCCCTGCTCCGGAACCGGCACCGGGGACTCGTGGCACTGCCTTGTCCCCTCTGTCACGGGGGCTGCAGCTTTGGGGGGATGGCACCCAAATCTCCTTGCACCCAAGCCCTAGGGACGGTGGCACCCAGAGCGCTGCAGGGGAGATGCCACCTGTGAGGGTGGCACCCAAATCTCGCTGGGATGGCACCCCGAGCTCTGGGGGGTTGTACCCAAAGGGCCAGCGGGGGGGTCCCCAATGTCCCATTGAGGGTCCCCAGAGCTCCCCAGAGAGGCATTCAAGGTCCTGGGAGGGTGGCACCCACAAAGGGATGAGCCCAGAGCCCTGCAGGGACAGCACCCAAATCCCCTGGGAAAGCACCCAGACCCGCGCGGATGGCACCCACCGGGTCATAGGGATGGCACCCAGAGCCCCTCAGGGAAGACCCCCAGGTCCCCATGGGGTGGCACCCTAAGCTCTGGTGGGGGCCAGGATTGCACCCAAAGAGCTGGCACCCAAACCTCTCCAGGGCCGGCTCTGTGTCCCAGGGGCCGGCACCCAAACCCTGCAGGGAATCCCTCAATGTCCCCCCGGGGATGTCACCCAAGGGGACAGCGGCTCCAGCCCCCTGGGGTGGCCAAGGCCGGGGGGGCGGGGCGGGGGGGTCCCGCTCCCCTCGGGGACAGGAGGGTCCCCAGGGTGGCGCCGGAGGCGGCGGGCGCTGCGCGGGGGCCACCTGGTGGGCGCGGTGACAAGAGCCACCCGTGGCGACAAGTGCCACCCCCGGGGACAAGTGCCACCCCCCCGGGGACAGGAGCCACCCCCCCGGGGACAGCAGCTCCCGGCGCTGCCTGTTTGACCAAAAAGTGCCGAGTTTCGCCCCTAAACGCGGCGGGGAGGTCCGCGACGCGGCGCGGGGACTTGGGGACAACGGGTGACACCGGCCCCGCACGCGAGGAAACGAGGGGGAAAAGGGGGATTCGGAGCCGGTGCAAGGAGCAGAGCGGCCAAATGGGGCAAAAGGAGGCAAAATAAATAAAATAGGAGCCGAACAGCCCCGGCGGCCCCAGCTGAGCCCCCAGCCCGTCACTTTCCCCCTCCTGCAAGCTCTGCTGCAGCCCAGCATTAAATCACTCTAAAAACCCCCAAATCACCCCAAAATGAGCAGAAAAGGGGGGGGATAGGGCACGCAGGAGCAGCCCCAGGGCCCAAGGGCATCTCCTGGCCTCGGCAGCCGCAGGGGGCGACGAGGGAAGAGGGGGAGGAAGAAAAGGAAAATTTGAAATAATTTCATATTCAGCAAAAAAAGGGGAAAAAAAAGGAAAAAAGGCACCTCTCTGGTCTCACGGTGGCTCCATCTTTTCCTTCCAGGACATACAGGCGTANTAACCAGTGCAGTGTCCCACTTTCGCTAAGTGTGAGACACTGCAGAGCGGGGCACCCTCTGCGGCACTAGCCGTGGGGCTGCTCAGCGGAGCCTGTGCTGTTTATCAGCAGCCCAAGTCATGGCAAAGGTGCAGGAGATGGTCAAGTCTGACAAGCAGGGGTTTGTGCATGCATGTACACACAGGTGCATTCAATTTAAACCTGCAGTCTTTTTCTGAAATTATATTTCTTCCTCATTCTAACCCAGTTTTTCTTTTTTTTTCTTTTTTTCTTTCTTGGTTGTAGAAAAAGGGTTCTTTTTAAAAAAAAAAAACACTAAACCTAAACTAAAAATTAAAAATAAAGAAAAAAAAAGAAAAAATAAAAGGAAAAAAAGACATAAAAAAGGAAGGTGGGGACCTAACTCCCCACCAGGGCCTTAGCACCTGTCCCATGTATTAAAATCTGATCTCTGCCTAAGGGCAGACACAGTTACCTGCAAAGGAAGGGGGGAGGTAAGTAGAACACTATTGTTTTTTTAATACAATATTGAAAAAATACAAATTTTTATTTTTTTTTCCTTTTTTTTCCCCCCTCCCTTTAAGCCCATATCACCACCCAGCACTTAACTCTAGTCCTAATTAGCGCCTACGTTAAGGTTCTAGCACAAGCCAAGGGCCCGGGCAGCGGGTTAAACCAGTGCCAGCCAAATGTGGCCCCCTCCCTCCCCAAAATAATGCAAAAAATCCAGATAAGAGAAGAGATAAGTACACCATTACATGTTAAATAGTTAATATTACCCTTCCGACAAGCCACAAATGCTAGAGAGAGAACTTCAGCACAGTCACTAGCCACGGCCCTATGTTATGCTTAAAAAATAAAATAAAAGGGAAAAAAAAAAAAGGAAAAAGAAGAGGAAAACTTTTGCTTCATGCCCGTAATTAACGTGAAGGAAATTGTTTGTATGTTTTTATTAAGGAAAATCATGCTAAAGCAAAATGGTATGAGTCTTTTTTTTTTTCTCCAAAAAAAAAAATTGATTGTGCTTTATGAATCGGATAGAGGATTGTAACCTTCCAACCCCAACCTCAAAACTCGGTGGCATTTCTAAAGGAAAAAAAAATGAAAATACTTTTTTTGGGGAGAAAAAATAAGGAGTTTTACCAGTCTGACATTCAAAACTCTGTCCGAGAGTCGCTCCGGGTGGGTTGATTTCCACGCACTGTCCTGGCAGTCGCACCACAACTTAAAACATCTTGTCCAAACCCCCTCCAACTCGCCCCGAAATACAGCAGGTAACATTCAGCTTGAAAAAAATCCATCTCAGCAAGAATCTCAATTACCCAAATTCAAGTACACCAGCATCCCAGGTAGACATTTACTGTATTAGATTCTCTTTAGCATCAAAACAAACAAACAAAAACATCTCAGAGACCAGCAGAAATCAAACGTTTCATTCAGAAGCATCCTGAAAAAAAAAAGAAAGTAAAGATCAGATTCACTTGCTTCCTCATTTGGTGCTTTTAGGGATTTTTATTCATCTTTTTTTTTTGTTTTTTGCTTTTTTTTTCCTAGATCATACTCTGTTAACTTTAAGAAATTTTAATCTTGTTGTACACACACAAGCAGATGGCTACCAAGCTGGTGCAGAAAGGGGTGTAGGGAGGGGGGGAAAAAAAAAAATAAAGGGAAAATAAAATCGGTGCCGATGGATTCATGGACTACAGCCAACGGGCCAATCCTCGTGGATCTGAAGCTCTCAGCAAGGCTAAATCCATGTGGTCAGAGGGCCCTCCCAGGAGACGGAGGGCACCCGCGAGGTGTTTAACCATCCTTCAAGAGAGAACAAAGCAAACTTGGAGCCATGGAAGGGCAGCAGTTTCAGAACTAGGACAAAGGAAGAGTTTGACTTCACATGTGCTCCAGCTAAATCAAAGCACTGCTCAAGGAGCATCGTTTTTTTCTGTCTTTTTTTTTTTTCTCCAACAAAAGGGAACAGCTCATAATCCAGAGCAAGCAAGTGGACAACGTCCAGATGAAGGCTTTCGAGAGTCCCCAAAGCAAAGAGCCCAGTGGTTGTCAGGCCCTACAGTTCCGAGGGCAGCCAGGAGTCCACACAGAAAAACCGGACTTAAAATCCAAGTCAAACTTAAGCTTCAGTGCTCTGCAGAGCTCCATGCACTTGTGTTGGTTTAGTTGGTCTTTAACACGACTCCACACAAAATCTCATCAGCAAGGTTGACCTGAAGGAGCACCTTCCATATCACTGTCTGATACGTTTAATACAGCATTCCCCAGATTGTTTTTTCTTTTCTTTCCATTTTTAGCTTTGAGAAAGTGCTGTTCCATGGTATAGCATCCAAGCCGGTGTCTTTGGAAAACACTGATAAGAAAGCAAACATCTTTTGCTACCTCCCTACCTACCAGAGCAGCCGTTTGAGCTGACAGTCCAGTAGCACACAAGATGACTTGGCCAAATGGAATTTGAATGCATGCATTCGGGCTGCATATTGCTACCAAAATGGAATGTGGGAATATGCTATGCACCTCGGGTTTGAGAAATGACCAAGAAAAATCAAGATCTAAAGGGTGATATATATATATATCAATGCTATTATTCATAAAAACCTTGTTTAGTAATAAAAAAAATTGCTTTGTTTAAATATGAATATTATAGTCTGCTTCTCATGGTTAGGAAATTAAGAGTCTCTCTGAAAAGCAGGTGGCCTCTTCTACTACAATTCCATATCCTGAGCCTCATCTTCCGAGAAGTCGGACATGGAGCTCTCGGACGAGCTGTCCCCGGTGCCTTCTTCCTGTTCTTTTAGTGCTTCTTCTGTTGCATATTTCTGAATGTATTCTGTGGGCGAGAGAAGAGAACACATATAAGCAGCATATATTCACCAGCTGAACGTGGCTGAGAACTACAGCCAGCATCCTGTTGAGCAGTGAGGCGCTGGAGACGACACAGGGCTCAGTTTATAGCAATTATTGCCCCGTTTCTCTGACCACGAGCTGCGTTGTCACCCGTGAAAACACCCAGTGAAGACCACACGTGCAAGACCTGGAAGACACCAGCAGGCCCAAGCCTCCTATATCAACATCATACACATGCATAGGGTTGGACACAACCAGAACCACTACAAGAACATCCCATTTTCCACCCTCTCCCAGGGAAAACTAATCCCCCTCTGGCCCAGGCTCTGCGCAGAAAGCACAAACCTGGTTACCTGCTGCCCATCAGTAACTTCCACAGCACAAAAAGGCAGTGCAGAAAGCAAATCAGATCAGCTAAGCGGAGACTCCGGCCTCTTTTCCAGCTCTCTGAGGGGACTGCATAGTCCCCACTGATCTCCATGCATCTCCAGGATGCAGGTTGGGAATGGAGAAAGCCCATCTGCTACCACACGTGCAGGGGAAAACTGGACTAAAAAAAGGAACCATGTGCCTCAATTTGAAGGTGCTCTCATCCATCTCCTGTTCGTGGCCATGGGACACAAACACATGTTGCAAACCCAGTATCATGGTGTCACATCCCAAACGTTGCCCTCGCAAGGAGAGGGGAGCTGCTCTCCCATTGCATCAACACTGCCAAAAGGGAATTGCAGCTGCTAGCTCGTTGTCTTTCCAGATGTGAGGGTTTTAGAGGGCAGCAAAGGCTCCTTCATGCAGCAGTATGAAAAAAAATGACTGTCCCTTTGTGCTCAAAGCTGAGTCCCTGCACAGGACTGTGAATGTCACATGTTGGTCCCAGGCTCGTGGGCTTCCCTGTTGCGCATCCTTCAATTCCTCCCAGGGAAGAGGAGGGAATGAGGTTCACGAGTACCACCTCTGCAGAGATTATTGCCTTCTACTCCACATGGCACCAGCAGGAGGAGGCACATAGCTGCAGGAGGACTCACCTGATGCCAGCTCCCCAGGTGCTACGACACAGGTTAAGAACTGCTTTTAAGACAACTGGCTTCGCATAAACCCATCCTTCTTCCCTTCTGCACTTCCATCCATCAGCCTGGCCCGTGGGACAACCCTCTCCAAGAGATCTGCAGCAACCAAAGGTTTTCTCCATGTTTCAGCTTGGCACAGGGACATGCAGAGTCCAGATGATGAATCCAAGATGAGGAGCGTAGTACAGAGAGCCACCTGAATCCAAAGACTTCCTGGAGAAGATCACAGGATGGGGCATCCTGTGGTCCTGGCACAACTGCTCTGCACTGGACACGCGCTACGAGACCTGCCCAAGAAGAGCTTCCAAGCCCAGCGAGCTCCAGCATCTGGACCTAACGCTACAAACCATCTCAGTCTGTTTAAAATACATTATTAACCTGCTCGCTCAGGCTACAGAAGCGGCTGCTCAAGTTTGTTTTACAAGACCTTGCAAGAACTGATAAAGTATTTAAGGCAGCTACATAAACAGCAGGAAGTGAGAAGCATTTGGGACATGTCCACGCCACGCAGAGGGGCCCACATTCCACGTCAGGCTTTGGGAGCACTCAAAACAGCAAGAGGAAAGTGCTCTTGTCCCTGGTTTTTACAGAGGAAGGTGGTTGAGTGGTAGTTGACCAGAGAGGAAGATGGGTTGCAAATGGGATATATCCTTATGGTGCTATTCCATTCCTTGGGCTTTCCAGTGTTCTCTGGGCCACTGGTGATTTGGACACTGAAGGCACCATTTCTGCCTATTGGAAAAGACCTGTTTGAGCCTAAACTGTTTGTGCCAAGCAAGCGTGACCTGAACACTTCAGATTTAAAATGGCATCGTCTACCCAGGCAAGGAGCCAAGCTCCTGGGCTGGGCCTTTCTGAAGGTTTCACATGAGGAAGGTCAATTGTCCAAGGAACTTGTGTCCTGAACCTGGAGCTCTGGCTCTTAAGGGAAGAGGATCTGAAATATCTGAATAACACTGATAAATCATCTTCCACAAAAACCATTTTACAGCAGGAAGGGAAAGCCTTGATGCACCCATTCCCAGCATGGAAATATGGCTTCAATTCACCCGTTTTTAAACCCCGGAGCAACACAAACGAGCTCTGATTATGCCTATGGTTGGTACAGGCCTAAGAGCCGTGTTGGCTTCTCCAAGGGTTCCCCTGGGACTTTACAGCAGTACACTGGATGAAGAGCTGCTCCCAGCAGGAACGCGCAGCCCGCGCTCTGCTGTCCTGACCGCATCGCTCTGACCACTGTTACCCAACACCTCTGTTCCCCAAAAGCTGTTTTCACACTAGACCTACAAAGGAGATGGTGAAAGAGTCGACGTGGAAGTTAAACAACAGTTCTTAACAGCTCTGTAAAAATGAATGTATTTTTCCATACCTAAAACCATCTGTTGGCAGTGTACCAGTGACCAGGCAGGTCACCAAGCCCACGAGAGTCAAAAAAAGGGATCTCCAAGGGTCATTCAGCTCTGTAGTAAATGAATTCAGTAGTTCTTGACCAAGTATCACCTTTTCCAGAGGTCTACCAGAAATATTAATGGGTATCTACAAGTTCCATGGTAAATCCTTACTTGTTTGGGCCTCACATTAGGAATGATGGTGACTACAAGCCTTGTGCCACACTTGTCCTAAGCCTGTTTCTTCACTAACATTATGTCAAACCACCGCTCTGTTTCCTCATAACTAAAAAATGAGGAAGAAGAGAGGCAATAAATTATGTATTTGCAATGCTGAATTTCTCAGAGCAAAGACACTGTTACAATCCGCTGCGTCCATTTTACCGTGTCCAAGGTTATTTTTGAAAACTCTACAGTATGAGGAATGACTACGGTTAGCTCTACAGCTGTCACGCAAGCCTGGGAAGAGATGGCAGAGGAAGGCTCTTGGGTGTACAGAACATGAGCTACGTTGCAAGTACTTAAAACACCTTCCAGATGATCTTCACAGCCTCTACATGATGGTCAGGAGGGGAGCAGATCATCCCCTCCTTGGCAAAGCCCTCATCCCTTCCTCGAGGCATTTGCTGTTGGCCAACATCAGTCTATACTTTCTAGGGTGCATCTTTCACTTCATTAAGGCACTGAGGACACCCAAAGTGTCCTCGTGTCAGCCGTGGAGATTTTATATGCCAAAGTATTTTGCTTATATTAATAAATAAAGGAAATGGATTTCAGGATGCTGAAGTGGCCAGACCTGCAGGGTGACTATATGATCCTGTCATGCAGCTGTCACAGGAATCAAGGCGGGCTGAATAATTCGGAGTATTTAAATACAGCTCTGCCTGGCCTCATTTGTAGTTCCACCCTCCAAAAATAAAAATTAAGAGATGATTAAGAGTCATTTTTGCATAGGAACACAGTGACTCGAGGTTTAACTGCTCTGGAGTGATGTGGCAGGAAGGATGACAGGATCTGCCGCCAAGTCCCACACCTTTCTGGAGCACCCGTGCTCTCCGAATCCAAGCAACATTTCCCAATGCTCCATTAGGAAAAGTGCTGCCCAGCTTTGCTCTGTGAGGAAGACTAACGGATCGTGCTTGCTCGTGGAGGCTCCCTTTGCTGAACAGGCCCTGCAAACCTTTCTGGCAGGGGCTCCCGCAGGCAAACAAGTCGTAGGGTTATTCAGTAACTGAAAAAAAAATAAAAATCAGGTGGTCAGGGGCTCTACTAAAACCCCAAGCTGCAGGCCAGATCTGGGCCAAAGGCTGTAAAGCACCAGCCACTGGGTTAAATGCTGATTGTGTTCACTGCATGAAGCCCAAGATAAAGTTCATGGCTTTGCTACAAGCCTCAGGGAGCAGTGCTCACTCCTGATCATATAAAGCTGAACCTAGGGAAGGCAGAGCACCAGTTTCAGGGGGAATTCTCATTTTCTAATCTGTTTTCCTATTTTTCACATGCAAAATGACTTAATTGCTCACTTCCTATTCCTAGGATAGTCCTTTCACCCTCAGTGTTACCAGAAGCATCTTCAAGCCCTTAGCAGGACCCTTCCCTGATGCCAAGGAGACAGTGACTCTAGTTACTCCTCTTGACACCTTGTTCTTCAAACCCTTCCAAGGGCAGATGCTCCAGCACCTCGCAGGCTCTGCCAGCGCCTAACAATGACTGATGGGGACAGGCAATATTTAGTCTCACTCTCCCCAGCTGAAGTTAAAACCCTGTGACCAAATCCTGCTCACAGTGATCACCGAGGACAGTTCCTTCCCCTCCTTTCCAAAGGCATCTTTGACATCTCAATGCTCACAGTCCCTTTCAGGTCTCCGGATTAAACTCCTCCAATTCTTTCCATTTTTCCCCTCTTAAGATGCATCTTCAAGACTGTCCATCCTGGCCACAACCAGATGTCTGTGGTTAGTCTAGAGCTTTCCCAAATGGCAGTTCCTGAACTGGGCAGAGCCCTAGTGAGCCAGAGTACGAGGCAGCAAGAAGGATGAGTGACAATTCCTGCTCTGTGACTGTCCCACGGTGACCATTGCAAACAGCAGCATCGATGTCCTCACAGCCACTTCATCCCTTTCCACAGGAGGCACAAGCTGCTTTCCATCCAGTACCTGTGCAACTGGATATTCCCATTGAAGTTCAGCATTTTTCCTTGCCCTTTCCCCAGCTGTGTGCCTTTTCCCTTCAAACATTTCTGCAGCGTGTCAGGATCACGTTGAATCCTAGCACACTTTGCTCCCAGCTCTCCCTGCTTGCCATCAGTCGATGATTAGAAAACCAGCCCCACGTGCATCATAGAGCAGCTTTGGTCATCAAGCAGGAACAACACTTCCACCCCTTAATTAAGGCTACTCCCATTTAAAACGAGTGGGGTCCTCACGGCAGGAAGGGTCACACAGAGTCACCTGCAGCAGGGACAATCCTCGTCACCCCAGCGCTGCCACTGCTTCTGCAATGTGTCATCTAGACCCTTACCTTTAATTTTCTGTTTGTACTCTTCTGGTCGGTGGAGGTACATGGCCGCGGCGTCACCATTTAGAGGATCTATAGGGTTAGGATAGGCCAGCAGCTGGGGCAGGAACGATTCAAATATATTGGTGAGATCTGCAAGGCAAAGACACAGCAGTTCACGTCTGCAGACCCAGCATTAATATTATGGGAAGCACTGGCAATGCAACATAAAGTTTCAAGGGTAAAATACACTGAAAACCCATATTCAAGTTAAAATAAAGGAATCTGCATCAGAGGGAAGCACATGTATGGCTGATAAAGAGATAAAGGGTCAATAATGTACAGAGACAACATTAACACCTTGCTGCCACTGGCACCAGTCACTAAATAATGCACAAGAAGAAATATTCCTCTGGTGTGGATGAGCAATTGTGGATACACCACATCCTTTAGGCAACAAGTGGCACCCTGCAGGGCTGTGGGTGCTGAGAAAGAGGCTCGAAAGAGGCCAGTCCTTCCCAGATGCCATGGAAGGGCCACGCATTCCCACATGGAACAGAGCTTAAGCCCCAGGTGGGGTGAGAAGGCTTATGGAGAGCTGCAGATCCAGGTAGATCTCATGTGCTGCACTGTCCTTCAGGTTTTGATTATTCTGCTCATCTTTTACCAGATGTCCCTTTTTCTCCCCTGATCAAAAGGGTCTCTTTCCCGCTGGCAGAGAATTCCTGTCTGTGCCAGAGCTCCCTTTTGGGTTGCTTTGAGATCCGAGCCCTGGGTTGTGGTCACAGCCTTTCTCCAAAGCCATTGCTAACAAAGACCCAGTCTCCAAAGAGCTCTGCACGTGTGGCCTCTGCTTGAATCTCACGGCCTCTCTTGATCTCTCTCAGAAGCATCCTGGTCTCCAAAGACGCTTGTTGCTAAGATCAGAGCTGACTCTAGACATGGTTCTTCCCTCAGAAAGACATTCCCATCCAACACAAACCTTGCCAAGCAGGAGGGAAGACCACGGATTGATCCATCCTCAGGAGCATAGGGTTCATTTTAAGCTATGGATAACAATTACCTGGTCTCTGCTATACGGCGACACAACTTAAAAATTAAAAATCAGGTGTTTTTGCCCTGAAACCTCCATCTAGCGCTGAGAGCTGTTGCCCCTTCCAACACTGGCAGAGGACAGAGACAACAACTATCTCAATCGAGTTTGCCATGGGCTGTAAAAATAGCAAAGCAACGATCCAAGATTGCTTCCTGCCACAGCCTTGGAAGTGGTTTGTCCCTGGGAAACCAACAGCCATGGGGTCGGTCACTATCAGCATGAAGTTGACTTATTTGCAAGGCAAGAGCAGGAAAGGTCTGGATGAAGCACCACCAAAAGCCCAACTTATGCTTCAGCTGAGCAAGCAGAGCCCTGGGGAGCTGCCACGGCCCGCAGGACACTTTAGATTTTCTACTTTCAAAGACATCAGTAATTTCCTCCTCTTTCACATGCCCAAAGGCAGCATCAGTTTAACAGGAACTAGCTGCATGTGTGCTGGAAGCTCAACCACGGTGCCAAGACCACCCTGATACTCCCGTAGGCAAAGACTGGGAATCTAACTGCTAGGTCCTTAAGGTTTATTGGCTGAGACACAACAGAAGGTTATTTCCCCCTTATGAAAATCCCTGGAAGCTAAGAGCTCCATATATTCTGGTGCCTGATGCTTTGACTGAAGGAGCAGATTGCTGTGGTCATCCCAGCAGCTTCCGAGCATCCTAAAGCAAGGGAAGCCTGCAACAAGATTCCTGTCGACTGATGCACTCCCTAATGCCAAGCTTTGCTGCAGGCTGTGGGTAGTGCTCTGTGCAGAATATTTGCCTGTATTACAACCACGACCTGCAAGCAAAGGCAGAGCAGATTTTTGCAAGCCTCCCAATCTCAATGCACCACAAGCATAGTGAAAACCACCTTTCTTCTTACTTTTGAAGAATGGCAATGATATAAATACAGAAGGGCTTGTTAGTAAACCTCCTACAGAAAGTCTTTGGCACAGGACATTGCTGCAGAGCAGGGGGGCTCTCCATGTTCCGCTTCCGAAGCGGAACACGGATCGCTGGAGCCCAGAACTGGCATCGCAGTCACCCTGGAGGAATTTTCACATGTCCAGCTGCACCCAGGACCTGCAGAGGCCATTCAAGGTTGGGAAACAGCAGCAGGTGCTGCTCTGAGCTGGCCCTTGCTGCAGCCCCAGTCATGCGGGCTCGTTCCCACCAGAGGGCTGGGTTTGCTCGAGCTGCTCCGCTTTGCATCCAGGTGGATGCATCCTGCTCCTCCCACAGCTGCAAAACCTGGCTGGCAACACAAGGACTTGGGGCATTTTGATGGGGAGGAACCTTCAACAAGTTGCTACAGCAGTTTCCCTGCTCAGGATTCCCCTATATTAATTTTTTTTCCTTAAAAACAGTGGAAAAAAAAGTGAGGTAGCCTCTCTAGCAACTGCTTCAGAGCACCAAATTCCTAGGTCAACACACAGCTTTGCTGGGCACCATCCCCTGGACACCACTCCTCCAGGTGGGATTAGAACATCTGGAGAAGTTTGCACTTTTTAAAGGCCTAAATGCTCAAATTTGCTTCTTTTCAACAACCTCAGCCTTCCCTAAAGGTTATTTTAAGGGACCTTTAACTATCAGCTATCCTTTTCACGCTGCTAAAAAGGAGTTATAAAACAGCCAAGGCCAAAGGAGGCCCAAGAGATCCTGCATTAAGCACTGCAGTTAGCATATGTGCTGTCCCCTCTAGTCTGCACTGAAATGATGCCCCTACAACAAGCAGTTTCTGGTGCCATTTTCTGTAAAATTGTGAGCCACAGTCCAGTGCACAAAGAATATCAGTCTGAACGTACATGGCATAATTGGAAATATGTCACCCGGGTTCCCCTGCCTCACTTCAGATATAAAACTCCTCGTTTTTGGTGCTGAAATCACTGTTAGAAGCTGTTGTGCAGCCGTCATGCACTGCTAAGCAATAGACTAAAATTTAGGTAGAAGAGTTGGCCTAAGCTTCTGCGCACCCAGCAAGTTGTGGTGTGTTAGCAAACCAAGCAGGGGGGCTCACGTGGTCCCCCTTTTTGGGGGAGATGTCAAACTCACCGTAAAGAGCTGTCCAAGTTTGATTGATTACATCTAGACATACAGTTCCTGACCTGAAACGTATGGAAAGGATGGAATTAAACACAGTCACACAAACATTCCCGAGATTTCACATCACTTAACACTCCATTCCCTTCTCCTCTCTCCCCCTGGCCCCATTCATCCTAGATAAAACAGGACAAAATCATAACTTAGGATTAACATGGCACAGGGCAGCCTTTAACTACTTGAACCTTCCAACGATGCCCAAAAAGAGCAAATTGGAGCCACAATTGAATTAGTTGGTGTGATTGGGGACTTTTTTTTTTTTTTTTTTTTGAGATGAGCACAGTGCCAACGAGAAGGGCAATGAATAACCCTGTATTTTGGGTAAGAATAACCCTGTATTTGGGCACAGCCCTACAACCGCATCTGGGAGCGGCCTGCAACGAGCATCTCCCCATGCTTGTCTGCAGCCTGATCCGGTTGCAAAAGTTACCTTGGGAACTCCTGTGGCACCGCCAAAATTCCCTGCTCTGTTAGTTTAAGGCATTAGTTAACTCATCAGCACATTGCTGCAAAGCCAGGGCGCCCTGACAATCAGGCAAAAATCCTTAGAAAAACCACACGCAGGGATGTACTTACGCTTCGTCGATGTTGGGATGGAAAATTTTATTCATGAATCCTGCAAAGAGACACAGTGGTAAATAACAGAAAACAGGCGAGGATTTTGCACCAGAGAAGCCTGGATTTGCTGCACACAGACTCACGAGATGAGTTTCAAAGGAAACTCCAGCTAGGCTATATATAGCCACCTAACCTTTAAAATACAGAGGCAGCATTTTGACCCCAGGGTCCTCAGCCACCCCCTCGGACCACATCAAAACCTCTGCTTACGGTGTATTTGCATCACAAGGTTGTCCATTATTACCTTAAAACATATTACCTTAAAACAAAGCACCCATGAAGCCTATGCATCTGGGGAAGTGTTTTCTTTTTAAAAAACTGCAAGCAGCTTCTGAGCAAACACTGAACAGAGCTCAGCATTTGCTCAAGGATTTATTTATTTTTTAAATGCCTCCGAACCAAGATTTTCTATAAGCTTCAAGTGGAACTGACCTCGGGCAGCTGCGCTGGATGCTGCAAATGCATCCAGCTAACACTGCAGCAACGCAGCAGTTGCACTGGGTTCTGACTTGCAAATTAAACTGCTGGAAAATGAGGCTTTCCCGGTGCTTCCCTTTCGGCCGGATCAGGTATTCCCGTGCACATCCGCTGCCTTGGCAGATGCCTTTTCAAAGCTCTGCCCAGAAGGGCTGCCGCAACCTTTCTTTCCGAACCACTTTAAGCTGCTTCAAGATCTTAACGTTGCTTTTCTTCGTGCTTTTCTTTGCTCTTTTTCCCCAGAACTTAAAATAAACCCTTTTCTCTCTGTTGTTCCACCTCCCTGATCCCCGTAGAGATGCCCAGGGAGGAATCACTCCTTCCCAAGGAAGGGAGAAGTCTGCTTTACTTAAGAGCAGCTCTTCCTTTGGAGAAAGCTGCTTGTTTATATAAAAAAAAAGAGGGTAAAATTTAGATACAGGACACGCACTCGCTTAAACCTTTTAAAAAGCTTTTTCCTATGCTCAAAACACCCAGATATTTTCTCTTGGGAGCAGGTCAAGCAATGCAGAAATCCATCCCTGTTGGCAGCTTGGTGAGCTCCACACTTTGGTCCCTTGGTCTGGGACACGTCACCTCTCCCCATCCAAGAAAGGGGTCACATCCCTTGCAAGAGAACAGCTCCCATCTGGGCTAGGAGCCAACATGTGGATTTAGCTCCATTTCTTTGTATGTACTGTGGCACAGATGCAACTTTGTGTTTACTCCAGCTATGGTTTTCCACAAATACAACTCAAGACCAAAAGGATGCCCAAAAGCAGAACAGCGTCCAGAAGAGGGTCGAGACCTGCCTAAACAATTCCACTTTAGGGAGCATCGTTCAGGACCGCCTTTCCATGACTTAGCTTGGAAAAATGAAGCAGGCTTCCGAAGGGAAGTAGCAGCCCCATCAAATATTTACACAACGGTGGCGCTCGCAGGTTTAAATCAGGTCGTGGATCTGCTGCGCCAGGCACTGGTGACACCGCAGGCAGCGGTCCCCTTTTCAAATCCTGCCCTTCTCACTTGGTGGGGGTGAAAAAAGCAGCAAATTCCTGAAAAAGTTGGAGAAGAGAGGATAGAAGCCACACAAGGAGAGCGACTCAGTTGTCACCAGACTGACACCATCCTTGGTGGTGAGAAGTTCCTTCAACCCAGCGAGATGTGGGCAGCTCTTGGACCTCCTGGTCTGGGCTCTCTGCTCATGTCACCCACTTCCTGCTCGCTCTGCACGTCTGTCACCTTCACATCCATCCAGTGAAAATCTTCCCCAAAGCTCATGGTGGCTCTTCAGGAGTCCCCATCTCACCCGTTCTCTTATGGGCACAAATCACCCAGGTCTAGGGCATTTCTGTTTGCCTTTTCCTGGCTTGGAAGCTTAAATCATTAACTCCTTCCTCATTCGAGAGGTCACTTGCAGTCACAGAGCACTATGACACCACTCCAGTAATTGCTGACTTGCTTTTTCCACTTTTTAACTCAAAGGCAAAATATAAATACAGAGCAAGCATAACTGGATTTTTATTTTTGTATAGGCATTTTAAAAAGAGAAAGTCAGACGTAAAAAGAATTTCAAGCAGGCATAAAAAAAATGATTTAATTGCCATAAGCTTGAATACTGCACAGCCATGATCAAAATCCTGAGCTCCAGATCAAGCAGGGCAATAAGGACTGCATTAACAGCACAGATGCCGACCTGCAAAAATGGGGATATTTCAGCAATAGCTTTGGAGTATCCCCCTCTTTGGCTTGACTGTTCCTTGAGGAAAAGTGTGTTCTTGTATAAAGGGGCAACTAAGCCAACTCAAAGGATGCCAATCTTTCCTTGGAACGGCAAACCTCCTAGAATTCCAGCAATTTCACTATTCCAATTGAGATATACCGTGTCCTGATATTCCAAGGCTGCAGTGGGTGTGAAACGGCTTGTCCTTTGCCGAGGACACAAGCTGCAAACAGCCTGGCATAAGAAACCACCACTGCTGTTCATCTCCAGGCACCCTCTGCACTCATCCATCAGCCACAGCTGACACTTCTCTGCCTAAACTAACAGTGACAGCAGATCCAAATCCACGGGCAAATCCCTGCTCCGAGTCCACCCTGCAGCCACGTTCCCCTCTGCAGCCCGGGGCAACTGGTAGTTTGGGGGCTGCTCCTTATCCTCAAGCCCCTAAACCTGCCCATGCCACAAAGGGCGCCCAGTTGGCCCAGCAATCACTCACTGGGGGAGTGCAAGGTCCTTTTAGGAGACGTGGAGGCTGGTGGTTCATTCGGAGCATTAGCTACCAAGGCCAATCTAAGGCCATGCACTCAGCGCGGAGGCATTCGCCACGCCGCGCTGCGTCGAGCTGCTGCGTAACGTCAACTCGCTGGCAGCCCAAGTTTACGTTTCACTATTTCTCTTTCCATACCTTTCCGAAACCACACCACGTAGGATTTTGCAACAGCAGCTTCACAAAGAAGGAAAATTCAGGTTGAAATATCTGGCTGTAGTTGAAGCAGAGCAGTGGCAGAGCTATGAGCTCCAGACCCCGTCTCGGAGCGAATCCCAGGTGCTACTGGTGTCCTTTTGCCTCATTGCTTCAGTTCATCAACACCTGATGCCCAGGTCTTGCAGATTGGCACACAAGAGGGGGAATTTGTGCCAAAACGGGCTGCAAACACCTACCCTGCTTTGTGATCCTGCTCCCGTTGCAGCAGGGGATCCGCAGAGGGTGCACAGCGTGCGTCAGCCCGCAGCAAGGCATGGGATACGAATTACCTTTCGGCGTCTCCTCTTTCCCCTCACACAAAGCCGAGTTTATTTGCAAGAACAAGTATTTTCCCCATCGCTTCTAGGTCAGAATGAGGAGCAAGACATACAGGGAAGAGCGAGCGCAGAACGGTCACAGGCGATAAGTGACTCATGAAATTCTAAGCAGCAAAACGTAAGGCAATCTAGCGAGGAGCCGAGAGTAAAAATAGCAGCTGCAGTTAAAAAAGAAAAATTAAGCACAGGCTAGGAGAGATCTGGCAAATCCTGGAGAGCTAAACACTGTTTCATGTCAGTACTGGCTGCTATACAATCTTTTTTTTTTAAATATATATATATATAGACACATACACACACATCTATATACACACACCCTTCCATATGTTTTGTGTTGCAAAACAAAATGCCTACTACATACACATTTAGAAGCAAGGTACAAGAAAGAAACACACGTCGGGTGCACATAAACGGCACGGAGACGGAAGAAAAATGAGGTTTGTGTACAAATATACAGAGTTATTTGAGAAAACAGAGGCCTCTGAGCGCACTGCGTGCAACCCTCCCAGCTTTGACATTTTGTTATTAAGAAACCAGAGTGACTCAGTGCTGGCCTAATATTTCTGCAGATTTTAGCAGGAAAAAAAATCAAACGCCACAGGGCTCCTGGATTCCCACGTCTTTCCCAAGTTCCTGACACTGCTCCTATCAGCTAAGTAGGGCAGGACATGCCCAGTCTGGGCTTCTTTCTGTGTCTGTGGTCTATCAAAGGCCATTAATCTCTGGTTCTTGGCAGGCACACGGGCAGAGTGAAAACACACAAAATTCAGAGTGTTCTCGTGACTCGGGAGCTCAAAACAGGACTCGAAGTACTGCACAATTCCTCTTTGGAGAAAGAAAAGCAGGAACAGGGCTGGGCAGAAAGTTCCCCTGAAGATATCAAATCCCAAAGGGACGGGACAAGCAGCAAAGCGGTGCCAGCAGGGCAGCCGAAATCACAAACAGCTCAAGGGAATCATCTAGGAGGAAGCCAAAAGGAACCAAATGTCCAGCGAGGGAACATTTCGGGTCACTGCAAGCACAGGGGGCACTTGCATTCATCGACAAAAGCAACAAGAGCAGCAGCATTTCCTATTTTCAAAAAAAAATTACTAATATACTTCAAAATATACAAAAATAATACTTCAAAGAAGCAACCAGCCCTTTCCTGGGGTTCACTTTGTTTGCTGGGAGCATCATGGTGACCTAGGACTTCTGCTAGACGCATGTGGCATCTTCGAAGACACACGGACACGTTAGGGCTTAGGACAAGGTCTGCACCCCACAGACTGAAACCCAACCTGAAGCCCTTCCCCGTTCTGCTTTGCCGGTCACGCTTAGGATGAGAAGACCAAGTTAAGCCTGCCTAAGTTCTCATGTATATTAGACTCGGTGCCACGCTGGGATAAAGGCAATTGGAACAGATTAGAAAACAGCTATTAGTGCTCATTTTTCTAGAATGCAGAGATATGCTGCAAGCCATCGTGTTATTTGCTGCAGAAAAAACACACGCCACGTTCAGGATTGCATTAAGGTTTTCTAAGAGGGAGAGAAATTTTAGCCTATGGTGCTAGAGGAACGAGGAATGCTGCAAGAGCAGCATTTCTGCTTTAAGCTTTGTCATAAAAAGGTAATTCGGTGAAGGGAACTGCTGGATTCTACCCGTTGCACAAGCCGAGGGCTCGCAGGGTTTACGTGCTGCGTGTCACTGCTGCGGAGGGATCTCTGCAGTGCTGCAGGTAGAAGGGCAGCAGAAGAGTCCACGTGTGCACCAGGCTGCCCTGCCAAAAAAAGGGCTCCAATGACCCAAAGTTCTCCAATTCCACCTCTTTTCAGGTCACCGAGTGACAAATCAGGCTCTTTCTCCCTAAATCCTAACCCAGGGCTCTGCTGGTGGAGGACAACAGGGTTAAGGCGTTTGATGCAACAGGCTCCAAAGGTGTGGGAGGGCTGTGCTGGGGACAAGCGTGGGTCACACCTGGGCTTGCTGGGCTACAAACCTGCTCTGGAGACCAGGCTGCCCCAGAAGAAGAGCCCGAGACGTCACTCAGCCCTGACGGACAGATAAGCCAGGCTGGGAAGGCACAAATGGGAAGCAAAGGGAAAACAAACCTGTTCCTGCAGCAGAACCTGCCCGGGCACCAGCACATCCTACAGAGAGGGACTTTTCCAGGTGAGGGATGAGTAAGACGGCTGCAACACGAGGGATATGCACACGCTGAACGCATTGGAAGGTGCTGTCCCAAAAGGCAGGCAGCAAAAGCAGTGTCAGCAGGGGACAAAGTGACGTGGAGAGCAAAGAACAGCAGGCGCCTTCCTCCTTTCGCTCCCTGACACAGACACCACATTCCTGGGGAAAACGAGACATCCCTGCTGGAAGCACAGCCAGGTCAGCACTGAATCCAGGCTGCCTTTTACTCCTGGTGTCAGGGCCAGCACTATCCAAGCCAGTCTCCAAGTCAAGTGGACCTAAGGCTGAACCTGCTGCCTTCCACATGGCTAACAGGAGCCTAAACCAGCAGTGCTAAAGAGCCGGCCTAAGCTCATTTTTCCAGGGAAGAAAGCTGGGTTTTAAGTTGACAGGCGTGACTTCAAATGCACACAGAAGAACATGAGCAGAGGGGAAGTTCATCTCAAGCAGAGCAGTGTTTTGCTGGAAGCTCTAACACCAAAGCAAATAAAAGAAGGTACCAAGGTTTGGGGTTTTGGAGCTTTGCCTGGAGCCAGCCTATGTTTAGCCTGCTGACACGACAGTGCCCTGATCTGCCCTGGTTTTGGGGCTTGTGAAGTGATGGAGGGAAAAGCAACTGGCCCCAATAACACACCGTGCACCCCACTAAGTCTCTGAGAGACACATAACAGATTTGAAAGCTGGCTGAAGTGGATGGAGGGGCCACGTTTCTTTGGTTCCCTTAAGGCTTCAACGCAGACAGAAGGCACTAGGTGGTACAAACATAACACTGCTCTTTCCCAAAAGCTCACACGAGAGACCGGATAGATTATTTCTCACACAAGAGTGAAAGACTTTAAACAGAAGGCACTCTTAGGAGTCTATTTTAAGCAAGCAGCCAAAACGTAACAACTCCGGCTTGGGATGTTGACGTTGGAAAGGACCCATCAGTCCAACCCACATTGTCAAGTTTCCACAGCAGTTCTCCAAAAGCTGTTTTCCCCAGAGCCCTTCGTGGCTTAAGGCACAAGCAAGTCCTTCTGACCAAGGCATCACGGTACCAGCACTTACTTCACAAGCTGGAGCACAGATGTTAAAAGTTCATACATCTACTCTAGGGTTGTTATTATTTTTTAAGAAACACTAATTTATTGCTTGAGCGACTAGGCAAGCGTGATAGCAGAACACATCCAAGCTGGATCACTTATTCAAGGGCAAAGACAGGATGGAGTCTAGAGAACATTTACTTATCAAGCTTCCTATTTGCTCTAGAAGGTTAAACCAGTCGGACAAGTCTAACCAGCTGTAACCACGCTGGGTTTATGTCCCTGTCCCTGTTCCTGTGTTCTTCCACACAGGCATCACCTGCCCAGCACAACAGAGGCTACAGCTCCTGCCTCCACTTCCATTCATTCTCCTGGACATGTCCCAACAACCACGTTCTCCTCAAGATTTCGTGAGCACACCACGGTCTTTGCTGTCAAGTCCTCCTGTCTAAGCAGGCTCCACCACGCATGGTGCCTTGCACCTCACACATGAATGAATCCATCATTAAAAAACACCGAAGAAAACAAGAATACCCGGTAGGAGAGAGTCACTTCATCAAGAGAAACATACGACCAGATAGATTTCCATCTCCTAGCCCATTAACCATAAGGCCAAGCTGCCTCTGCACTTTGCATTGCAGTAGTTGATCTGGGGTCTACAGTAAAGGCTCTCTGCAGATGTGAAGAGCTGATTGCATCGAGTGCTTGTGCAACTTCACTTGCAACAAATGCCACCAGCTGCCACGTCTCTCCTGCATAAGCAACAAGGTGAGTTTGACTGAAAGAGATTATTGGTTACCTATAGACGGGGATTTGAAAGGGTATTTATCAGGAAGGTCGACTCTAACTTTCCATACTCCACCTTCATATGGTGCTGCAATGAAAGAAACGCAGGCATTAGACACACTTCAGAACTCAGAGGAGAATAAACAGAAATACATCATTAAACAAAACATCTTTGCAGGAATACTTGGTCCCACCAGGGGGTACGGTTTCACATCAAAGCACCTACAGTAAAAGCCTTTTTCCTGTACTGCCTCACAAGAAATGCTTGATTTTAACTGATATTACAGGAGATCTCGGCACGGAGAGACACAAGAGCCTTATTCAAAGCAGAGACTTCAAAATCATCTACTTACCTGCGCAGATGTTACTAAACTAAGGCACCCTGGAACCCCAACTCCTGATCTAGCCACTAGAAAAGCTCATGCTGATTCTAAACACAACCAAGAGCTTGGGCGGTGGCGATGCGGAACAGACGAGGCAGGTCTAGAAGGGCTAAGGACCAACATGAGCTGGGACTATCGGCGATAGCAGCGGGTTTAGCCATCACGGTACCAGGCTCTGCTCAGCTCCACAGGAGGTGCCTTCAAATACTGCCTCCATTCTTGCTCCTGTTCAGATTTGCTGATCACTTCCTCTGCTCCAGAAGCACGGCATTTCACTGCTCCCTACCATAAACTCTTAGTTTGCATTTCGAGAAGGGCTGGGTTGTATACTTACTTCCTTGTGGTCCATAAAACTTGACAACAAATTCATTGAGTCCTCCTAAGATCGTGACTTCGTGTTTGCTCTCGATACTGACGCAGCAGGTAAAGGAAAATATTTAGTCCGAGAGAACAAAAACGTATTTCCTCAGATATGGGGAAATTGCTAGAAATCTATCAAACCAAACGGTTTAAAACCAGCTTTCAAATTAGCCCACAAGGAAATTTAAGAGCCTTGACTGCAAAAGAGACCTCTCTCCATCCCAGTGCCCTGGATAGGGGCCACCAAGTTGAAAGCCACCCCTGCCAATGGCTCGTGTTAAACGTTTACTCTCCCACCCACATCAAGAAGCAGAACTTGCCCTCAATTCCTACTCTGGCAAATGCAAATTCTGATGATTTCAATTCTACTTGGCTGCTACCCTGCAAATCACACCAATCTAATGGACGTTTGACTTGCAAGACCAAAAAATATCCGAAAAAACACTCAGCTCCTTTGGAGGAATAGCAGTGCCTCAAACTGGCCCTTCTGCCATGGGACTAAAACACACGAGTGTCTCTGAACAGTTAAAAAGAGAACCGAAAGACCAGCGCTTTGAGAAGGGGAGCGAGCTGCATGGCAAGAAATCTTCATTTCAAAGAACACTTTAGGCAATTAGCAGGGGTGTTCCAGCATCCCGGCTTGCTGAAGGAGTCCTGCCACAAATCAGGGTTAATGGATTGCGAATAATCCCTGACAGCAATTACCTTTAATCGATAATCTTCCCGTGAATTATGAGGGAAGCAGCAGGAAAGCAGAGCAGGAGGAAAGCAAGGTTTTACTCCCGCCTGAACGTCCAACAGCCTCACAGCTGCACCCCAGAGACCACCCCACTTTGAGGGACAGGAACCCAGAGAATATTAAATAAAAATCCTTAACATCACAACAGAACTCTCTTCCCTTCCTTCCAGGAACGCTCACAGCAGTTTAATCTGGTTCAAGACTTGGTGCAGAAATCACTAGATCCGCCCTTGGAGCCCCAAGCACAAGTAACTTCTCTACTAGAAGTCAAGGTCCATAAGGTCCCTGGCCTTTTCCCAGGAAAAGCTGGGTCCCTAAAGGTTTAGGGAACCTCTGGGTTGTGGAAAGCACCTCCACATCCAAGCAAGTCCTGCTGCTTGCGACAGACCTGATGTTGAAGGACACTTGTCACCACGTCCACTTGGGTCACCCAGCACATAATATAACATAGGCAAGACCCAATTTAAGCTGCCTTGAGACAGAAGCACTCATCATTGCCCACCCAGGAACGGGCTCTTACACCAACCCTCCACACATGATGATGCCCAAGAGTGCAACACTTAACACGCCAGCACGTTAGCACTTAGAGCAGCTCCACGGATCAGGTTAAGCACAAATGGTTTTACTTAGGACTAAATCAAGTCCCTCTTAATAAAAACCAGCTCTCCGAGGCAGATCTTTAGCACAGGCTCCTGGGCAGCTGCAGCGTCTGTGCTCGGCAGCTCTGCACGGTCACGTAGATGATAAATTAAGTGGAGTTTCCTGCACCCAGACTTAAGCTCTAGCATTAAGATCAGAAAAATATATGAGTGAGCAATGTATTCCATATTTGTTCTCTCTATTGCAAGCAGGACCTAAAATTCCTTCCAAAAATAAAGCAGTGAATAACATGCAGCTTGATACTTGGGAATGACTACAATGTTTATGAGCATGACAATAATAAAATAATCTTAAAAATAAGGTGAATTTCGTCAAAAAAAGCCCTTGTATCAGTGTAGGGCAAGGCTCAGAAAACGCCTTTCTGCAGCTCTGAGGAGGGACAAGCTGGTTGTCCTGGTCACCCTCCTCCTGCAGCCATCCCCCCCTTCCCTTGGTTCTCCCTGGAGGTAGAGATGCCAGGGGTTAAAAATCCAAGTCCCACTGGCAAAGAGTGGAAGCACCAGCAGGAAAAAGGGGTTGGGACTGTTACAGGAGGAATATATTTCCACCCTACCAGCTCCTCGGGCTTCTCCAGGAAGTGTCCAGGTCCATTCCTTAGTGCTCCTGCTCTCCAGGAAACACCACATGAGTCAGGAGTCCAGGAAGACAGAAAATTGAGGCAGATCTCAAGGTCTTCAAGTTGAGAGTCCTAAAAAATCCCTCATCCCGCAAATTCCCAGACAGATTCCCAGACTAGGGAACCCTCTAGCAGCACCAGGGAAAAATACAGGGTAGAGGGACAGAAGGGACTGGAGACACGGAGTTTTCTCGCTCCTGAGGGACGGTCCACCATAACTGAGGGCAACAAGTCTAGGAGCAAGGAATGCAGGCTCTGAAATAACTATTTGGTCAGGTCAAATTTTTTTTTCCTTCCATTAGTCTTCCAACCAAATCCCAAATGAACCTTGTTTCATACGTGGCAACAATTCATCAGGGGTCTTGAATGTGAGAAAAGAGTTGGTGCTTTGGAGACCTGCAAGACTCGGAGAATCCAGCTGTGGCTGGAGCATGGCAGAAACCTGGATCCTGCAGCAAACCCGGGAAGCTCCCAGGAAGGTAGTCACAAAGTCCTCAGCAACCCAATGGCAGCTTCAGGAAAAAGAACATCAACATTTTGCAGCAGGTCCTCCAATGCAAAGGCTTGAATGTCCTCGATGCTGGCAGGGATTTGGTGGCTTGTACAAGCAGAAGCAGGGACGACAGCTACCGTGTGTGTACGCAGGGGTGGGATCCATGGCTCCTAAACATCTCCTAACGTGTGGTGTGTTAACAAACAGGAACACAAGCAAATCCCTCCCAAGATACTCAGTTTGCTCCTACGAGGCTGGGTGAGTTATGGCCTCGAGGCTTTTATCTCCCCATCTGATAAAGATACTAATTCGGCTTCATGGCAAACACAGGGAAAGAGACAGGAGGAAAAATGAGCAAAATCTGGATACCAGTCAAGCTGCTGTTTCTAAAGATAAGGAGCTCAAAAGCTTTACCTCCAGACCACCAAAAGTCAAAGGGAGTCCTGAGGACCTGAAGATAAATTATCTTAGTGCCAAAGGCACTAGGGGATTTTGATGCTCCCTGTCATTAAATACTCAGCTGCTGATACAGAAAACAAGCTTGTTTTCAAACCTCAGCTCAGGAGTAGATAGACAGGAGGGTTTTTGCTGCAGCTTCCATACTTATATTAATAGGAAATTCCAGATTCCCTATATGGTGCCTGGGAAGTGCCAGAAGCGCCAAGGTCAACAGGATTATCACGATAGTAATGTAGGAAATGGTTTCTTGAAGACTGAGCAGCAATCTGAAGTATTTTCCTCACTCTGCTTTGGGCAGTCTGCTCTGCCCTAATCCAGAGCATTAGGGTCCAGCCAGTTCACAGCTGGGAATGGACCGGGAATTGGCCTGTTCCAGGGTTGAGCTCCCACTCCTTCATCCTCCTAAGCAGCCTCGCATGAGGCCACCCACTATCCAGGGCCTGCATCTCCTCTGCAGTAACTAAAATATTAAAAACAACACGTTAGGATGCAGCTTCACACCCAGGTCTCCCAAAATCCCAGATGGTCATTGGGACCAGATGACTGGTCCGCTTGTCTGAGGGTTTTTCTTCTTGTTTTTCTCTCCCCCACTCCAGGCAAACATTTATCCTTAAGAAACTCCCTCCATTAAGTTTTTCCAAACATAACAAGTCGTAAGCTTGGGCAAATCCATTTCCCAGCTGCAAATATTTCCCTGAAAATACTGTTCTCTTCCTGGCAACGCAAATGGCCATGAAGAGCCTCAAGAGGCAGAGCAAGAAGAGCACCCCAAAGCCTCAGGGAGGCTCAAATTTGGCATTTACCTGGGTGCATCTCAGCTCGAGTTTGCAGAGAGGTTGATGGTCATTACCAAGAAGCTAAGAGCATCTGCTAAGAACAGCTGAGGGCACTTTAGGAGAGTTCTCTGCTGCTACTGCCAGGTGGAGAGCATGGCCAGAAGAGATGGGTATTGTGTGTTTGGAGGGCAAATACTAAGGCCACATGTGGGTATAGGATAAAATAAACTTCAGAAGTTGGACTCTGCTACCTAAGCAGGAGAGAACATCTTCGAGGAGACCATCTTCGAGGAGACACGTCCCTGCATCTCATCAGCTGCACGTCCACTGACAAAAGAGCTTTTAAAACCCAAGATCAGGGTTTTTTTCCCCCCTCATTGAGGGCACAGGGCCTTTGAAATCCATGTCACTTAAAAGCTCTAGGATGTGGCATTTTTGGAAGTCTGGACGTGGTATCTTGGAAGATCCTTGGCATCTGGAAGTCCCAGTCCTCCCTGGCACATCGCTTCCTTATCCATCCTCGCGACAGAGCCCAGGAGGCTAAAGAAACCCCCTTGTGATTTCATGATTTCCTGCAGCTGCAAGATGCAACCCTGAGGTTTTTCCCAAACTGCTTCGCAATTCCAGGCTAAACTGCTTAGAAAATCCGCTGGTTTTCCCCCAAAGCAGTTGCTCTTGCTGCCACAGGGCACATATTGCTGCTTTCAGCCTCAAGTAAAGGCACCTTCCAGCATCAGAAATCCATATGCTGTTTGCCAAGTACCTTGCGCTGTCCCGGTCCCGATAACCACAGCTCCATCATCCACAGCTCCCCAGAAGGGAAAATTCCACTGGGGGAATCTGGAGTTTCCTTGGGCATCCAATGCCAAGCCCCATTTTCTTCCATTTTGATCAGGTTTGTCCAAGAATCCCACAGCTTTGAACAACACAGACGATATTTCAATCTCCATAGCTTGAATGTCAGTCATACCCCAACACGGAAGTCCATGTAGCGACACAGTTTTCCCATTTTTCTCCTCCATGTTGTTCCCTTGAAGAATTCATACTTGCTAGAAGAGATAACAGATGCATTTTTCTTGCTATGGAAAAAATGATATAAATTTGTTTAAATTTGCATCCATTGGCAGCCACCTTCTGATCAGCAGCACAGTAGAGCTCTGCTGGCCAGACGACCATGTTTTGGCACTACTTGTGTTGCAGGTTAGTTCCTAGGAGCAGTTTTGTTGGAATGACGTGGTCTGAGGTCACTCGGAGCTGCTATGGACGTGAGAGCTATTGAGATGATGCCGGAGAGAGGTCGGGAGCTGCACAAGTCAAGGCAAGAAGCAGCAGTAACGTTTCCCACCTACAGCACTGCAAAATTCATCAGAAGATGCACTAGGAACCAAGAGAATTTAAGCCTGCAATGATAAAATCCAAGCTGCTGGCACCAAAACGTGGCCCTGAGCTTGTCTGGGCTGACCAAAGAGGCAAAAAGGACCACGCGGCCGCTGGCTGAACCTCCTTCAGCACAAGCTGCAGCCGAGCTCCTCACCTACCATGAGCAGCCCAAGCTGGGTACACAAGCAAGGACTCCAGCAGGATTAGCTTACACGGCCATACATCCAGCTCCAAACTAAATATCTGCAATATTTGCATTGCCACTGAGAGAAGGGTGTTACCATGGTGACTCTACGCCTGGAGGAAACCCTGTATTTAATGCAAGAATAATCATTTCTCCCTTGTTTGAGAAGTTTTAAGTGCCTTCGAAGCGAAGCATCAGTCATTTCTGCTTCCAGTTGCGCTCGCAGCAGTTGATGTCCTTGGTTTGTGAGGGTGCAAGAAGCAGCAAAACTCTCCTGAAAGAGCAACTGTGGTTGTAAAACCACAGCCTTGAGCGCGTCGCTTGACACCAACCGTAAGATTTCACGGCTTCTCAAGTGGATGGTGCCTCCTGATGCACTCTGCACAACGTACCAGGCTGCTTTTCATGCGTTTTCACAGTTGAAATACTCAACCGATTTAGACTTCCTGCAAACACATTATTTTAAGGCACAGCCTTCTCCCCGGTGAAGTTTGCTTTAGATTTCTGCAGCTACAGAAATGCACTTTTACTCCAAAAACTTACACAGTCATTTGGAAACTGCAACAACGTCAAACCACCTCAACAAGTGCTACATAAACTCCTAAATTTTAAACCTTCTTCTTCGGTTGCAGCACCCTGAACATCCCAGGTGTGGAGCTGGGACAGCCAGATGCAGAAGGAGCCAGCAGTTCAACTCTGCAAGAACATTCATCTATGGAAAATCACCAAGAATCCCACATTTTATCTCTCTTTTTTGATTCTGATCAATGCTTAACAGGGTGGGTGGGAGAGGGGTGAAGCATCACAGTACTTTCATTCTGGTAAATTCAGAGTGATATTTATCAAAGGGTGGAGTTTTAAGGTGTTTGGCAACGAATTCTTCCACATAAGAGAAAGAGACTCCAAATAAGGCCAAGGAGACTCACCAAGGAGATCTTGATCTGATGCAGTTCAAGGAAATGCAACTTATCGCTACGCTGAGAAAGCATCAAAAACGCTCTCAGCGCTCCCATATTTAATAGACACTTCACATCAGGATGTCTCTTGTCAACAAAAACCCTGAAGTCCTCCACAAGAAAGGCGCTCTGCAAACGTACCTAAACCTTAGGATATTCTTTAAAAAGCGGAGTTAGTTTTGCTTAGGATCCTGCTCCCTTGGAATAAGGGCTGCACATATCAGGCAATTTCCTACCCTTTTCTTTTTGCCTAGGCACAAGAGAGGCAGAGCTGAAAGCGTTGCTTGGGTGCAAAAAAAACTTGGAATGCACCAAAAAAGGGTCCATTCAATAAGCCTAGGACAGCAGGATGGTCCTAACTGCTTGGCAATTATATATATTATTTGTCTAAAAAACAACCAAGGGTTTGGCAACGCAACTGGAAGAGCCACAGGGCGCCCACCTGGACGCACCGGTCTAACTAAGGGAGACACCTTCTCTGCTGCCATTTGCTACCAGAGGCCAAAGTTTCACCCGAATTTCTGAGATTTTAGGGCAGAAATGAAGGATTTCAGAGCTACCTGAGGCGTGTTGTTGTTGTGCAGCTCTTTACAGCAGATGTGACAGCCCAGCAAGGTACACTGGGATCAGGTTCCTGCTCACCTCAGATCACCCCCACACGACATCTCCAAGAGGTTTCCACAAATATTCCAACCTCAGGCTTCCAAAAGGAGCCAGCAACATCCAGCCGAAACGCTAGAGCAAAACTGTGTTTAAATTATGAATCAGGCTCAGAGCCTGGAACAAGCATCGAAGTGGATGATGCCGGGGAAAATCAGGCAGCGAGGTCCTCACTGAGCCTGCAGGTCTGACATCCCAAATTGTACTTCGACTGTCACCTATCTGGGTACTTTCCACACCAGAGGCAAGAAGAAGGTCCCTCGAAGGCAATTTCTTCGTGTGAAACAGAAGCAGAGCTTCTATGTGTTTGTCACAGATTCCTTTGCTGCCTGAGCTAGAAGCTCCTGCATTTCTGAGCCTACCTGGCTACGGTTATCAGCTGCCAGCAAGATAAGCTCTAAAATAAATCTCAGAAACCACTGGTATCTATGGCATGGATGCAGAAAGCCGATGCAGCACACAAGCTGTATTCAAGAATCAAACCACAGATTTAAAAACCTCCCTTGACCTCTCAAATAACACACTGAAAAGGGCAACATGTGGCTTCAATCTTCATTTCACACTGTCCCCAACAGCCCAATTTGAGGCAATGCACAATGCTCTCCCAGATACAGGTGTTACTCTCAGGGAAGACCATCTCCCAGGCCACCTGCTGATTTCTGTTCCTCTCAAGCCACTTTATTTTGTCCCTTTTCAAGAAAAAGTTGAGTGTTGCTCTTCCTTAGACTCTTCGTTAGACTAGAGACGGGAGTTTTGTTCCACAAAACTCCTTGTTTTGTACCAAAGTATCTCAGGAAATAGGTTTTAGAGGTCAAGCTCAAATGGGATATTCCATACATGCTTTTAACCTGAATAAATCTTAATTAATAATAATAAATCTTAAAAGACAGAGCATGACACCTCTGAGAACTAGTGAAGTTATGACAACTGTGACTGCAGCTCCCAGCACAGCCCAGGCCCTGTTTTCTCTCAAACCAAAGCAGGGAAAAAGCAATTTGCGAACACACACCTCTCAGACCTTGGTTACCTGCAGCAGACAAGGTGCATCAGACACCATTTTCTTTCTAAGACACCCATAACACAAAAGGTGAAAATTCCAAGCAGCAGAGTTCAATGTACCAAGAAATTGCAGTGAATTTTGCTGATGGAAAAGCTGGAGGAGCTTCCCGGGTGCCCCATTTTTGTCCACAAACTCCCACTACTCTGTTGTCACCCCTATTAAATCAATTATCCCCCTTTTTCTTGCAAGGGGACAGGAGCAGCTAAGCAGACTCAAGGCTTCCCCAATGGATCCGCTAAATACATCAGCTTTCTCCGTGCTGGCTGCAGACAGGATGCCCAAGACAACTGCTTTGGCCCCGGCTTTATTTCACTCATCCATTTGAACAGCTGTATTTAAGGGCTTAGCTTATAAAGACACATCTAGGCTTCGTTTTCGACTTAGTTACTCCAACATCTGGCCTGGAAGCTGAGGCCAAGTCAGGTCAGCTTGTGCTGTCCGAATTGGCCTCGAGAAGATACCAACAGCCACATTTTCCAGGCTGGGAATGGGGTCAGGACACGTCATGTCCTGCTCATCGAGCTGCTGACACCAACCAAAAAGTCATGTCATCTATGGGGTAAACACCCAGAACACCTGCAGAAAAACTCCTTTTTAAGCTCCCCCAAAATGCACAAATTCAGGTAGTTTAGCAGTTCTCTTGTGCTTGCTCCATATCCTCAGGTTTTGTATCCAAAAACTTCAATACTTGCCTGTGCCAGGCTCTTCAGCATCCGCTCCCCAACATAAGCCACGCTCACAATGTAAGTGCTATGGATTTGACCGCGGCTGCCCCAAGCTTTTAGACTGCACCACCCAGTGTGGGAGAGAAGGCAAGTGCTCTCTTATAATTAGTTAAATTCAGCTGAAACAGAAGATTCCTTGACATCTTCCATTCGGGTCACCATTATAGGAAGGACAAAGAAACGCTACTGCGACCGCGCAGCAAACTAATTAACACAGTTTAGTCATTAGCTGTGCAGCTGCCTGGAAAAGGGGGATTTTATTTTGTCACCGAGTTTGAAGCTTCTCCTCCTTCCGAGAGGAGCTGCAAAAGACCAAAGCTGGAACGGTGCAGAACAAAAAGCCCAGCAGTGACCTACGCCAGATGCTCTGAATTACAGGTGACCTCCAGCAGGCCCAGCAACAGTTTCAAAGACACACATTTATCACAGGCGCCTTTAATAAATCAGAATTAAGCAAGGCCTGATGCATTTTAAATCAGTTTTGATGGCAAGATCCCTAAATGAAGGAAAATCCCCAGTCAACCAGCGGGCTGTTGCAAAGAAACCACCTTCTGAAGGAAGCTGCAATGAAGAATAGCTTGGAATTGCAAAAATTCCTGGTAGACTGCACATTTTTCACTGCACTGTCAGAGTACCTGCTATTTTTCCCATTTTACTCACCTCTGCCATCCTTCCTGATGGTTATGGGACTAAAAAGGAGGTGGGAGTGCTCTCTATTTGCAATGTAGCTTAATGTTAATGAGGAAAACATCTCCCTCTTTGCTCCAAGCGTGAGCTGTCCCTGTCCCTAGAGGGACAAAGGCCTCCAAGAGCAACCCGAGTTAAACATCCTGCTGCTTCCCCGGCACAGAGAGCGCCAACAGATCCATCATCCATCTTAAATGGGATGGAAAATAAGAGGAAAAACAGCAACAAAAAGAGAGAGAGAAGCAACTGGGGATCTCCTACCTTGCCTTCTGCCCAGGTGTTCAGCTCTGCCGCACGGGCCAAGAGGGTGGCCCAGTAACAGGGACCAGGCTGGATGTGAAGCCTCACACTTCTGGCTCACGTGCTAAATTTAGCCCCGTCTGGTAATGACCTAAAAACGGTTGTTACGAGTGTTGGGAATCACGAGGCTGTCGGGAGAAGATCACCAGGCTGCAAAGTCAGTGCGGCTTCACAGGGAAACCCTGGAAGGAAAAGGCTTCGGATCAGCTCAAGCTGATGGTGGCTCTGAGCAAACTGAGCAGCTTCAGCTTGTGAAGCTGTTCCATCCTCTGTCACCCCTGTGGATGAGCAGGACGTGCTTCCCCAGGGTGTTTTACATTCCCTTGACCTCAATTTTTGTGCATCAAGGGAAACAAGCAAGAAAAACCTGACACCAGAAACAAGGCAAATCAACCAAACCAGAACCACGTAACCTGCCAGCTCGGGATGTTCTTTCCTCAAAGGGCTTCTCTGGCTGCTTGAAATCCCTTGTAAAAGGGAGCAAGTCCTCAGCATCATAGCCCTGTTGCCCTTCATGGGTGCTCATGATAAATACCCAAAAGAAAGTCTGAAATCAAAAGAGGAGCCACAGATGATTCCAAGCCTCACGTAGCCTCAGACTTGCTTCTTGTGCCATCCAGGTCTGCAGAAGGGTGACAAGAGTGTTTCACACAGAACATCCTGTTCTAAAGCATCCTAGTTATGCCCAGTTTCAGGCAGCAGCAAAGAAATCTGTGTCTTTGGAAGCCCTTAAGAGGCATAGAGAACAATCTAGGTACACACACTGTATGCACCCCAAGATGCTTAAAGGAGGACCTTAAAGCAACTCCCAGCTCTGCAGGACCCAGTTGCGCCCCAGCCATATGAGAAGGAAGTCCTTGCAAGCACAGGCTGCAGGCCAAAAAAGGAAATCCCATGAAATGCAATATTCATAATGCCTTTAAATAGAGGACCATGACTTTTGGCTTTCACGGGACAGAGATGCAGGCTCAGGCTTAAGACAACCCAACTGGTCTCCTACATGATCCTCACTTAGCAAACACCTCCAGATCAAATTTCATGAAGGAAAAGGTCCGAAGGAGCCTGAAGCCACGTACATTAAGTAATAGTTTTAGGGGAAGCACCAATAATTTTTACAAAGGGTATTTCAAGAGAGCCCAGTCTGATGTTCCCTACAACATCCACACAGAGAGTAACCCAAAGTACAGCGACTGAATAGTCATGACACACAAATTGTCCTTGCTTCACCCCGAGCCTTAATCCACCACGTCATGCTGAAGTAATAAAACAGTTTCTCCTCTTACAAAGAGCTGACATTTAGAGATTTAATGCAAGGCAGGCTGGAAGGGCCAAATTTTGGAGAGAAATCATCACTGCAGAGGCTGGTCAAGGGAGGATACCTGGGGATCCACCACTGCCTGCAAGAATGATGCGCGCTGGATGCACTTGAGCATTTTAAATCTTAATTCCAAAACCTAATCATTGGCTTCCAATATATACTGAAAGCCCAACATTTGTCTCCTAAGCAATCTATACTCTAAATCCATAAAATTACGTTAAGTAGAGGACGGTCCAATGCACTATTTGTCTGGGGATCAATACAGCTTGCAAGACTGAACGTCAAGTTCATTGCAATGGGTCAACAAATGTTCCTATTTGAGAGCACATCTATTTTTGCTGCATGCTTTTATCAGCAAAACAGTGCTTTTTCATGGATACTACGATTTACTGTTATACTACTGCCACTAATTCCAATTTTACACTTTTTTTATTGGCAGGATGCAAGTCTCAATAATATGCTGGGGAAATTCAGGATGAGATCAATAATTCAGGAGGGGCTTGGAGTTTAAACGACCTGCTGAAGCTGCAGGGGATTTTTTCTTCAGTCTTTAACCACAAACAGCATTTTGGTCCATTGTCCCATGTCAGCCACCAGCTCTCTACACATAAAACACTGCATTTGCCTTCAACATCAACCAAAGTTGGTTGGTAACTAGTGCAACCTCATGCTTGGTCCAAATTTTCCTGCAATTCTTTTATATATATATGTATATATGAGCTTTACAAGCAGCACTGGATGCAAGTTCACTTCCACAGGGCACTTATTCCCATGAGATACATGGAGTTAACATCTACTCACATCCATCCCGCTTCAACGTGGGCCAAAATACAGACGCTTCCACCACACTACAAGGCTCCACTTTCTGCTATCTCCACTTTTCAAGCGAATCACCCCTTCCTCAACCTCCCAAAGTCATTCCCACCCATTTCTAATCCCATTTACTCCTCTTTGAAAGCAGGAATGTCAGGAGTTCCAGCTGAGAGGATGTGCAGCGTTTCTCATTCACTCCAATCCCATGTCCTCGTTCCAGAAGCAACTGGTTCCTCCCAGTGCAGCCCCCCAAGGGGTGATTAACTAGCATAAAATATCCCCAACACATTGTAATAGCAAACCTGATACACATATATACATATAAATACATATATATACACACACACACACATATAAAAAAGACCCCTAAATGGGTTTAGACCATTCAACACAGACCCAATAAATAAGACTCAAAGGAAGAGCTTGGTCTGCTTCCCAAAGCAAGAGATGAGTCTAAACTCCCAAGCCCCTCCAAAGCAGCGATTAAAACTAAACTGCAGCTTCAGAGCAGTCTTAAAATTACCCTCAGATCTAGAGATGCTTTTAAGTCACTGTTCAGCTCCAGTCAAACCCCGGCAGATAACCCAAATTTCGGCTCCTATCCGAGTTTTCTCGGGGCAAAAAGGGGGATTTCTCACCGGACGCTGTCGCCCGGCCCAGCTGCTTCCACCTCGCAGCTCCCGAGACAAAACAAAGTGACACGGCGAGCCCGGCGATGCCAAAGTGCTCGTGTTAATAATTTATCAAACACTGCAATTTTGCATCTATTAATCTACCGTGCAGGGGGTTAATCAAGGACACCAAACTGCTTCAGGATCAGATTAAAAAAAAGAATAAATAAAAATAAAAAGCAGCTTTTCCCCTCCCTTCTCTCTTTTAAGCACCAGACATTGTTCTGGCATCCCGCTGAAGCCTGCAATGGCCAAGAGTCAAAGCCCTGGACCAGACCCGTGATCTGCCATGGGTTTTATCCCATTCCCGACCCATGTCCGGCACCAGCCATTTCATGTGATACAGTAAGGAGAATTACAACAGGTAGATGAGAAAATCCTGGCTCCAAAGCAGGTTTTTTTCCTGCTTTCCAAGGCAAATGTCTCACAGCAGAGCCCTTGCACCAGCCTCCTTTTGCCCTTCCTCCAAGCATTTGGGGTATTCCTAATAGCTGTTTAAGTCCCTAAGCTCATGCTAAACCCTGCCAGGTTTGGGTCAAAATTGCAGAAAATTTTACAGCCTCACAAAATAATACCAGAGCTTCAGTGCAAATACTCTTAAATTTACCTTCCAGGGCTGTACCTGGGGTGCGGGAGGAAGCAGAGCGGGCGCTACTCATCCTCACTCAATGCCCCTCATTCCTTATGCAGCCCCATCCCTCTCCGTCACCTCCGGCTATCGCAGCCTGTCCCGGTCCATTCCCAAGATCCACAGCCTAGAAACAATAAGCAGCTCCTGGAGAGGATCCTCGTGGCCAGGCAGGCAGCAGTGATTGGCACATCTATAATTCATCTATAATTCCCATGCCAGGTCCCCCTCTGCCTCCTCCGGCACAGCTCCCATGGGAGCAGTGCTTAAAGCCAGGTGAAAAGCCCCCTGGAATTGGGAAATAATGCAGATTTTCCACAGGAGTCAACTGTCAGCTTTTAACCTCAGCCTTTCGGAGGCGATGGGAAATGCCTCGAGGGCTAAGCCCCCTTAAAAGAACAGCAACTGTCATTAGGGCTGGCTCTTCCTAGCAAAAAACACTAACCCAGATTTAAAACATTCATTTTTGAGACTATCACACACCAAAAAAAAAAAAAAAGAGAGAAAAAAAAAAGGAAAGAAAAAGGAGCTGGCTGCAGCCAGATAGTACAAAATGTTTCAGAATAATCCACACAGACACTTGAGCTATTGTGTAGTCTCAAAGAAAATATTTTACCCTTCTTCAGTGTACATGCAGTCCAAGGAAAGCCGCCCCAGCGCAAGGCAATCATTTCTGTAAAGTAACATTGGACTCCGAGAACCATTTCAAGCAGCTACGCTAGAAAAAAAATAAAACAACCCCCCACATTAAATCACTAATATCTCGAGTTCCCTACTGCCTTCTGTGTTTCCCTGCATACTGCTTGTGTGGAACAAAAGCAAATTCTGCAATTTGGAATTTACAAAGGCTTCAGTCCGTGGGGCGACGATGATGCCTCAGGTCACAAGCGGTACGTGCCGATGTGCCCCCCTACCTGACGCCAAGAAAAGGGATTCTGAGCGAGCTGGCTCCTCTTCGAAGGCCAAATCAATTTGCTGCTGGAGGGAATAAGCCAAGTGATTTAAGACCACAGGACGGTGCCATACAGTTCTTTGAAAGCTGCAACGGCAGCAAAAAAAAATTCTCAAGTCCTGGATTTAGTATCAGGCCCAGTTCATTAAAGGCTGCATGAGCCCAAGAGGCAGCAAAATCACCTCTTTCTAAGATATTAAATTCATCCTTGGCCTCAGACAGGTCACCACCAGAAATGTCAAGGAACTGGAAGAAAGAGATGGACAATGAGGATGAAACCTTTAGAGATAAGAGGTTATAAAGCTGAAGGGAGTGACTGGGGATGGCAAGAGGCGAGGAAGAGCCTTGTGAAGGCTACGTAGAGACCTCCTTCACGATGGGCACATGGGTACATTTCCCTGGAGCAGCCTCTGAGTATTCAAACCACAGCAGCATCCAAGAACAAACAGCCTGGAACATCACGAGAAGATGGAACCAAGAGAAACCAGGAGGAAAAGGCAGGAACTTCCCAGCTCTGCCACCCCTAAAACCAACGTGGGCAGTTTCCACAGGATGTGGTCGAAGATCCACAACTCAGGGCACGGTGCAGCATTCAGGGCAGCTGGTTTCTAAGCACTCTGCTAGAAGCCACAGCACCAGTGTATGGGCTGGATGACCTAAGAGAAACTGGAGATGGCAAAGGCAAATGATTCTTTAGTCACATGGGCTCTATTTTGGTAAGGAAAAATAAAGAGATAGACTCTATGTCCGTTATTCCAGAAATATATGGACAAAATCCACAGGGAAACAGCAGGGAGTGAAAGGAGGGAGGCTGAATGCACACAAGAAGACACACAGAGAGATGCTGAGCTCCTATACGCACACCCACGCATGCAATTCACATTCAATATTAAAAAAAGTTATCCAGCAATCTCATCATTGCTGCCAGAATAAGGTCCAGAACTTCAAAAGAATAAACCAGGAATTTCAGGCATCTCTCCCTAATTTAAGCAGACAGTAAAATGCAGAGTTATTTGGCTGATAATCCATCCTGCCTAGGAGGCTATCTCTTTAACTGCAGGCACTTTCCTACCTTCACAACAACCTGTTCTGTGCTTCTCACGGTGGTGGTGACCGGGATTATATCGCGGTTTAAGAAGGGCACCAGCACCAACAGGTGCCGAGAACGTTAAGTTACCCTGCAAGCAGCAATCACTCCTCCCTGCGCTGGTTTCAGATGTATCGTTCCCTCCTGAACAGCAACAATCCCTGCTCCTTCCGTTGACTGTAAAGGGAAAAAAAAAAAGAAAAAAAGAAAAGCCAAGGAGAAAAGTCTCATTTTCAGCACCGCTTGGTTTTTGCTTCCATAAGGATATAGGAATATAGGAGCCATGGGGCCTTCACCCCGAGACAGGCAACACGGAGCCTCCAAAGCCGCCTCCCAGGATTTGCTCCCTCCTCTTCCAACTCAAACATTCCCCCAACCAGGGTAAGGGGCAGGCTCTGCTTACACGGAAATTAGGAGCAGTATTTGCAACAAAGCAGCGCAGGGTCTCCTCGGGGGGCACCCTCGCCTTAATCCTGCCCATTAAGGCTCTAACAGGGTTTGCGAGATTCGCAGCGGCGAGAAGCTAATGTTATCAGAAAGATAACGCTGAGAACCACGGCACACGTGGGAGGGCGCTCGGGAAGACGCCGTTCCAGAAGCTCGTCGGGATTTAATACAGTCGTGATGACACCTAAACAACACTCACCTACCACAAATCCAAGTCAGCAAAAGAGAAATATCAGGCAGGCCTCTCGACACCTAGCAGGGACACCATTTCACAACACTTTACTGTCTTTTACCATCATCTGTTTTCCTTTTGTCTTTATATATAAATAGATATATCTTTTTATATATATACACACACACGGTTAGGGCAAAAGAAAAGCCACTAAGATTTGCTTTTCAGCATCTCATAATCTAATACTGTTCAGCCTTAAGAACTGCTTCAGAGTACCACAGGCATAGTACTAAAAACACTGCTATAATACTCAGTGCACCAAAATCATTACTCTAAGACACACAAATAGTTAAAATTAACCACGCGCAGAGAGATCCAAAGACATTATATTTTTCTTTCCTTTTTTTTTTTTTTTTTTTTTTAATAAGTAAGATGATACCTGGAAAAGTTGTTGTTTAGCTAACGAAGATTTTTTATTTCCTGCCCCTGAAGCTGGGTTGGTTTTGGCAGAGAAAGGCGGGGATTTAAAGCTCTCCTCGCCGCAGGGAGCGCCGCACGTTCCGAGTGGAGTTTAACTAGGTTTTATTTATAAAAACTCAACCTGTGCCAGGATTTCTGAGGAAGGAGGGACGGATCCCAAACTGAAGCATCACAGAGCCTCTGAAGCACCACTGCACAACTCGCCCTTGTCCCTGGAGGCCTCATTAAAACGAAGCCCCTGCCGTAGAGCAAAAACAAGGAAGGAGTAGCGTGACATGTTCACATTGAGACTTGTAAAAGTTTCCAGAACTGTCTGCATCCTTCAAACACTAAACAAACAAAAGAACCCCCCCTCCCTGATACACACACACAACAAAACACACACACCAGCAAACCCTACCAAAACAAGGCATTCCAGTGCACATGCTCTCCCCCTGGGGACAGGCCAAAGAGAACAGGGACACGTGAGCGGCCTCTTGCTCAACGCGCTCTTGGAAGGCGTTCAAGGAGGAGGATCGGTGCGGGGCCAGCCGAAAACACACATCCAAAAACAAAGGGAATTCACCCCAACAAAGGGAATTCACCCCCGACGCAGCCCATGGCCTCAACCCATCTCGGCGGAGCAGGAACCTCGGCGTGTTTCACGATTGCAAAATGCTGTGGCAGGTAAATGAAGGAGCTTTGTGCCCCTGTTACCCTGCATGCAGGAGGGGACTCAAATTAGACAGAAAGAGGCTGCTCATTTGGTGTCTTCCTGCCTGGTAGCTCCAATGCACGTAACAAACGTTGCAGCTTTGTCACCCGGTCACAACAGGGAGGACTGGAGTGAAGTTGAGCTCTATTTATAATTCCTTCCAGGCACCGGGCAGGGTGACACTTCCCTTTTCTAACACGAGCCCCGCTGCTTAAAAATAGAGCTGGGAGCCTCCGAGCGAGGCGGGAGCCACAGGAGGAGGAAAACAAATCCAGGGAAATAAACTGTGCTGGGAGGAGAGGCCGTGAGGCACTTGTGCCTGTGATGAACAATAAAGGGGGCCGGGGGACGACAGCGGGTGGCCCCCCGGGCCCGCGCCGGGTCGGGCTCCCCATCAGCTGCCTCCTCGCTCCGCCCCGGCCCGGGTTTCCGGGTAGTAACAGAGCAGCCAATCCGCGGAGTTGCGAGCTCGGCCCCCAAGGCCTCCGGCTGCAGCGGCGGCTCGGGAGCGGCCCCGCGGCCGTGCCGGGTGCCCCGAGCTGCCGTGTCACCCTATGGGTCCCTGTCACATCCCGCTGGAGGAGCTCGCCGGGTCCGAGCCCTGCAAAGAGCCACTTTGCTGCAATAAGTGCGGGGGACCCCCCGCACTGGGTGCCCGGTGTGGGGATGGGGGCGATGCCGGTGCTGGGAACAATGAGCGGCTCCGGCTCGGAGCACCGCGGCACCCGGCATGGATAGATCCCCCCCAGCCCCAAAGAGCCCCAGCAGCCTCGTCCTGCTCACAAAGGGCGGCCACAAAAGGCAGCAGCGCTGGGAAGAGGGAGAATCCAAAGCCCTCTTTGAGCTCCCAAACCTGCCGGAGCAGGAATATTATTCACCCGTGATGCTACCCCCGCCCCAGGGGAAAAGGGAGCCCTTGGCAGGCTAAGAATCCGCATCGGGATTTGCCATGGGGATTGGGGAAAGAGGCCGAGAGGGAATGGGAAAATGGCAGCAAAAGGAGGACGGGAGAAGCCACCGTGCACAACAACAAAACCCCGGCCCCGCGGAGGGGCAGCCTTCAAGCACATTCCTTCAGACCGGGCTGCACTGCAGCTTCTCCGGAGGGAGATTCCCAAGGGAAACCGCGCCAGGGTCCCCGGGGAGCCCGGGCCTACAGAGCCAGGCTCAGCCGGACGGGTCGGACAGACGGACAGGGAGGAAAAAAAAAAAAAACAGGCAGAGGAGGGAGGAGCGGAGGGAAGAGTCATCCGACACATCCAACTTCCCAAGTTTGTCATCCACAGGACACTGACCGCTCCCGGCCCCTGGCGAGCGGCTCCGCTTGTGGAAAAGCCTCTCGTTTCTTTTGTCAGGGTAGGGGGAGACAAAAACAAGAGGGGAAACGTTCCCGGTGCTGCGAGCAAGGCCAGGTACCTGGGGGCTCCCAACCTAGAACCGCAGGGCCAGCGAAGGCAGCACGAGAAAAGCAGGGAAAAACCTGCTCTTTGTCTCCTAAAAACACTCTGTTCACGGGAGGTGCCAGCTACCAAAGGCACAAAAAATAAAGGAGCAGGGGGAGGGGAAGGGAGAGCAGGGAACCCGGGATCAGGTTGGGCCTCAGCCTCAAAGGAGGCCTGGGCTGCAGAGGGGCTATGTGGAAGGAGGGGGATTTTCCCCCTCCAACCAGCTGGAATTCCCGACCCTCCTGCCGGCGCAATCAACCATCGCCGGACACTCGGCCGAGGCCGCCGACATGCGCGTAACTTTAAACCCCGGATAAAAATAGCTCGGATTCGAGCGTGAGCGGCAGTCATTTCCTATTTGCTTAAAAAACAGCATGGAGAGAATAAAAAAATAAATAATAGAGGAAAAAAAATACGTGAAGAGCAGCTTTGTGCGGCGCCACGCACCCGCACAAAAACATCAACAGAAGTTTCCTTTGATAAGGCACCCGCACGGCCCGGCCGCTCTGCCCTCCCTCCTTCTTCCTCCCCCCGCATTTTAGAAGGGGGGAAAAAAAAAAAAAGCAAAATCCAAGTTTGTTTACGGTCCTGGGGACTCGATGGGATCCTGTTTAAGGCCCCTCAGCGAAGCACGAGCACCGGGTTGTGCCCCGAGGAGGCTCAAACGCCTGGAGCAAACAGAGCCCGAAACCTTCCGGGGGCTGCCGGCCTTTCCAATCCCCCCGACTCCATTGGCACTAACACCTTGTAAACAACCCCCTGCCCCCCCCCCAAATATATGCATATATATATATATATATCGATCTATATTGATATATTAATAAAATCACCCTCTAGCCAAACCCCCTCCCAAGGATATTTTTGATACCACCCACGCTCCAGACAGAGAAGAAAAGGCTCTGCCACCCCGCAAAGGGCTGGCAATAAGAGTGAGGAGCAAAATAAATAAATATATATATAAATGTATACACATAAACAGCTCTCGCAAGGAAAGGAAGGGAGGGGGGGAAGGCCCGGCCTAACCCGGGTGTTACATAAACGGGGCCGCTCGGACGGGCCGGGGGTCCAGCTCGTGCCTCTCCCCCCCGAGGCTTCACAGCCGGCCAGGCCCCACAGGGCACCCCCCTCCCCTTCCAAAAAAAAATATATATTTATATATATTTTAATCCCTAAAGGCCTCACGAGAAGCTTCGTGAACGGCAGGCCGGAACGGGGCAGTAAATAATAATAATAAAGGCCACAAAAGGCCTTTCTTTGGGCTGTGGCTGCAGCTCCCCCCCACCCCAGCACAGAAAGAGCAGGAAAGGGGGGGCTGGGGGAGGGGGCAAGCGGGGCAGGGCCCCAAAACAAGGCCCGAAACGGGGGGGGGATTAAACCCCGGGGAGGGGAATCGGCCTCCGGGCGGGAGGGGAAGGGGGGCCCCGGGGCCGGGCCTGGGCGGGGGGCGCCGCCACCCCGGGCCCTACGGGAGGTGGGGGGGAGGAAAGGGGGGTGAATCCTCCCCCCGCCGCCACAGGGGGAGCTGCCCCCCGCAATGGCGGGAAGCGGAGGGGGGTGCGGCAAGGATACAGCTTGACCACGTCGGTGTCCATCCGCCTCTTGCCCGGGCTGGGGGACGACATGGTGGCCGCGGCCGCCCCCGGGGCTCCGGGCGGGCTGTCAGCAGCAGCGCCGCCCGGCGCGGAAGGGGGGCGCCGGGCTCCGAGTGGCTGCGACGACCCCCCGCTTCCTTCCCCTCCGCCGCCGCCGCTGTCCCGCTGAGGCGGCGCCGCCGCCGGCCGGGGCCCCCCGCGCTGCTCCCGCCGCCGCCGCCGCCGCTCGCCTCTGCCGGAGCCTCTCTCTGGAGCCCTGACGTCACCCACAGTGACCTCACCGCCCCGCCGCGCCGCCATTGGCCGCGCCGCCGTGACGGCACCTCGCCGCGGCCCCGCCCCGCGGGCTGCCGGGAGTTGTAGTGCGGTAGTGGAGGGGGGAAAAAGGGGAGTGGGGGTCGCGGGTTCGAGACCCCCGGCTGCCGCGGGGGGACGGGACGGGAGCGCTGCCTCAATTTACCCGGGGCTGCCGCGCTGATGAGCGCAGATGAGGCTGCCGAGGGGCCGAGCCTCCACGTCAGGCCCTGGTCCCACGCCACAAGCTGCACCAGCTGGTGCAGAGCGGTCCCCGGGGGCCATTTTGAGGCCACCAGGGGCAGAGGGGCAATGGGTGCCAGTGGGGCGGCTGCCCCATCTTGCCCAACTCCAGTCTCATTGCTTGGTGTGTGAGGGGCTCAGGATGGTTCCCATCCTGCTGCTGGGATCGGTGGGGAAAATGGCTACCAGGGCATTGAGGGAGTCATTGGGAACCATGGGGAGATGTGGGGATTAGGGGAACCATGGGGAGTCATTAGGAACCATGGGGAGATCTCGGAAATGGGAGAACTGTGGGGAGTCATTGGAAACCATGGGGAGAAGTAAGGATTGGGGGAACCATGGGGAGTCATTGGGAACCATGGGGAGATATGGGGATTGGGGGGAACCATGGGGAGTCATTGGGAACCATGGGGAGATGTAGGGATTGGGGGACCCATGGGGTTTGAGGGAGCCGTTAGGACCCATGGGGAACCTCGGGGAGATATGAGGATTGGGACAACCATGGGGGGTTATGGGAGACCATGGGGAGATGTGGGGATTGGGGGAACCATGGGGAGATGTGGGGATTGGAAGAAGCATGGGGAACTTTGGAGACGTGGGGATTGGGAGAACTGTAGGGAGCCATAGAGAGTCACAAGGAGATGTGGGGAGTCATGGGGAAGCTGGGAGAGATGTGAAGATTGGGAGAACCATGGAGAGCCATATGGAGTCATGGGGAACCATAGGGAGCCAGGGGGAAACATAGGGAGCGCTGGGGCAGATAGTTGGGGAAGTATCTGGGGAATGGCGGGGATCCATGAAGGGAGCTGGGCCAGATACTTGGGGAAGGGGCTCCTCCATGTCCTGCCCTCTGCAGCAAGGTGGGACACCCAGAGCCAGGGTGAGGGCACCTAGGGCAGGGAGGACACCCAAATCTGGGTTGAGGGCACCCAACACAGGCGGGACATCCCAAGCCAGGAGGGGACACCCAACACAGGCATATAGGAATGTGTGCATGAGAGGAGGAAACCAGGAGCACCAGTGTGTGCATTTGTATGTGACATCCTCCTGTTGGGCCCCTCGCAGCAGGGTGCTCCAGGGCCTGGACGGTCATGGTTGCGTCCTGCCCCATGGCCCCGTGTGATCCCCAAGGGCTGAGCCTGCCCTCCCAAGGACTCCTGAGCCAGGGCCACCACGGGACAAGGATAGCCCTTGCTAGGCCTTGCCCCATGGTCCTGACCCTTCCTTGGTGTCACTGCCTGCGTTGCCCCTGCGCGCAGCTCAGATGCAGGATGTTGCAGAGAGGCTTGTCCTGCCCTTGGGCTCTCACCCTGCTGCTCTTCCACATGGCACCAATGACCGGGGTCAGGGTCTTGGGTGGTTTTCTCCTTAATCCTGCTATTGAGGGAGATTGCAAGGAGGAGGACATGGATACTATGAGTCCACAGCTGGCAGCATTGCTGGTGCAGCAAGATTTGGGTTCCCACCACCATGGGACCCTACTTGAGGATCAGTCTGCTTGAAGATCAACATCTACTGGGGAGAGATGGGATCCGGCTCACTTAGTGGGACAAAAGCATCTTTGGTGACAGGCGGGTCAACAAGGAGAACACACAGCCAGCAAAACAGTGGGGCCACAACAAATATTTGCATGTAGGCAAGGAAGTGGCTGCAGGATGATGCGATGGGGAAACCTCTCACATCCTGCTGGGGAAACCTGCACGCCGGGGCGCCTCTGACGTGCCGGTGCCAACGCACGGGGGATAAACAGGAGGAGCCGGAGCTCTGCGGGTGGCTGCGGGGAGGTGACCTCATGGGGATCACGCAGGGAGGTGGCGTGGATGGGGACGGGAGGAAAGGGAGTCATCCCTCACGTGGCGGAGCAGCAGGAACGCACGGAGCTCTGCCTAGGGGCGCGCGGTGGGGCTGACTAAGAGCTTACGGGTAAGGATTAATGGGCAGAATGACCCGGGTGACGGCGTGTTAGGTGTTTGCAGGAGGCCACCTGACCAGGAAGGTGCAGGAGATGAGTCCTCCTACAAGCAGCTAGAAGTCGCCTCACGAGTGGCCCAGCTCCTCGTAGGGGATGAGCGCGGGGGTGTCTCAGCATACAGCGATGGGGCTAGGAAGGCCAAAAGCCATCTGGATGTTAATCTAGTGTGGGATGTCAAGGACAACAAGAAGGGATTCTATAAATATGGCAACAGCAAAAGAAGAGCAGGAGAAATGTGCGTGGGGCTGCTGCTGGTTGGGGTAAGGGCCTTGGTGACATCGTGGTGGGTTGGGAGACCTCCAGAGCAGGAGCCTCCGCAGCCTCCCTGGGCAGCCTGGGCCAGGGCTGGGCACCCTCCCACCAAACAAGCTCTTCCTCACGGCCACATGGAGCTGCCTGCGCTGCAGCTTGGCCCCAGGGCCCCTTGTCCTGGCACTGGCCACCACCGAGGATCAGGTGGTTAGGGATCAGCCCTGACCAACGTGATCATCTCCTGCCTGGACATGGAGCACCCAGCAAATACCTTAAAGGTGCAGAGACCAAGGAGAGATGTAGACAGGAGCACCCCAGGGCAGGCTGGTGTTTTCCAGACTTGCAGACCCCACTACGCTTAACTTCTGCCCAGTGCAGCTGGGGAAACTGAGGCAGAGCCTCCCTTTGGGATCAGAGTCCCCAAGGCCTAAGGCCTGAATGAGGGACCTGAGGCAACAATGGCAACAATGAGAGTCCCCCTGCTTTCACCCACGCCAATCCGAGTGCAGCAGAGCAGGGTCTGAGCCCTCCTCAGGGCTCCCTTCCACCACATCCTCAAGGACAGAGCCAACAGATCAGGCCACGTCTGTCAACTGGGTGGAGACCAGCGTGGATCCCAGCGGGCACAAGGCTGTGGCCGGCTCCGTGCCTAAGTGTGCAGAAGTGATGCCAAGACCCCAGGCACAGGAAGACGCACGCAACCACCAGAAAGAAAAAAAATGAAATGTTTTATTCCCACCTGGCGTCACCTCCCTGCACTGCTGGTGGCAGCTCCCGGCTCCCCTGGGCCTTGCAGGATACGGGAGATGTCCTCACACGGGACCGTGTCTCCTTGCTCACCCCGGGGCCTGCAGCGCTTCCCCGCTCGTGACGAACAAGCCCAGGGGCCAAGGGCCACGGCAGCAGCTTGTTAAGGCAGGGGGACTTAAAGGAAGGCAACGGGGAGAGAAGGGGGTCCCGGTGGCCACCAAGGTCCATCTGGCCCAGGGGCTGCCCATGGCCTTTGCGCTGAGCGTGGGGCTCCTCAGCACCCCCTCGCCACGGCACAGATGCCTCGGGAGTGACTGGAAAGCAGCTCTCCACCGGAGCAACGCGGTGCCCTGTGCCCGCGGCGAGGCTCCGGTTCTGGAGTGCTCAGGAGGAATTCATGCTCTCCCACTGGCGGAAAATGCGGAACACCTTGCAGGACTTCACCGAGAGGCTCTGCAGGAGACAAGAGCAACGTGACCATCTGAGATCAGGGCACCACGTCCCAACACGCAGCGGCCACCAGCCCCAAGCCCCCCTGCCCAACGCGCGCGAGAAGCTGCGGCAAAGAAACACTGACATTTCCCAATCAGCAACCAGGGCATCGCTGAGCTCCTTTGCTTCATTAGCTCCATTTATCAGCAGGAAAGAAGGGAGGAGAAGAGAAAGATGATGTCAAGTGAGAAGCAGGAATGGGCTTCAAATCTCCCTGCTCCCAGTGGGGGCTCCCAGCACCCATTGGCACTGGCCAAGAGCTATATGGGGCATAGCTGGAAGGGACCAGCCCTGCTTGGGATAAAAGTTATGTGAAGTGCTTGAGACAAGCGAGGAATACCAAGTGATGAAGCAGGGGTTGAGACCACTCAGACACCCATCTCTGCAGCTCAAAACCCTGAGCACAGTTGAGGAAATCCTGAAGGACATGGCCAATGGAGCCAGGGGCATCCAGCGAGGCACAGACAGGTGCCCACTGCTCTCTCTGCCTGCCCTGTGCTCATCCTGGCAAACTCGCCACTCCAAGGGCCTGGCCACCACGGGCCCCAGCTGGTGGGACATCTGCAGAGTGGGGCTCTCTTATCAGGACATGAAATGAAATTGGATCTTGGGCAGCATGGGGCCATTCTGGAGATCCCACTATTTATAGCAGCCCTCAGCCAGATCAGTGTGCAACACAGCATGAACGGATGAGACCTGGTGACTCCCTGAGAGGGACGCTGCAGACACACGCTTGGTCCTAACCACCCACCCTGGTTTATGACTTCTGTCCTAGCTCAAATGAAGCCAATCTGCCCCAAACTCTGCCTGAAGGCTTTCAGCCAGGGAAAGGCTATGGAGCAAGCAGGGTGTGAGAGCTCCGGAAGGGTTCTGGGCTTAGCTCAGGGCTGGCCGTGCTGCGGGCTCACCACAGGCTCCGTCTCAGGCAGTCTGTCACACTTTCTGGTGGCCAAGAGCGTGTTCAGCACCACTCGCCAGCCCGGCTCTGCCTTCGCAGGCTCCTTCTCCACGGGGTTCTCCTGGGCTTCCCCTCCTTCCACCACGTTGACCCAGGGACACCAGTCACGATGCTGCGTGCTGGGATCAAAGAAGCTCCTCGTGGATGTGTCCTGCAGGGAGGGAAGACGATGGTGAAGGATGACAATAACAGCATGGTTTTAAACAGAACCTAGTGACAAGCCAAAACCTTCTCCATGCCCAAACACTAGCCCTGAGCTGGCCCAGCGCTGCCCACCGGTGCCACCTGGATCAGCAACACCCTGTGGGAATCACCCTTCATCCCACGCGGGCTCTCACCGAGCTGCTGGAAGAGCAGAACCGGCCCCGCTTGGTCCTGCGGTGAGGGCTGGACGGCACCTCCGCGTTGTCCTCCTGGCCCATGCTGCGGGTGACGGGGCGGCTGCGGAGCACGGGGCTGGCGGCCTCCAGCTCGCCGCGCTCCACGGGGCCGGCGCAGTCCCAGCCCCGCAGGCGGGACATCGCTGGTGATGGGCTCTTCTCGTGCTGCTAGGGGAAGAGCAAAGAATTAACAGAGCTCCTCTGGTCACCAGCATATCCTCGGCCCCAGGGGGACAGTGACAGCAGGGCCACGCTCCGTTCAAATAAGAGATCAGCCTCTCAGCTGTCCCGGGGAGACCCGTGTCATTCTCCCTTTGCGCCAGGAGCATCTTGGACACGTCTCATGGCACAAGGGTGAAGGCGACTCCCGAATTGGAGCATTCCAGGTTGGACATTGATGGGATCCTGGCCCAAACAGCCCTTTCTGGGGGCTTGGGAAGGCAGAGAGCAATAAGCTGCGTGAGACAGTGACAACCCTCTTCTTTTGGATATTGTCAGCAGCTGGGATGTAGCACCATTGCCCACAGGAACCTCTTTTTCAGGATCAGAGGTAACTACCTCTCCACTGACATCGCTGTAGGGAACAGTACCTTGCTCAGTCCAGCTTGGACTTGCAGCTGGACCAAAACCAGCTGGTCCCATCTCTCTCAGAGACACCTAAGCCCTCACACACCAGCTTGTCACAGCATGAGCTTTGACTCCCGCCTGGCCCAAACCACCTGCAGGTCCCGCACGCCCGGAGCGCCGCGGCCGGGCCCTACCTGCTCGGAGCCCGGAGGGAGCGAGTCCTGGCTCCGCGTGAGCATCCTGCGTGGGGACGTGGGCGCCGCCGGGAAGCGCTCGGCGGGGGGCTGCGGGGTGCCGCTCAGGCCGCCGGAGTCCAGCTCCGACCCTGCGCCCTCCAGCTGGTGGAAGCCCCACAGTCCCACCTTCCTCATGCAGCGGGAGCAGGTGATCACCGAGAGGCGCATGGAGCCCGACACGGCGCTGGAAAAGGCGACACAAAGCGATGGGAAAAGGTCAGGGACGAAGCCCCTGGTATCACAGCTTTCCCAAAGGATGCAGGTGGTCAGATTGTAGGGAAGGTCACAGTCAGGGGTACCCAAACCGGCCCTTTCCAATCCCAAACAGCCTGTCCCCAGGCCACACTGCAGGGCATCACCCGCAGCAAGATGCCTCGGGTGACAAGAGTGTGGCTGTTTCACAACTAGCACGTGCTTTGGAAGTGTGAACATCCCTTCCTGCAGGCCTGATGAGCAAGGAATCCTGTCCCGAGGGCAACTGCCCAGGTATTGACCTTGGCATCTAGATCAGCAAAGACTGGAGCAAGTGGCAGCTCAGAGGCTCCGTTTCAGGCTTTGTAAACTCCATTAGGCACCTGGTTTTGAGCTTTGCAGCAGGGTTTCTGAAGGCCCATTTCACAATTTCAATGGCCAGAGATAAGCTTTTATTAAAATCAGAGAAATAAGGGGCAAGAAGCTTTTCCTGGGAGAGACATCCACATTTCTCCAGCCTTGGGCAGGTTTCACAGGCAACCACTGCCAAGCGCAACAGGCACCACACGATGCACGTGGGGTATTTGCTGCCCACCCCAGGGGTATTTGCTGCCTCCCCCAGGGCTATTTGCTGCCTTGCTCACAGGCCTAGGCCACGCACTGACCTGCAAGTCCAGCCGCACAGAGCCAGGACGCAGGCAGGAACATGAACGTGCAGGATTTCCGAAGAGAACTTCATCGGCGGCTTCTCTCCCTCCGTTTTGTGCTCGAGCTCCTCTCTGATCAGCTGCAGCAGCTGCCTGATCTTCTCCTCCGTTAGGGCCTGTGTGACAGAAAAGCCATCAGAGCTGTGGTCAGGGGCAGCACTCACCTTGCTCCACACAGAGCCCCCGAGTTTGGGGTCTGGATTCTGCCTCCTGCCTGGTTCTGAGACTTCTGAGGTTCAGCACATTCAAGTGCTGCTCTCAGGACTCCTTGGGCAGCAGTAACACTGCAAAGCCCTGGAAAACGCGTGGCAGAAAGAAAGAGGGAATCTCTGCTCAGAGCAGTTACAACAAGTGGAGGAGCAGACACGTTTCCTGCACTCAACAGTCTTCCCTGCTTTTCTTTAAACCTCTTCCCCAAACCAGGCAGGTTAATCTGATAAGAGACACTGCCTCTACTCACAAATCATGTAATACGTGGCAAAACTCCCCTTTTTATTCCTTCAAAGGGCTGGGTGCCCAACCTAGAACCTTTAGTGCTTCTATCCTGGTTACAAAAGCTGCCCGGGGAGGCTGCCTGCTCCACTCTCCCTGTCACCCGGACACGCTCACGCACCTCTCATCTCCCTGCAGGTACACGCGCTCAGTGCAGCCACTCTCAGCTCTGCTGCTCATGGCAAAACCCAGCTCCTACAGCCCCAGCTTGCTGCTCTGAGCCCAGGGACCACGTGGCTGCCACTGCTTGGACAAACTGAGGTGGCTTCAGGGGCCATCGTGGAGATACAGTGAGAAGAGAGTCCCCGAAGGCCACGGCTGGGCTCCAGGCCCGGCTGCTGGCGAGAGCTGGAGGTGACAGCACAGTGATCTGTGACCAACACACGCTCCATGTGTTGGTTTTAAGCTGTCTGTTCTTGGGGGGGTCTGCTGGGTTAAGCTCAGCCAGCTCACCCTGGTGACCACCAAATGCCTCCGCTATTCCGGCTGAACGCAGTATTCCCTACTTCCCATGCGGTTCCGCACTGCCCGGAGCCATCTGTTTCCTGGCCGCTGAGTGCCCAGTGACTTTGCTGGAGCAGAGCACGGCCTGGCCAGGGGCCTGCGTGGAGACCATCCCAACGGGAGCTCGTGGCTCCTCTCCAGCCTCAGCTCCTGCCTCCCTGCCCGCCGAGCCTGGAACATGGCACGAAGGGCACAGCGAGGCCTTCCCACCTATCCCACCTATCCCTATTTCACCTGGAATCCTTGACCTCACAGCTGTCTCGGGAAGGATTTGCCGCTCTCGTGTTGCCACTGGGGCCGTTATCTCCCTGCTCACGTGGATCCCCTCAAACTCACCATGTTCTTCATGTCTTCAGGTCTGAGGGAGGGCAGCTGCAGCTCCAGCTGACACAGGCTCTGAAAGCGCTCCAGGAAGTCCTGGAGAAGGGCTCTGGGCTCGTCCACCAGCAAGACGGCGAAGCGATCTGGCACAAGAAAAAACAGGAGGTCTTCGTTAAGATCCCAGCCTTCCCACCCCTTCATAATCCTACTGGGCAAGAAAGGACACAAGCCCAGAAAAGATCTCTTGTTGAGGTCTTCTGTCCTTCAGAATTAAGGAGTCTTTTTCCTTTGCAATCATCCTTCCTAGTGCAGCAAGGACTCTCAAGACCGGTCCATGACCCTTTTAGGGTGTCCCAAGTCAATGATTCTCCCCTGTGTTTTCCCAGTTACAGCCCCAACCACATTTTAGCTGCCCTGGAGGCAGCGTCAGATGAAGTTAACAGAGCCAGGACTGCCCTGCTGTGCAGAACATCAGCTCCAGATGTGGAGCAACAGCTGTGGCTCACTGGTGCTTTTGTTGAGGGTGCTCAGAGGCATCTGACACCCCTAGGTTCAACCTTTCCAAAAGGAAAAAAGAACAGACTAACACCGTCTGCTTTGGAAGCTTGTGGACAACCTGCAGACGAGAGCTCCAGCGGAGGGGCAGAAAGCAAGGGAATGATCTGGAGGACCAACCTGGGCAGGGGCTGTCTGGCCAGAAGCAGAACTTCTCGTGAGCAGTGCTCAAGGCCTTCTTCAGCTCCACGCAGCGCTCCTTATCTGCAAGGCAGGACCCCCTTCACTCCCCTGCGGAGACACCTCCTTGGGGAAGAGCTGAGGGAAGGAATGGAGGGAGAAGACACCCTACACAGGGATTTTCCTCCTCCTACACAGGGATTTTCCTGCTCCCACGTAGCAGCTTGGTTCAATCCAACCACCAGCACAGGGACCAGCTGCCAGTTTTACCAGCGTGGATAGCTGCTGGCTCCTAACTAACTAACCCAACTGCTCTTCCCTGGCTGTAGGGGCCAAATCACAGCCAGGTCTGGAAATTAAGTGCCAAAATTTTTGTTGGGAAGTTAATTTAACTTGTTCAAACCATCCAGAATGGAATAATTATTTTTTTCCAAGCTACGTTACTCTTCTTTCCTACCTTCAAGTACTTCAGGTCTTCCTAAACCAGTGCAATTACTAGCAGAATAATTAGGTCACTGTTTATTTAACACACACTGTCTAAACAAGCAGCAGGTGTTGATATCCAGAGCCCCTCTAAAGGAAAGGCTCATGCAGCTCCCTATCACAGGGCCCACGTGCTGCGCTCACCCATCGCCAGCCTGCGCTTTGCCCTCCGTTATCTCGCAGATAACGGGAGCAGGGACTTGAACCGAGCCATGAATACGGAGAGGGGGGCAACGCCACACGCTGTGTGTGCAATAGCTCTGCAGAGGCCAGGCCCAGGCAAAGGGAAGCGGGGGTTTGGGCAGATTTTGGGGATTTGGAAAGTTTGGAGTTTATTTTCAGAGATGTCAAATACTCAGGGTGACCCAAGACGAAGGGTTTTGGCCTGCAGCGAGGCACGTGCTCCCGAGCCCTACGTTTGGGAGTCATAGAATCATTAAGGTTGGGAAAGACCTTCAAGATCCCAGAATCCCAGGATGGCTGAGGCTGGAAGGGACCCCCAGGGCTCCCCCAGGGCAGCCCCTGCTCCAGCAGGGACACCCAGAGCACGGGGCACCCGGGCGCATCCCGGCGCGCTGGCAGATCTGCAGAGCAGGAGCCTCCGCAGCCTCCCTGGGCAGCCCGGGCCAGGGCTGGGCAACCTCACACCAAACAAGCTCTTCCTCACGGGCACATGGAGCTGCCTGCGCTGCAGCTTGGCCCCAGGGCCCCTTGGCCTGCCACTGGCCACCACCCACAAGAGCCTGGCCCCAACCAAGGTGATCAAGCCCAACCATAACGAGGTCCACCCAAAGCAGAGGAGCCGGCGTACGTACACTTGCTGAAGTCGAAGGCGAGCTGCAGGCTCACGCAGAGGAAGGCCTGGCAGCTGGAGCACTTCAGCATGTCGCACTCCACGTTGGTCCACCCGTACTTGGCACACACGAGGGGAGACAGCTCGTGGGGTTTGCCCGCCCACTTGAGCGGGTGCTCGCGTTAAGGCTACAACTCAACCGTGTGGCGGCACGAGCAGGTTCGACATCTGGGACGGGACATTTCTCCCAAGGGGACTCATCGGAAGATGAGAAAAAGCCTCCAAGATGAAGCTCAAGGGGAAACCACAGGACAAGAATTGGTTGGGAACTCAGCATTCAAGGATATGGTGAAGGTTTCCACCCTGCTGAAATAGGCTTCCTTGCTGGTGGACTCCAAAGCGGGAGCGTCGATCGGCAAAGAGCCATTAGTCGATTCTGACCAGGCAGACGGGTCTTTCCTGCAGGGAAACAGCAAGTCAGCAAGCAGGACGTTTAGTCGGTTCTGGAAAGGCTTCTCATTAATGAATTGGGGGAAAAATAAAGGAAAAAAGAAAAAAAAAAAAAAAAAACCTCTCCCTAAATCCCCCACTGCCAACAACCCAGTGCCTGGCAGTGTCTCCCAGTGACCCCAATGCCTCCCAGCGCCCCCAGTTCTTCCCAGTACCTCCCGGTGCCAACTGCTGCCCCCCAGTGCCCACTGCTGCCCAGTGCCACCTCCCAGCGCTTCCCTTTCTCCATTGCTCCCGGCACATCCCAGTTTTCCCAGCGTACACAGAGACTGCTTTTGCCCAGTACATCCCACTGCCTTGCACTGATTCTCCCCTTCATCGTCCAACAATTCCCAGTGGCTTCCAGTGATTCCCAGGGGCCTCCCCCCCCCCCCCCCCAGCAAACACCCTCTCCAATAACACTCAGTGGCTCCCAGTACATTCCAGTGGCTCCATAGCACCCTCCAGAGACTCCCAGCACCCTGCAACAGTCACAGTGTCTTCCAGCACCCTCCAGGAGCCTCCAGGAGCCCTCAGTGACTCCCAGATTGCTCCAGTGACGCCCACTATACCCAGAATAATCTCCCAGAAGCAACAAGGGACTCCCCGTATCCACCCCAGGACCCTCCAATAACTTCCAACAAATTCCAGGACCCCCAACGCCTTTTAACACCCTTCAGGGACTCCAAGTTTCTTCTTGGAGCTCTCCAGTAACATCCAGTGGCTCTCAATCCCACCCCCACCACCCAGTGACTCCCAGGACCACCCCCTGGCCCTCCAACAACCCCCCAGTACCTCCCAGTCCCCCCCAGTCGCTCCCAATATCCCCCAG
>NW_020455598.1:271302-272751 GCF_003342845.1 Nothoprocta perdicaria | reverse complement strand
CCTCCTCAACCGCTTCGTGCAGCTCCCGGGGCGCCCGCACCTGCCCGGTGAGTGCGGGGCCGCGGGGATGGCGCCGGGGCGGCGAGCGGCCTGTGGCGCCGGCGGGGAGGGGTCGCTCGCCGCCCTCACAGCGGCCTCGGGCACCCCGGTACCGGGTCCGGGGGGGGGGGTCTCCGCCGTGCCCTTCAGTATCCGGGCGTGGCCCGCATGCCGGGAGAGTCCCGCGGCACCGGGAGAGCGGGAGCAGGGGGGTGGGCGCCGCCAGGGTGGGGGGTGGGGAGCCCCCCTCCCCATCCTGGTGGTCGGGGGTACCCGGATGCTGCAGGATGGGGGTCACCCCATTGCAGTGATAGTGTGGGGGGGTCACAGCCCTGGCGAGTGTCACCCCCACCCCCTGCCCGTGGTCCTGGGGGGGGGCATCCTCCCTCCCCCCCAGCTCCTGGGGGACCGAGGAACTGGGGTACCCCCATCCTCGCACTTTGGGGGACCCCCCCGGCCCCACAGCAGGAATCTCCCCATCCCAGCAGCTCTGGGGTGCTGGGACACCCCATAGGCCTTGTGGAGGGAGTCACCCCTATGATGAGGTCCCTGGGGATCCCATAGTTCCAGGATGGGAATTTCCCCCATTGCAGTGGCTCTGGGATATGGGGTGCGCTGGGGTACCCCACAGTCCTGTGAGAAGGGACACCCCCTTATCCTAGTGCCACAGAATGGGCACCCAAACGGCAGCAGGATACGGGGATATCCCTTGGTCGTGGCATGGGGGTCAGCCCCATCCTAGGGGATCTGGGGCAGCCCCCAAGCCTGGGATGTGGGGGAGTTACCCCATCCCTGCCATCTCGGGATAAAAGAGATCCTGGGTATTGTGAGGCCCTTGAGATGGGGAATCAGCCTCATCCTGCAATCCTGTGAGGCCTGGATACCTCCAGGATGCTGCAGGGAGGAGGCCGGGGTGTTCTCCCTGGATGGGCCGTGGCCTCCAGGATAAGCCCAGGGTTCTCCTCTGGAGCAGGCTCCGGAGCAGGGGCTGCCTTTGCATCCCTGGGAAACGCACCGTGCACAGAGAAACAGCAAGGACGCTCTCCTGCCTCCCGTGAGAGCCATCGAGTTGGCTAAATTGCTCCTTAATTTCAGCTTCTGGGTGAATTGCCTTCCTTTTTTTGATAAGGATTTTATTTTAAATTTAATTTTGATTTATTTATATATTCTTTTTGTAATTCAAAGGCTGTTTATCTCTCCCACTTCCCAAATCTTAATCATTTGCAAACATGGCAGCACATCCCCTGACACAATCCCAGCAATCCTACTGATTTTTATTATATTTATTTTATTTATATTTCATTTACATTTATATTACTTTTTATACTTTTTATACTTTTTATACTTTTTATACTTTTTATACTTTTTATACTTTTTATACTTTTTATACTTTTTATACTTTTTATACTT
>NW_020455598.1:253039-271292 GCF_003342845.1 Nothoprocta perdicaria | reverse complement strand
TTTTATACTTTTTATACTTTTTATACTTTTTATACTTTTTATACTTTTTATACTTTTTATACTTTTTATACTTTTTATACTTTTTATACTTTTTAATATATTTAAATTATTTATTTATTTTATTTTGCCATTGTACCTACGCGCCAACGGTTAGATCCAAACAGGGAAGCTCTGCCTGCTGATGCCTGCAGAGGGATGAACTGGCCCCGTTTAGCACGAGCATTTAAGGCCTGATCCTCATAGCCCTGCTCTAAATCTAACGGAGGGTAAATCTCATTTGAGTGGAGTTTTCTTCCCATCTGACACCTGTTAGGTGTCCTATTAATAGAGCTCCACCAGCAGCTCTTATGTAACCACTGAGCTAGTGACATATATATATATTTTTTCTTCCATTTACTCCACATTTACTCCAGCTGGGTTTGTTTTACTAACTCACAATTCCCTTTCTGTGTTTCTGGAGTATTTCTTCCCACAGCTCCGTACATAACATGTCCTCTGCCTTTTATTTGTTCTTTTTTTTTTTAAAAAAAGCAGTAATTATTGTGAAAACACAAACTGCTTATTGCTCTGGAAATCCACGTGTTCCCCAGCTCCCTCTCTGTGCAGCTTACTCTTGCACACGTGAAGCTGTTATTTCAAGTTATTTCAAGTACTTCTAGGGTATCTTTTCACTCTCAGGCAAAAAGCCCATGAAATGCTAGTGTTGTATACTTATTTAGTTCCCCTCCTTGCTCCTCCCTCTGCCTCAGGTTTGTTAGGTGACTGCGGAGAAACTTCTCACTCCTGTCAGCTTCTTTGCACCTAAAAATTGAAATTACTTGGGGCAGTGGTTAGAAAGGAAAACAAACTGCTTGCAGTTGATGCCAACTTTGTGGGCTCCGTTTGCTTTCTCAGTGGGCCTCATTTCTTCTGAGGCCATGTCAACAGGGATATTTTTAAGCAATAACGGCCAGGAAGTCTCAGTGATAGCTTAACAGCTTAAAATAATAAATATTTTGTATTTTTGCTATTTTATGAAGTATGATTCTAAACACATGTACATAAGGGAGATATTTTTGGCTGTTTGTAAACTTCAGGTCAAAACTAACAAGTAGAGGCGATGCCTGCTTTGTTCCTGCCCTCTCGGGATAGCTCCACGTCCACATTTAAAATGAATCATCATGATTTTTTTTTTTCCTACCTTTTTCATCAAACTCTTGGGATTAGTGACTAGGAACAGTCTGGAGATCAGGCAATATCTTCCCTTCTCACATGCTCAGCATTATGTTCTTGTCTTGAGCTCTAATCTTGCCAGAATAATAGTCACAATAGTTTTCTGTGCAGGCAGGATCTGAATTGTTGATAGGAGTAAAATATGGAGCAAAAAATAAAAGGAAATATCTGGAACTCTTTTGTGCCACAGGGGGGAGTGAGCCTAATACCATTTGTGTAAAGGTCAGGATACGTGTGATATCTTAAATTTCCCAAATTCCTTTGTTTTTCCGTTCATATAAAACTAAAAAAATAACTTGAGGAAAGCTCTTAAACACAACATCCTGTAATGGACACGTTTCTGGCATAAATATTTCCTCTTGTGCTGAGCTTTCTCAATAAGGACTGTTCACTCACAAGGGCTTTCCTGTGGCTGCCCTGCTGTCCTTGCAATGTTTCATATTTTGTTTTATTCCCAGCTCTGGGGATATTATCCCATGAATTGTATCTTATTCCTGTTTTCCTGGCAAGTGACTATTGAACGCTCATTTATAGCAATGTTTCAAGCATTGGATTGCTACAAAAAGGTTGGAAAACCAAAGCCTTTGAGAGCAGAATCAAGAACTACACGTGCTGAGATGATGCCATCACCTCCTGCTTCTCCCCGTGTTTGTAGGGGGCTCTGGTTACGTGAGTTTCAAACAGGGTTTGTCTGGCCAGTATGAACGAGATGAAACTGTGAAGACCAGAGTCAAAGTCAATATTGACTTGTCCTGTCCTCGCGCCCAATTTGACTTCAGCCCTTGACTTATTTGTCCTTCAGAAGCCTTCCTGGGGATACCGAAACCTGCAATTCCATGTGTTGGGAAAGCTAGGTAGGAAAAATGCAGCAACGGGGGGTACAAGAAGGGCCTTTATCAATAACTGGGGGCACAGCTGACCTCAGCAAACTCAAGGAACGTGGTGTTTCCCACAAACTGCTCTGATGAGGCCACAGCACAGAGGATTTGTGAGCAGAAGACCCTGTGCCCCACTAATATGGCAAAGACAGTGAGGTGGCAGCTGCCATCCCTTCATCCTCCCTGATAGTAAGTGACCCCAGCCTGGCCACGTGGACACAAAGGTCTGGGTGCTTATGAGCACAGGGGTGTGAGTGGCCAGAGCCAACTTATTTTGAGATTTTTGTGAAATAAAATAATCCCTCCTGTCCCTCAGATCTCACAGGGAATTTTGTTAGGCTCGTTTTTTTGCATACTTCACTTTGCAAATTGCCCTCAACTGGGTATCGTGACCAAAATCAGTTCCAGGGGCTTATAAGGGAGGTGCCAGGATTGCTGTTCTGGCTTGAGCTCCAAAAATAATGGCATCTTCCTCTCCCCTTGGTCTGGAGGAGAGTTTGGAACCAAGCACCAAGCGGTTTTTAAAATCCTTTAGTGTATTCTTCAAATCCAGATTTGAGTTGTGTGTAAAATGGAAAGGATTCACAGCTGTATGTGAAAACACTTTTCTTGGGGAAATATAAAAATACAAAAGAGTTTTCTCCTGCAAAATACTTATTTTGCAGATATGGCTTATCAAAGCACATCCAGTATGGAGGCAAACAGCGTTCAGGGGCAATATATGAATTTTGAAAACGCTTGCAAGATGTGAGCTTAACTAGGACCAAAACTGAGAGTATTAAAGCCACTTGTAGGTTTGGATTGCGACCCGGGAGTCTGGTGTTTGGTTTGTATTTAATTCCAGCAGTCTGTTTTGGCAGCGTTTCCCTATTGTAGCCTGGCAGAACATGATCCTTGCTCTTATTCTGCTGCCAGCACTGGAAGCTTCAGCTGGAGTAGATCTTGGGTGCTGATTCGTTTCAGGTTACTCTGTGTTCGTGGTAACCTCTAATCTGTCAAACTGCGGTTATAAAAATCTCCACGACTTTGTGGAAGGAGCCAAACAGGAGCCTACAGAGCATTAGCTGTGATGAAAGCTACAGTCTGGGGGGTCTCAGCTCCAAGCTGAGACAGCAAACAATTCAAGAAACTTGTATTTGAAGCAGTCTGAACCAGGTAGAAAGGAGGGGAAGTATAATGCCAGCTTTGTAAGGACAGAGCACTCCAATGTTTAATGTTTCATAACGAAGACTTCGTGAAAAGATAGGGGAGCACCTTGGTGGCCCTCCTTAAAAGGGAGCATGTGGCCAACTGTGAAGTTTTGAATGTCAGGAGCTTATAGCTGAACTGCCCTCATGTTGGCATAATGCTGATTTTGTGTATTTGTAGAGATTGTTTCGCCGTGAAAAGCCCTTTGAGCTTTTGCCTGCATTTATTTTCTAATTCTCCAAGTCTCATAATCTTTGAAGAAATTTGCACTTGCTTCCTCACACTTTGAGGGTATTTTGGTAGAAAATAAGCTGCACATGTACAGTGCATTTTTTCCCCAGATGCATCTGGCTTTAAAAAATAAACCTGTTGTTTGTCCTTGGGATTTAGAAACATTTTTATCGGATAAACTTCTTGCGTGAAGGTTAGAAGCCAAGTGCTTCTGCTGACCTTGGATGCCACCTGCACTTGGAAACCCTGAGCTCGGGGCCAGTCGTGCCTTTTAGCTCCATGGGATGGTGCTGAGGTCCTTTCTGCAACCGTCTTGTTAAGTTGAGAGACTGATTTTGTATGAATATAGTTCACCAATTTCCCCTAGTGTCCAGGAATATGTTTTACCAGGGGAAAAAACACCCTGAGGAACCTGGATCTTCTGCTGGATGCATCCTGGCTTTTCCTTTACTGAATGACTGCTCTCCCTTGGAAAAATGAGGAAAAGGCAAAGGATTTGCTCTCTCCAGAGCAGGAGCATCCTGCTCTGTGACAACACAGATTCTTGGGCTCAGATGTGACAAATCCAAGTGAAATCTTTCAAGGCTGACATTTAATTATCATTTGAGACTTTGACAGTCATTCCCTGTTTATTCAGAGTAGATCATTCTTCCCAACTTCTGTTGTCTCTTCTTTCTTGAATCCTTGTGGACAGTGATTTTCCTTAAAGGACCAAGCAAAAAAAAAAAAGCAATTTAAAAAAAGGTTGCATGATGAAAGTAGGCAGTACATGGAATTTAAATCCTTAGGATGGTTCTGCAATTCAGTGATGTGGGATGGGGAAAGCAGTGAGTCATAACCTAGTTGCCCTCCAGTTTCAGAAGAGATTTCAGCAAAAATGGGAGGGCAGACTTGAAGAAAATCCCCCTCCAGCTTGGATGTTGCCGAGCTGACTTTTGCAAAGGGATGTTTCCCTTCATTTTGCTCGTCAGCTTTGCTCCCAAAGGATGCAAGTCGCTTCTGTGCTGCAGGATGCTCTGGCTACCGCTCAGCCTCGTATCCAGCCCTGATGAGGAGGTGTCATGAGGTTGGTTCACGTTTTCCCTTCTAATCCATAGGGATAGCGAGATAGTGGGATCCTCCTGCCGCTGGCCAGGAGAGGGAGGGAAAGCAGCAGGAAAACACTGCAGGAAAACAGCATTGCGTGAGTTTGCTGGGAGCTGATAAGGAAGCAGTGTAGGGGTTAGGGAAACTTCCCTTCGGGAGAGGAATGAAGCGCTGCAGGAGCCAGTGGCTTCGCTCTCCACTGGCATCTTATCAACAATGCATAGGTTATTATTTTTTTTCTGCCAGTGTGGTCATGATAAGAAAAAGGGTGATTTCAGACAGGCTCTCAAAACACCTTAGTAGGCGACACTGCCACTTTTATTTTTTAGGGAATGAGTTCAGCTAAGTAATCCCCTTTTTTTTTCCCTCCTTTCCTTTAAAATAAGGCTCTCTTACCAGCACAAATAGCAGGTACTCCCTTCTCGTTTAACCTAGCTGGGAAACGATGCCAGCGTTTCCACAGTGTTAAAGGCAGGATAATCAATGGAAAGAAAATTCCTTTGTTCTTTGGAACGGCTCTTTGTGCCGCTCCGTTTGAAGCGCCTCTCGCCTTGTATTTTTGCAGCATGTGATTCAGTGCTGGCCCTGCATCGCTTTGCACTTCGGCGTTTAATTTTCCCCTTGTCTGACTTTACAGAGCTGCTGTAACGTGGCAGAGAAATGCAGCAGAGTCGATAGGGGCTGTTGATACAGTTCTTGGTGTGTTGATAGCATTGAAAGAGCTCTCTAACGTCAACCTGCTGATGCTAAAGATATTTTTAATATTTATTTATTTTTAGGTTTTCCATAAATCATTTCCTCCTTTATTTTCATGTTCTAGTGTCTTTTGCAGGAGAGCTATTAAAGGAGGAATCCTTTCTAATGGAGGCTGTCTGGACCATCTGAGCAGTCACTTACTAGAGCACTTTCAGAGAAGTTTCCTTCATTATGGCCCCATCACAATCCTTCAAATCAATTCTGTGTTAGCTCTCCTTTCTCTTAATTACTCTAATTCTCTAAAAGCTACCGCCTCTCGCATGTTTTTAAATAAATGAAGCACATCTTTGGAGACCCCATATGGTCAACGGACCCATTTCCTCCGTATGGACCAAGGAAAAGGAATCTCCAAATTCCAGGGTGATGTTTGGCCTCCTGAATGCACCTTCCCTTCAGCTGCAAGGTAGCAGCTCTTTGCTCTGAAGTCTGGAGCTTGGCAAGCAGCCTGCTTTTCCACTCCCATTTATTCTCATTTTAAAGTAATTTTGTACAGCTCTAACGAGCTTTTAAGACCTCTTTGCCACAGATCTGCCTTGAATTTGCATATCAAGCCTCTCCTTTCCTTGTTTGCTATCAAAGAGTTTAGAGCAGAGCCCTGTGACTTGCAGCTTTTGATGGTGCCAGTGTCTCGCTGGGCTTTGTTTCATATTGACACTTCTATAACCCAAGGCACACTCAGCCTTTGGTTACAGATTTTGCTGCTTTTTGCTTGCTTTTTAGTTAACAGAAGCTTGGATGTTTCCATCTCCCCCAATCCTCTAACATTTTCATTTGTCTCGTAGGCTCATTGCGTGCTGCTAACCCTGGAGCAAAACCAGATCTGAAACCTGCATTAAACATTTCGGTAGGAGATGTGAATCATCTGATAAAACATAATTAAATGGAAATGCATCTCCTCTGTGGAGGTACCAGTCCTGGAACTTGTCTGCTGAAGAAGCTGATTTGAATTAACTCTTAAATAGATTAAACTTGTAGGAGTCTCTTCTTTAGAAAGTCAGAAACTAGAGGAATCTCTTTGGTTGCATTTTTTTTTTAAGACTTTTTTTATGAAGTGAATTTAGGTCACCTCAATTCCGAACAGAGGCCTGGTTGGACGAAGGGGTTAGTGAGCAGCCTTTTCTGTATTTCTTGGAAATATCTTGAAATGATCAATCTGGTGGCTTAATGCATCCCTCTCGCTGCCTCTCACTCACCCCTTTCTGAACCTTAGCTCTTGTCTTACTGTTGTTCTTGGCTTTGTTACTCTTGGATATTTTCTCTTTTTAATGTTGAACCTCAAGCAGCCTTTCTGCTTTTTAAGTATTTATTTTATATGAATTATGCGTGTTACTGTTTAATTTGTTTTCTATGAAGCTTATTCTTCCCTCGTCCTCTGGAGAATTCTCACAGCAAGTATATAGCTAGAAGGCAATAGGATCTATAGTTAAAGTAATATTTGCACTCTTAATTCCTTAATACCTGTTTGATTCAATATGTGACTAAACTAAAAAAATAAAATCTCTTCCCGCGAATCCCACTTCAGTGCTCCCAGGATCCCACTAGAGATTTAAGCTCCTACTTCAGTTTTTTCAGGTCTTCTCAATGGAAACCTTCAGGGAAAATGCAGAAGAAACGAGCTGGACGGGCTTCCTTTGGCCAAGCCTAGACCTGGGAGCCCTTCCTAAGATAGACTATGGAGAGACACAACGTTCTCAGGCGCAGCTTTGTTTGCTGATACCCAAGGTCAGGTGAACCGCTCTCCAAGAGTGTCACCCTTCCTCTCCTCCCGTGATAAGAGGAGTCTGAACCAGTGTCTCTGTTGGCAGTGTGTTAATTTAGGAAAAGTGAAGCTGCCTCTCTGATGGCTTCAGGGTTTAAAAATGAAAAATTCAAATGAAAAATCAAAAGGAAAACATTTTTCCTTTCACCTTTGAAGCTGGTGCTCTCCGCTGCTAGTAACTACTGCTCTTGGAGTAGATGCGCCAGACACTAAGGATTTTTCCATTAATTCCTAAGCTTTATTCCCCTATCCTTTACGTAGTGCTTCCTGGTTTTGGAAGCGGTGATTGCTGTGGGGTGCAGTTATTGCTGGAAGCAACCCAGAGCTGTCCAAGCTTAGCCACAAGGTGGGAACCACGAGGTGGGAGCCACGAGGTGGTTGCTCCAGAGCAGCTTGATCTTCCATGAGCTTCAGGCAGCAGCACACAGGGTCCATGCTGAAGCACATCTGCTTGTATGGGGTTAAAATCCATTATTCAGCCCAAACTCATCCTTTGTTTCGCCTTTCATGTGGGAAGCAACCGGCTGCCTCATTTGTTATTACTCGACGCATCTGATTCACTGGTGATAACTGTGGCACTGGGATTTAGGAAGAAAACTCATCTGATCCTAATTAGGCTCTTCGACAGATCCACTTCCGTGCTGAACAGCTGTGGAGGAGCTTTGGGAGCAGGCGAGTGGTGGGGATCACTGGTTTGTTTGTGCAAAGGGACCTTGGGGTCAGGTCTAGCCAGTCTGAGAGGCTCTGGCTGCGCCCCGTGGCCGGTTCCTCTGCGAGGGACTTGATCCCGGCTATTCCTGTCATCCGTCTCCTTTGATGCGTGGTCCTGTGTCTCCTTGATGGAGAACATCCATCCCTGGCACTCTGCTGCTCTCTTGCTGTGCAGGGAATTAAAACCAGCTGGGATTTCCTCCTTGCTCACTTGTCTGTTGTCATCCCCAGCTCCCAGTGCCGCCGCTCTTCAAGAATATTGTTGTCCAAGTGATTTTCCTGGATTCCAGCTTCTTGCAGAGGATAAAAGGAGGCAGAGGTGCCGCCGTGCCAGTCGTGAGGCATTTCCCCACTTTACCTTCCTTCCTGAGCTGCTCCTGGTGTTTCGGGTGCGAGCTCAGCTGGCCGCCCAGCGCCGTGCCCTGATCCTCCAGGGCTGCAGCAGATCTGGGATTTGTAGGAAAACAGGCACGGAGAACATACCCGATCCCGCATCCCAAGAGCCCCGGGCTGCAGAAGCAAACGGCACTGCCCGAGCACCACGTGCGCATCCTTCTCAGCCCTTTTTGGTTAAGCTCTGTGCTCTTTCAATTCCTCACCCCACGTGCCTTTATTGCTGTCGTTTCTTAGGGAAAGGTCGGATAGACAGAGGGCTTCCTTCTGGGAATGCAGCTTGTGAGCTCATAGCTGTGCTCCCTGCTGCAGCTTCAGCCTTCTGCCGTCACCTGTGGACTTGGACTTGCTCGGCCCTGGGATGTGGAACATTTAGGCAGCCCATAACTGTCCCCGACCTGGGAAATCTCAGCTGAGTTACAAGGTGCTAAGAGCGAAAGAGGGGGAAAAAGAAGGGAGAAAATGTTGGAGGGAGAGCAAATCATTCCTCTTCTTCCGTTCCCACGCGGCAGGTTTGAGTATGAGCAGTTTGGTGCTGTCTCCTAAGTGAATTCTGATGTGTGTTACACCTGCAAAGGGAGCTGGAGAAATATCCTGGAAATAGTTTTTACCAAAGGGTCATTGTGCCCAAAATGCAGTGTCTGAAGGGCTGGAGCCGGTGTGGATGTGATGTGGCACATGCAGAAGTGCTCCCTGGTCTGAGAGGTGACCGTGTCCTCCAAGAGCAGTGACCTCTGGACTGCCGATACTGCTGCAGGAGAAGCTCTGCAGCGGGTGGCACCTTCCACCAAAGCTGTTTTACCTCCCTTCTCTCCCTGCTTTAGGCCACAGATCCCCTCCGGCCCGAAGCGGCCATCGCTGCGTGGCGGACAACGCCAACCTGTACGTGTTTGGAGGCTACAACCCTGACTATGACGAGTCTGGAGGACCAGAGAACGAAGATTACCCGCTCTTCAGAGAGCTCTGGCGATACAACTTCGCGACGGACACTTGGCATCAGATGGGCACCGAAGGCTACATGCCCCGGGAACTGGCGTCCATGTCACGTACGTATGGAAATTCAATTCCCGGGCACCAAGCCCTGGGGCTATTTTAATCATTGTCCCTGGTGGAATGGAAAACCAGGCGAGAATGGGGAAATCTGCATCCTGCTCCCAATTCTGTAACCAAACCTGGGTTCTGAGTTGGGTTTTTATTTGTTTTTCTTTCCCTTTGCACTTGAGGCAGAGAGGAAGGAAAAAATCAAGCACAAGTGACGGTTTTGGGGTGTTTGGCTTGGTCTTTGCAAGGACGCTGCCTTTTCAAATATTAGGTGTATGTTCATTAAGGCATCTCAGAGCATCCAAAAATAGATCTCTTTGTTCACAAGCTGTTTTTAAAAAGCAGGCCTTGGTTACCATGGTGTTGAGCTTGCATTCTGCCACTTGCAGAGCATTTCAAGGCCGTAAATGCAAAGTGTGAAGCCTACAGTCTTTATCTGAACAACACTGAACACCTGCTGCCTACTCTTTTCCAGAGCAGAGTAGCTCTGTCTAACTGCACCTCAAGGCAACAAGCATCTCTGCTCTCCCTTTTTCTCTCCTAGTTGTTCTGCACGGCAACAACCTGCTCGTGTTTGGGGGCACGGGGATCCCCTTTGGGGAGAGCAACGGCAACGACGTCCACGTCTGCAACGTCAAGTACAAGAGATGGGCTCTGCTCAGCTGCCGGGGCAGGAAGCCCAATCGCATCTACGGGCAGGTACGAGGCGGGCGCCTGGCACGTGCTGCTTTTTGGTGCCCTGCAGAAGGCACCTGAGTGGTCTGCTCTCTGACAGGGACTTGAGTTGTTCTGTGTTCACATAAGGATAAGGAAAGCCAAAACTTGCTAAGAAAACGTGCATTTAAGTGAAAACAGTTAAGCTGTGTCTCTGGGACTGTTCACATCCCCCTGGTTTCTCATGCAGCTCTGTGCTTGCCAACCACGTGGGGAGGGAGGGCACTCTTCCCCTGTGCAGCTTCTGCCCTTACTGGGCTTTGACAAACAGGCCCTTGGGAGGAGAAGCCCCTGGGCTGCCCCCTCAGGGGACAGCTGCCTGCCCCATGTTCACAGCTCCAGTATTCCAGGCTGGCCATCTGATAGCTGGTTGAGAGGATTCTCCCTAGCAGTGTCCCTATAAGGTCAGCGCAGCGGACGTGCAGGCTTGGCCCTGCTGGCGTTTGAGCTCTCCAAAGACCCTGCTGCACAGATGCATCTCTTCCCAAGCCTGAAGTGCAATGGTTCCGCATGGATCAGCTGTCACCCTTCTTGGACGTGTCTCCTCTGTGGCTTTTTATTTTCTTTCTGCTCCAGTGCTAAGGATTTTGGCACCTTTTTCAGGATATTGCCCCTAATGCAGCACTGATTTATGCTTTTTCAGGAAGTCCTGTGTCTCTTGTGTTCTCCAGGACACCTTGAACTTTCTTTCTGTCCCTTTTCCCTATGCACCCTATAGAACCCTCCACTTCTAGGGAGAATCTTTGTTTATGGAGAGCCCAGAGGAGCCTCCTGGTGCATCTGCAGGCACATTGTAGGTCCCTAACTTAGCACATCAGGTCCTACCCTTGAGGAGCAGGATCAGCCTTGGTCAGAGCTCACTGGTCACTGGGGATGAGGCAGCAGCACCGAGGCTTAACCTAAGAAATCTCTCTGCTGGGTTTTAGAAGCTTTTTCTGGGATATTAATGTTACTGTGACGCTCTTCCACTGATGAGGCTTAAAGGGATGGTTAGCAAGAGAATTCTTGTGTATTAGAGTTCTTGCTCTCCTGTTAGTTCCTTTCCATTATATCCCTATGTGCTTTTTCCCTCTGCTTATTATTTCTCTTGGGAGCTCTTTCCTTCCCTGTTCCTTCTAGGTCCTCATGTTGTGACCACGGAGCTATTTTCCATTCCTGCAAATCCCCGCTGGGCTCTTTTGCGTGTCTTCTGTGCTCAGCCTTCGTGTTCCTTCTGAACACACAACTTGCAAGCTCTGGGTAGAGCTTTGCATGGAGGGTCTTACGTTGGTAGGGTAGAAATCCGCTGATGCCCTTTCTTACTGTCATCCTTCCCTCCTTCCAGGCTATGGCCATCATCAACGGCTCGCTGTACGTGTTTGGAGGAACCACAGGCTACATCTACAGTACTGACCTGCATAAACTAGACCTTAACACTCGGGAGTGGTTCCAACTGAAACCAAACAACATGTCCTGTGACATGCCGGAGGAGAGGTGAGGAGCTGCTCACAAGCAGGACAAAAAGGTCTAGTTAGCCAAGCCTGAGATGTGCCATAATTAAAAACAGTGATTGGATGGCCTGAAAAAGCATTTATTTTAGTGAATATCAGCCTGGAGTGAGAAGCTCAGGTAGCACAATAGGCTTAAAGATACTCTTAGAGTAGTATCTTTGCCTTGGAATTTTGCAAAACCATCAGTCTGGCGTTTAGAGGGATGTAGGGATGGGGCTTGAAGACGCAGGGCAGGACACTGAGCTGTGCTGTGTGATGCTGGAACAGATGGAGACCTGGGCTGGCTGGTGAGTGCCGGGAGGGGAGGAGGTTCCCATGTGGAGGAGAGAGGGTTGGGAGGTCAGACAGTCCCCTGTTGATTTCGTCTGGGGACAAATAACGCCTTGTGCTTCCACGGGGAATTTATGGTGGAATTTATTTCTTTTGAAAAGTCCTAACTTTAGGGACTGATATAACATAGCCAAGCTTGAGGTGTTGGCTTAAAACACTCAGATTTGATAGTGCTTCCAGAGAAGGCTTTTGCTGTTGCTCGTTTGCACTATTTCCTTGTGCTATTGCATGTCTGTTTTCAGGTACAGGCATGAAATCGCACATGATGGTCAGCGCATTTATATCTTGGGAGGTGGAACTTCTTGGACAGCTTATTCACTAGATAAGGTAAGGCGTTTGGAACTGTTGGGTACCTGATGGAAAGGGGAGTTTTGACTGCAAAGCTTGCCCAGCACAGACTCTTCATCTGTCAGGGGAACTTGGTAAGAAATAAGATAACTAGGAGCAGAACATTCCGTGTTTCTGTAAAAAATGATGTTATTGCAAATTTGTCGTTCAAGGCTACCACACTGATCTCCAAAAGAGCTTCGTTTCTGCAGACCTGCTATCACAGATCCCTATTAGAAAATATGTAGGATGTATTTGTCATATATCACAGTATGAGGAAGGAATATCTAAATGCAGAGAAGTGGAGGGTACAGAGTTTTATTTTTATTTTATTTTATTTTATTTTATTTTATTTTATTTTATTTTATTTTATTTTATTTTATTTTATTTTATTTTATTTTATTTTATTTTATTTTATTGTTTGGGTTTTTTTCTAAGCAGTATTCTTTTTCCTCAGCTGTGGGGCTCAAGTAACAGATTTGGAGATGAAAGCTCTAGTAACTACTGTGTTCTGAGTGTTTTCATACCTGCTTAGTCACTGACTGCGATTAGCTATGTTTTTTCTTTGACAGTCAGTAAAAAGAGGTGTTATTTATAGTGGTTCCCTTGGTCAGTGTCTAGTCTTGTCACCTCCGTAGCTGCGTGATCACGGTGCTGGGTGAGTCAGGAGGACTCATAGCTCCTCATTGTTCCCTCAGATCCACGCGTACAACCTGGAAACCAACACCTGGGAAGAAATTGCCACGAAGCCACACGAGAAAATCGGTGAGCCTGGAATTTCGTGCGTCATCTCCCGTAAGCCATCGAGTGGCTGAGATGCCTGAAGCCTTTTTGGTAGCCCTGTTGTACAGAGCGTGGTCTACCCTGGCTTCAGGACCTGTTTTTTTTGCAGCCTTTGCTGTATGAGTCTCCCTGAAACCATTAAGCTCACGGCTGCAGCTTTCCTGCCAGGCTGGAGGTGGGAGCTGGAGCCTGGGAGGATTGCAGTTCTGGCACATCTCTTCCTTCCCTACAAAGCAAATAAGAGCTAAACCTTTTGAAACAGCCAGTTGCTAAATTAGAGATGTGACCCCTAATAAACAAAGGAGGTGACTCCTCTCCATGGTTAAATGTTGAGCTATAATCCCCACTTCCCTATACACTCTACTTCTTATTCTCTCTCCTCAGGCTTCCCAGCAGCCAGAAGATGCCATAGCTGCGTTCAGATAAAAAATGGTAAGCTAAACTTCTTGAAATTTGGTACATCTCATTACACAGCTAGCAGTGACAGCCCCGCTTTTCTGGCCTGGGAGATGTTAGTCTCCACCGTGTTGACTTGACTGCAGGCCACACAGTATCTAAATCCTTCTGGAAAGAGTTTCTTGCTCATTAACTGTGCTTAAACTGCCCAGCTGTTTGTGTAAGGGATGTGTCCTCTTGCTGCTGTAGCCAAATATACTTCTGCAATGCCCAGTACTGTTGCTTTCAGAAATTGTGTGCTGTTTTGTGCAACATCCAGCTGCAAAAAATGCTTTAATGTAAATTGTTGTCCATTTTAGCCAGGAGTGTCTGTGATGCTTTGCAACTTGATAATTGCAGCTGGTTGCAAGCTAATGAGCAGGTATGAACGGGGCTCCTGCTGCAGCTTTGGGACTAATTGGCCAGTTTTACCTCTGCTGTGAAAAGCAAGATGGGGCCAAGTCCTGGAAACTGAATTCTTTAGGGACAGGGTCATTTAGGGCTTTCCTGAATAGGTTGTCCGGTTCATCATGGAGTAAATCTGAGATCTACGATCCGAGGACTGGCTTTTTGTGTGTGTTAGGAGCTGCCTGGAGCTTAGTAGAGTCTTTTATTCTCTTTGAGCCTCCAAATGCTCTTCCTACACATTGCTTGCCTGGCTATGTTGAAAGTGCAGATTAGAGTGGACTGTGCCCATAAAATCCATGTTTGATTGGCCACAGTTTTGATCTTTCCTCAGATAAGTTTGGATCTGAGACCCTTGGGCCTGAAAATAGGAGAATCTACTCAAAGCCAGATATTTCTGATCCCAGGTTATGTAGGGCTTAATGCATCTTCTTAAAGCAAGAACCTTAACTGCTTCTTGAAGCTCTGGGCTGCCGAAACTGCCCTAGTGATGCTGGGCAGGCCACGATGGGTGGGCATGGGCAGGAGGACAACCTCTTTGACGTTGATTTGGGAGGTAGAGAGGTGCATTGAGTGGGCGTTGACCCTGGAACCATCCTAGAAAAGGCATTCTCTGACTTGAGTCGAGCACATTCCATAATTCCTGAACGGAATTCAGGAATTTTACTGGTTCATTTTACTGGACCGCTAAGAGTGCTGACTTTCCTCTTCCCTACAGATGTGTTCGTGTGCGGGGGCTATAACGGAGAAGTGATCCTGGGGGATGTTTGGAAGCTCAATCTGCAGACGTTCCAGTGGGTGAAGCTCCCGGCTGCCATGCCCGAGCCCGTGTATTTCCACTGCGCTGCTGTCACCCCGGTAAGCACCTTGCTCTCCTTCCTACCTAGCTCAAGTTCAACCCATCACACCAAACATCCTCTTGGCGCTCCAGCGTTTGCGTGGGCTGCGAACAGAGCTGAACTGATGTTACCAAGGAGCTGAGCTCGACTCAGCTGGGTGCAGCTGCTCGGGGGAGGCTGAGGGCTGCTCTGAGGCTGCTGCTCTGGCCTTCACCCCTGCTGCACTGCGGAGCTGCAGCATGTGCACCACGTCCCACGCACCAAGAGCCCCGATGCTGCCCTTAGATGCATTAAATTCAACAAGCAATTCCGTGTGCGAGCAGCGATAGCTGTTTGCAAAAGAAAGAAGCATGCAAAAGTGATCCCGAGTAACTTCTTGTTGTGGGTTTGACTCCCCAGAGAACAGCCAGGGTGGAAAACATTAGCAAAGGAAGCAGTATTTTCTCCTTGGAAAAGGAGAGAACAGGAGAAAACAGAAAACACTATTTTCTCCATCAATAGCATCCTGCTATTGCTGCTGCTTTTTGCAGTCACTGGAAATTCAGGAGGAAGAGTGTGTGCTGTGACTTCAGCCTCCTTTAGCAGCGCGACAGGACAGTGCTACCGCTGGCATATCTCGCTGGGAGGCAATTTCCTAGGAATGCAGCTCTTCCCAGGAAACCACGAGCCTGATACGCGCCTTCCCCAAGGAGGAGGCATGTTTTTAATTTAGAAATATATATTACTTTTAGCTTAAAACCCCAGTGCGGGTCTAGAATAATCAATTAACACTTTGCCCTGCTCCTAAAGCATTCCTTGGGCTGGAGCTCATGGGACAAAGCCTGGTTGCCTCCATGGGAGGTTTCCCTGGCACTGATGCTCTTCCCCTTTTCCCACCCAGGCCGGCTGTATGTACGTCCACGGAGGGGTGGTCAACATCCACGAAAACAAACGGACTGGCTCCCTGTTCAAAATGTGGCTGGTGGTGCCCAGCCTGCTGGAACTGTCCTGGGAGAAGCTCCTGGAGTATTTCCCGCATCTAGCAACTCTCTCCAGATCGCAGCTCTTGCACCTTGGACTCACACAGGGACTTGTGGAGCGGCTAAAATGAGAACGGCTCCCACGTCTGCCCGAGAAGCACTACGGCCAAGAGCCCTGCCTGCCCCCGTCCCCTATTTATGGATACCGAGGATGGTCTTGCTAGGAAGATGGAGGAACCTGCTCAACGCCTTATTCAGCAAATACATTGATGCCTTTCTAGAAAATTTTATTTTCGGTTGTTGGAAATCTGCGTTTTATTTATGGATATCTAAAGGGCGCCGTTAATGACAGCTGCTGTCCGGGACAAATCCATGCCATCCAACCATTAAACTGCCGTCAGCACCTGCTTGCAACTTCATTGGGAGGGAGGGAGGGAAGCTTAGGGAATGCCTGAGCTCACGGAGCATCCAACTTGTTATTCCATAGGTTGTGTCTAACCGAGAGGAGGTTCCGTGCGGAGCAACAGCCACTCTGTCCTTTTGCTTCGGATGCCGTTCGAACCCCTTTAACATCCAGCTGAGCTCAGCCTAAACGAGGACTCCTGCTGCTCGGGGCGGCCTTGCATGCGTTTCGGGCGAGCCTCCCGTCCTCTCGGAGCCTCCGGAGCGGCCGGGCCGCCTGGCCTCTTTGCCCTCTCTGCTCCTCCCCTTTTCATATTGAAAGGTTTGCTTGGAAGACTCGTTAAAAGATGCCACTTAACGGACTACTGTGTAGTTTGCTGTGGGTGGTGAGGGCCGGCGGGGAGGTTTTGCTTGTCTTTTTTAACCCTTTCTGCCCACGTTGCACTCGGAAAGAGCTAAGAGGGAAACTCAGCCCTTTAAAGCAGCCTTTAACCTGCGCTGAGTGGCACCCCGTGCTTGGGTATGAGCCACCACACCAGGTGCTTGTCCTCTGTGGTCTTCAAGGTGTTTCCGCAAGCTTCTGGATTCCCTCCTTTCCATGCTTCATGCCTTGGATTTTCTCCAGGGAGCATCTTGTTCCTTTGGGGAGTGCCTTGTTGCATGTGGTTTCACTCCGTTTTTGTGGGGTTTTCTGATCTTCCGGATATTAACGGAGTGCTCATCCCAGGAAATACAGCATCAGAAAAGCAGGGAGGGAATCTCCATCCCTCTTCATCCCTACACGTGCAGGAGAGGAAGGGGCATCTCCTGCTCTCTGTTCTTGCTCTCATTAGCTCAGGAGAACACAGGTTGAACTCCAGGCATCTCCACCAGCCTGGCGTCAGGTTTGTGCAAACCCTTTTCCTTCAAAACTCGTTTTTAAGTGCCTTTTTTTTTTCTCCATTAGCTTTTCCTAACGCTTCCCCTCGCATCCTTTAAGGCAAGCATTAGATGCTGGCTTTTTAGTGACTTTTATATTTGTGTTCTAATAAACCATAGCGTTGAATTCACGGTGAATTCCCGTCCATCCTGGGGCGCTCGCAGCCCTGCCCAGTCGCAGTGTTCCCACTTGTCCCTAATGTTGGACTTCCCCAGTGTTTGGCGGTGGCTTTTTGTTGTATTTTTATTGTAATCTTGCTGCTTTTTCGATCAAGGCCCAGCAAAATAAAGGTTGGCCGTCCCGCTCAAGCGCATCCTCCGCTGCCTCAGGACGCTGCTGCCGCTCCTAGGTCCGCGTTGAACCCCGTCTTTGCATCGCTCCCTTCTGCTGGAAGCTCTTGGGGGTCCCGTGGGGCTGATCGGCCTCCTGCCCGGCCTCCTTCTGGCCTTAACAGCGCTCACGTTGCCTGTTGGAGGCCGAGTGTCCCCACCACGTCATTGCCTTGGGCGCCTCTTCCCAAACGGGCTCCATAGTCCGTGTGCTGGTTCTCCTGCTTCCCACCTTCGGCTGGGTGGGCTCCCCGCTGAAGGCCCCGTCAAACCCATCTCATCCTGCAGCTCGGAGCCACCAGCTGCCTTGAGCCTGGCCTTCCTCCGCTGGCCTTCCCCAGTCATCCTCGGGGGGCTGCATGGGCTGCAATGCTGCTCCGGGGTTAGGACAGCTCAAAGGGAGGAGGAACAGGGATGGTTTCTGGCCCTTCCTATCGGCTCCTGTTTAATTCCCACCTCACTTCGGCAGAGGTGGGACGGGACCAGGTCTTGGGGAAGTCCCTGCCTCCCTCCTCCTCTTCCTCACTGCCCTCTCGACCAGCTGAGCTGCAGGAGAACCTGCTAAGAACTTCTTGCACCCCCCTGTGTCTCGTGCTATCTTTTTTTCCTGCTTGTTAATTAAATCACGTTATCTCCAGCCCCGAGCTGTTGAGTCTCTAGCGCTGCCGTCGGCCGCCCCTGGACAGGGCCACCGGCGCGTTCCCAGCCACGGCGCCGGCCGCGACAGCCCGTCCGCATTGGAATCCCTGACCGTCCTCTCCTTGCTGCTGGTTGGGACAAAGTGCAGCCCCGGGGAGCTAGGGAAGGGATCAGGAGCTCTGCTGGCCTGGGTTTGGGGGTCCCACACGGCTTTTTGGTGGGGTTTTCCTTTTGGGGGTTTAATGCTCTGCCCAATAAATGTGCCCAACGCACCTGCTTGGACCTCTAACCTCACCCTGGCTGCCCTGTATGTTTTGCCACCTTGTGTCCCGTGCTCTGGGTGTCCCTGCTCGAGCAGGAAGGTTGGGCTAGATGATCTCTAGAGGTCCCTTCCAACCTCAACCATCCTGGGATTCTGTGCCCTGGG
>NW_020455598.1:247817-252580 GCF_003342845.1 Nothoprocta perdicaria | reverse complement strand
CCAACCTCAGCCATCCTGGGATTGTGTGCCCTGGGATCTCTAGAGGTCCCTTCCAACCTCAACCATCCTGGGATTCTGTGCGCTGGGGTCTCTAGAGGTCCCTTCCAACCTCAACCATCCTGGGATTCTGTGATACGGACAACCGGAGCCGTCGCTGAGGAAGAGGAGGCCGCAGCTTTTGGAGCTCACACCCGATGACTCCAGAGAGCAGCTTGGGGCCCTTCCTAGTCCCGCTGCCCCAAGCTCTGTAAGGCCCGGCTTTGGTGGGCGCCAAGGGGCTGTCCCAGCCCCGGGATTGTCGGGCCTCGCGCCCCCACAAACGAGCTCCATCCGCCTTCGTACAAAACTGCTTTAATGGCAGAACAGCCCCCAAACGGGACGGGTGGTGTTTCCCGTGCCAGCCCAAAGCCTCCCCGCGGGCCGGAGTCCTTCCCGGCCTGGTGCCGGTCCAGCGTGGCACCTTCCCAGGGATGGGTCCTCCTCAGGTGCGCGCGGAAACCTCCTCCAGGAGCCTCCGCTGAGGACCGTTTCCCTTCCACCCGCACACGGATGCAGGAAAGGCCTCGAGGAAGAGCTCGGCCGTGAAGGTTGAGGAGGGCTCCCCTCGTCGCCTCGTTCCCGGCACAGGCGGCAGCGAGAGCCCGGACACCTCTCTGGGACACGGGATGTCCCCCAAGGGCCCGGCCTCAGCAGCCGCTGGGTGACGGTGCGAAGAAGTACACGGCCAGGAGGATGCAGTAGACCATCACCAGCACGGTGCCTAGGGGAAAGAGCGGCCTGGAAGGGTCCTGCTCCGTGCTGGAGCAGGACGGGAGGTGGTGGTGAAGCCACTCCGGACACTTGGGTCAGTGTCCCTGAGGAAACACGTGTTCTTCTGCCCAGCCTCAGGAAAAGGGCCATAATTCCCTCCTAAGAAGGAATGGGAGGGATTCCTCCTTGGAGCTGCTCCCTTTTCCCACGCCAAGCCCAACCCTGCTTCTGTGTTTGGTTGCAGGGTGGTAGCCCTGGCTTGACATCACCTTGAAGGGTCACCAGGAGCCCAGGAATGGCCCAAGTCACCACAGGCCAGAGGCTACAGTGAAGGGTGGCTCCAGGGCTGTCTCCCTGGGTCCTTGTAGGGAATCTGGGCACATCCTGAGCCCTAGAGCAGCCTCTGGCCTGGTCCGTACCTTGGAAGTAGTCACACTTGCCATCCATGAAGATGTAGTTCATGAGAACCACGCTGAACATGCTGGCGTAGACGTGCAAGTCACTGAAGACCAGGGTGAAGTTGGTGGGCTGCGAGGCAGAGAAGAGCTGCCTTTACACCCAACCGGAGACTCACACGTCACCTCTCGGAGCTCCCCTCCACAACATGGCCCTCAGGATGCCACCACAGCCGTCAGGACACCATGACAGGGCCAGCTCCAGCCCAGGGAGCAGATATCTGAGCCCACTTCCCCTTCCAAACTGTACTGGGTGCCGAGGCAGCAGCAGGGAGGACAGGACGGCGGCTGTGCCTGGCGGGTCCCCCCAGCGCCCAGGGCTCTCCTGGGCACCACTTACGTAGAAGATGGTGAAGAGCACCAGGATGGGGATCTGCAGCATGCACACCTGGACAGCGATGCAGTTCCCGATCTCGATGCTGGGGAGGAGAGAGCACCAAGGATGGCACCAGGGCGAGACCAGAGCCCCTGGGGACGTGGGGGACATGGTCCCACCAGAGCATCTTAGCTTTCCCTCTATTGCAGCTGTTCCAAAGCTGGGTTTGAAGCACCTGCAGTGCCAGTCCCGCTAGGACAGCTCAGCCCAGGGCAAGGACACGGTTGCCCTTGAGATCTAGAGGAGCAGAACGAGTTTCTGGCCCCGTTTTCCCATGATTTTCAAGTCTACTTGTGGCCAAGCCCTGGTTCATAACTGCTGCAGTGGAGCCAAGCAAGGGAAACCTGGGCCCTGGTGCTGCACACCAGGACACGGGGACCGTCCCCGCTGGGGCCGGACCTCCCAGGGCCACCTCACCTCAAGCTCAGGTTGTTCTGCAGAGCGAACTGGATGCCGTTGACGATCTCGGGCAGCTCGGGCACCATGGCCAGCACGGTGACCCCAATGAAGTACTGCCGAGGAAGGCAGAGGCCTCAGCACTCCTCACCACGCCATCAACCACGGTGGCCCTTGGCCAAGGTGGCCTCCTGGCCCCATGGGGCATGTGTGGGCCCCTCCGCGCTCACCTGGGAGATGGTGGAGTTGGTGAGGATGGGGCTGATGTGCTCCGTGGCCAGGTCGGCGCAGGCCGACATGCAGAGCGTGGACAGCAGGAGGATGAGCAGGGCCCTCCACCGAGACCAGTGCACCACGGCGCTGTGGTGGTGGCCGGGCACTGGGGGCGAGAGGCCGGGACGCGGTGAGGAAGCCCCCCGTGGGGCTCCTCGCGGGTCGGCGAGGGGAGCGGGGGCCGCGGGCGGGCTGGCGCTCACTGTGGCAGTCGCTGATGTGGATGTCATAGATGTGCGAGTGAGTTTTCAGGGTGAAGAAGAGGCCGATGAGGTAGGCCGTGGGGAGCAGCAGGGACACCGTGTACACCAGGGGCCTGCGGGACACGGCCCTCAGCCCCACGGCGGAGCCCCTTGGAGGCCACGGGGGCTCCTCCAACCCCCTCGCGGCGCTGGGCACACCGGTGGCCCTTCCATGATGGAGGCCAATGGGCACATCCCAGTCCAACCTTGGGACTAGATGGACACGGCAGTGACAGGGACACCCAGGCAGCACCCCGAGGAGCCATGAGGCAACCCAATGAGATCCAACCCAACAGCGGGAGCGAGGCCACCCCGGGTGACACTCACTGGACGTGGCTGTAGTAGAGGGTGCCGTTGCTGTGCATCTGCAAGAGGGAGACCAGCCACAGCGTGAGCATCGTGGCCATGGCCCGGGCACCTGCAGCTGGCAAGGAGCCCCCATGGGCTAGAAAGCCCCCTCGTGATGGCCATGACGTGGGTGCCAACCGGACGCGCTCACCAAGTCGAAGTGGCAGCTGTGGCAGAGGTAGCGGCCCAGCGGGTTCTGGGTGACGTTGTGGCACTCGCCGCACACCAACTTCCCGTACACCTTGGAGAAGAGCGTCGGGGCGAAGACCCCTGCGCGTGGGAAAGGTGGTGGGGGGCGCGTGGCCATGGAATGGGCCGCCCTTCCTCCCCACCATCACCATCACCACTCACCTCCCACGGAGAGAAAAAGCAGGGCCGAGCTGACGCCCGCCGAGCGGCTGTTGAACCTCTGCTCCTGGTGCCGGATGCCTCCGATGACCATGCACAAGCCCTGTGGGACACGGGCGCCATGAGCACCTCCCCAGTACGGGGCTCCTCGCCGCCGCGCGCAGGGGACGGGGCTCCTGCCCACCGGGACAAGGAGGACGCAGCCCACCAAGGTGCCCGTCAGCGCCGCCTTGACGATCTCCTCGTAGCACTTGTTGCCCTCGCGGGCGCCCTTGATGAGCGCCGTGATGTAGAAGGTGAGCTCCGTGATGGAGCCGAAGGTGGCGTTCACCACTGCCCCCACCGCGAAGTTGCTCTGCGCCGAGATGCTGCAGGCACAGCAAGAGGGTCATTATGGTTGGGATAGACCTTCAAGACCATCAGGTCCAACCATAAAGCCATCCTCACCCTGCCTGCTAAGCCACGTCCCTAAGCGTCCCATCTACACTTGAGCACTTCAGGGATGGTGGCTCCAGCACTCCCCTGGGCAGCCTGTTCCACGCTTCACCACTCTTTCCATGGAGAAATTCTTCCTAATATCCAACCTGAACCTCCCCTGGTGCAGCTTGAGGCCATTTCCTCTTCTCCTATCCGTAGTCATTTTGGAGATTGACCCTTGTCTCACTGCAACCTCCCTTCGGGTAGGTGTAGAGATCAACAAGGTGTCTCCCGGACCTCCTCTTCTCCACACTAAATAACCCAGCTCCCTCAGATGCTCCTCGTTAGGTCTGTGCTCCAGCCCCTTCTCCAGCTTCGCTGCTCTCCTTTGGACACACTCCAACACCTCCACGTCCTTGTAGTGAGGGACCCAAAACTGAACACACTATTCGAGGTGCGGCCTCACCAGCGCCAAGTACAGGGGGACAATCACGTCCCTGGTCCTGCTGGCTTCACTGTTCCTGATACCAGCTAGAAGTCCATTGGCCTTCTTGGCCACCTGGGCCCAGTGCTGGCTCATGTTCAGTTGGCTCTAACCAACATCCAACCCCAGAGAGCAGCGCTAGACGGGGTTGTCGTGACCCAAGTGCAGGACCTGGCCTTGTTGAACCTCATACACTTAGTCTCAGTCCGTGGATCCAGCCTGTCCAGATCCCTCTGAGGAGCTTTCCTACCTTCAAGCAGATCAGCTTTCCCTCTCAGTTTGGTATCATTCAAGATACTGAATGACATACACTCAGTTCTTCAAGATACTGAAGAGGACGGGCCCAACACTGACCCCTGGGGAAGCACCACTCGTGACCAGCTGGATTTAACCAATCCACCAGCTGGATTTAACTCCATTCACCACCACTCTCTGGGCCCAGCCATCCAGCCAGCTCCTCACCCATCAGGGTCCTGCACTTGGGGAGGAATAACCCTGTACACCAGTACAGATTAGGGGTGGACCTGCTGGAGAGCAGTCCCGCAGAGAGGGACCTGGGTGTCATGGTGGATGACAAGTTGACCATGAGACAGCAGTGTGCCCTGGTGGCCAAGAAGGCCAACGGGATCCTGGGGTGCATTAAGAAAAGCATCTCCAGCAGGTCGAGGGAAGTG
>NW_020455598.1:240844-247392 GCF_003342845.1 Nothoprocta perdicaria | reverse complement strand
GGGTGACAAAGCACTGGAACAGGCTGCCCAGAGAGGTTGTGGAGTCTCCTTCTTTGGAGATCTTTAAAACCCACTTGGATGCAGCCCTGTGCCACGTGCTCTAGGTGACCCTGCATGAGCAGGGGGGTTGGACTAGATGACCTCTGAGGTCCCTTCCAACCTTCGGCATTCTATGATTCTATGATTCTATGATCAAAGAGTCCACCAGTCTCAGCCATCAAAGAGTCCACCAGTCTAAGCCATGAGCTGCCAGCTTCTCCAGAAGAAGGCAGTGGCAGACGGTGTCAAAGGACTTAACTGCAGTCTAAGTAGACCATGTCCACAGCCCTTTCCTCATCCACTAGGCAGGTCAGCTGGCCACAGGAGGAGGTCAGGTTGGTGAGGTTCATGAACCCATGTTGGCTGAACTTGATGTCCTAGTTGTTGCACACATGCTCTGCGATCGCCCTCAACACGATCTGCTCCACCTTCCCCAAAACCGAGGTCAGGCTCATGGGCCTGTAGTTCCTCGGATTCCCCCATCCGACCCTTCTTGTAGATGGGCATCACGTTGGTGTCCTGGGTGCCCGCTCACCTGGCGATGGCCATGCCAATGTAGTAGGAGAGCGGCATGATGGAGAGCAGGGCCAGCGTGAACTTCACAGGCGAGCTCGTCAACCGGTTGCGCTCGTCCACGTAGCCCAGCACCAGTGTCACCACCACCAGCGGCAGCAGGTCTGCGGTGGCCATCAAGGAGGCGACCCAAGCAACGGGTGGCGTTTTTGGGGCTCAGTGCCCAACCCAGCACCCCGCTCACCCCCAGGAGGCACCCGGACGCTTTGCAAAGGATACTGACGGCGAAGACGTTGATGCCGTCCACCGTGTACTTGTAGTAGTAGGCGTTGACGGCGCGGTAGCAGCACAGGATGACCTCGGCCTCCAGCGGCACCTCCGTCTGCCGCGCGCGGGGGACAAGCGGGTGACAGTGTCCCCCCAAACGGACCCCGCGTTGGGGTGGGTGCCACCCACCATGCGCAGGCGGCGGACGCACACGCGCTCCGGGGGCAGCAGCAGCACGCGGCGCGCCGTGCGCGCGCTCATCTTGGCCACGGGGATGAAGAAGACGAGGAGCCAGGCGGCGAAGCAGAGCAGCGCGTGGGCCAGCGCCAGCGGCGGGTAGCCCAGGCAGAGCCAGGCGGCCGCCGCCGCCGCGCGCCGCTGCGGGACGGAAAGTGCGGAATTGGGGTGAAAAGTGCGGAATTGGGTGAAAAGTGCGGAATTGGGGCGAAAAGCATGGAATTGGGGTGAAAAGTGCGGAATTGGGGTGAAAAGCATGGAACTGGGGCGGAAAGTGCGGAATTGGGGTGAAAAGCATGGAATTGGGGTGAAAAGTGTGGAATTGGGGTGAAAAGCACAGAATTGGGGCAAAAAGCGTGGAATTGGGGCGGAAAGTGCGGAATTGGGGCGAAAAGCATGGAATTGGGGCGAAAAGCATGGAATTGGGGTGAAAAGCGTGGAATTGGGGCAAAAAGTGACATTGGGGCGGAAAGTGCGGAATTGGGGTGAAAAGCATGGAATTGGGGCAAAAAGCATGGAATTGGGGTGAAAACTGCAGAATTAGGGCAAAAAGCACAGAATTGGGGTGAAAAGTGCAGAATTGGGGCAAAAAGCATGGAATTGGGGCAAAAAGTGCAGAATTGGGGTGAAAAGTGCAGAACTGGGGCAAAAAGTGTGAAATTGGGGCAAAAAGTACAGAATTGGGGTGAAAAGCGTGGAATTGGGGTGAAAAGTGCGGAATTGGGGTGAAAAGCGCAGAATTGGGGTGAAAAGCACAGAATTGGGGTGCAAAGCGCGGAATTGGGGCAAAAAGCATAGAATTGGGGTGAAAAGTGCAGAATTGGGGCAAAAAGCGCAGGACTGGGGTGGAAAGCGCAGAACTGGGGTGGAAAGCGCGGAATGGGAGCAGTGGAGCGGGGCGGGCGCTCACCCGGGAGCCGGGCGCCGGCGGGCGCCAGCGGGCGGGCGCGGGGCCGCCGAGCAGCGCCGAAGTCTCCCGGGCGCCCGCGGCCGCGGCGGGGGCGTCAGGGCCCCCCGCGCCCCCCGCGGGACCCCCCGCTTCCTCCAGCCGCTGGATCACTTTGCCGAAGGGCCAGAGGAAGTAGCCGGCCAGGTCCCAGCAGAGCCGCCCTGTGGGGACAGCGGAGACGTGGGGCGCACGGGGGGGGCCCGTCCTGGGACCCCCCAGCTGGGACGCCCTGCAGGACTCACCATAGGGAGCCCCAACCACGGTGAGGAACATCACGGCGGCCACCACGACGTAGAGCAGTGCCAGCCACCAGCCGAAGAGCAGCACGTAGAGCACGTTGCCACACGTCACCGTGGAGCCTGCGAGGGGGGACGGGTCCCCGTGGCCACGCGCTCCTCCAACAGCCCTTTTCTCCCCCAAAAACACATTCGGGGCTTCCCCGAGGACAATGACGCTTGCTCATGGAGGTGGCCATGTGCCACCAGCACAAGAGGTTCTAGCAGATGCCCCGTCCTCCACAATGGTCCCCACCAGCTCATGAGGTTCAAGTAGACGTCCTTGTCCTTCACAATGGTCCCCACCAACACATGAGGTTCAAGCAGATGTCCCCATCCTCCACGACGGTCCCCACCAACACATGAGGTTCAAGGAGATGCCCCCATCCTCTGTGATGGTCCCCACCAGCACAAGAGGTTCAAGCAGACATCCCGTCCTCCACACCCGTCCCCACCTGCGGAGCCCTTGATGACATTGAGGTCGGAGTAGAGCTCCTTCACGATCTCGGAGCGGTCCTCCCATGGCCGCTCCGTCACGTGGCTCTTCCACTTCTTGAAGCCAAACTGCAAGGGGGCAATGTCACCTGGACGCCAGCCCGGTGCCACCGTACAGAGGGGACAAGCCGGGGCAGGGCCGCCCCTCGTGCCCGTGACCGTGTCCTCCACGGCAAGGAGGTCCCACCTTGTAGTTGTTGGAGAGCTTGTTGGCCTCCACGGCGTTCTCGGCCGTCAGGGTGGTCTTGCCCGGGCAGCTCTCGCACAGCGGCCCCTCGTCCGAGTGCTGCGGGCAGGCGATGCCTGCGGCGAGTGGGACCCCCGGCTGGGATGGAGCCACCGGAGCAGCCACAGGAACCCACCCCAGCCTGGGATGGAGCCCCTGGAGCAGACATAGGGACCCCCATTCCAGCCTGGAATGGAGCCACCAGAGCAGGCAAGGGACTCCCTGGCCCAGGATGGAGCCACCAGAGAAGCCATGGGACCCCCTGGCGTGGGATGGAGCCACTGGAGCAGCTGTGGGACCCCCAGCCTGGGATTGGACCCTCGGAACAGCTGCAAGGACCCCCCTGCCCCGGGATGGAGCCCCCGGAGCAGCCATGGGACCCTCCCTGCCCCAGGATGGAGCCACCGGAGCAGGCGCAGGGAACCCCCTGTCCCGGGATGGAGCCACTGGAGCGGCTGCAGGGACCCCCCTGCCCTAGCCCGGGATGGAGCCCCCGGAGCGGCCGCAGGGACCCCCCGCCCCGGCCCCGGCCGGAGCCCCCGCAGCCCCCGTACCGGGCAGGACGCGGGGGGCCGCGAGGCCGTGGGGCAGGTGGGAGCCCGAGGGCAGCTCGCCCAGGTCGCCGTGCGCGTTGTTGATGGCGGCGCAGCGGCGGTCGCAGAGGGAGCCGCGCCGCGGCCCCCCGGCCTCCGGCTCCATGGGGGAGTCTGCGGACACCCCCGACCCGTATCACAGCACTCGGTGCAGGAAATATGCCCCCCCCCCGGGAAGCCCATCCCGTGCAGAATCCAGGGAGAGGCTCCCGCCGGAGCAGGGCTTGGGAACACCCGCTGTGCAGCACCCAGGAGAGACCCCACAGCACAACCCACCCCCAGTGCAATGACCAGGACCCCCCCACCATTGCAGCACCCCCAGTGCAACCCCCAGGAGGGCCCCCTCAACTGTAACCCCCTCGTGCAATGACCAGGACCCCCCCTCCATTGCAGCACCCCAGTGCACCCCCGGGAGGGCCCCCCACTGTAACCCCCTCGTGCAATGACCAGGACCCCCCCTCCCCATTGCAACACCCCCACTGCAACCCCCGGGAGGGTCCCCCCCCCACTGCAACCCCCTCCTCCCCATGCAATAACCGGGAGGGCTCTCCCGGTGCAACCCACCCGTGCAACACCTGGGAACAACCCCCAACCCCCCCGGAATGCAACCCCCCCCCCGGTGCAATAACCGGGACCCCCCCCTCCCCGTGCAACCCCCCCGGTGCAATAGCCGGGAGCCCCGCGCTGCAAACCCGCGCCCCCCCTCTCCATGCAGCACCCTGGGGCCCCCCCGGTGCAACCCCCCCCCCAGTGTCCCCCCGTCCCGCACCCAGCGTGTCCCGCGGCGGCGGCGCTCGCTGCCCACGGGGGCGGCACCGGGGAGGGCGGGAGCCTTGGGGGGGGGGTGGGACAACGGGACCCCCCCGCCCACGGGACAGGCCGGAGGCGGCGGGAACAGAAGGGTTTTGCCCTTAAATGTGGCTCTTCCTAAGAAATTACTCCTGAAATTATTATTATATTATCTAAATATTAATCCTGAAATTAATTTCCTAAGAAATTAATCCTCAAGATTAATCCTGACCTCGCCAAGGGGCAAGGGCTGAAAAGCCCTTGGGGGGGCAAAAAGGGGGGTCAAAAAGGCCCTTCTGGGGGTGGTTGGGTGGAGACCAGGAACCTGGGGCTCTTGGGGGCTGTCCCCACACAAGGGACTCGGCCCTGGTCTCAGACAAAGCCAGGCAGAAAGGGGGCTCTGAGAAATAACTCCAAAATACATTAAAAAACAAAGGCACCACTCACCTTTTTTAAAAACATTTTAATATTTTAAGACACTCACAGTTGAAGGGGAGGGTTGTGGGATTTTTCCCTTAAAAAAGCCAAAACTTTTATAAATATAGACTGAAAACAGCAAGTCATGCTGTTTTCCCTGTATAGTTACAGTGGAGACACCTGAAACACCCAGTGAGGCCACAAAATCCAGTTCTTCCAATGAGTCATTAAATTAACCCAATTTGGGGTAAACTTCCAGAGAGGTCGAACCAGGCACCAAGGCAGTAACTCCCTGGACCTTGTGTTGGGGGATCTGCAGGTGCCCCCAGAGAGCTGGAGGCAGGGGGAGCAAAACTGGGGTGCATTAAGGTGAGAAACCAGAGAGAAAAACATGCCTAGATTCCTATTTCAATGTGTTTTAACAGTGAAAAAGTGGAACAGTGGAAAAAAAAGAACAGTGGAAAAAACAGTGGAACATTTTAAACGGTATTTACCTAAAAAAAAAGACTGTACAGGAATTTACAAACATTTCTCCTCTGTCCATAAAGCAGAGATTAAATTATCCTGTTTCACAGTCTATGTTCAAGGTAACGGGGGTAACGCTGCTGTTCAGGGCGCCTGGTCCGAGCAGGGGGATCCTCCCTCTGTGGAGTCGTCGTCACTCGCCAAAAATCCACAGCACGTTGACGCCGGAGACGCCGAGGTTGACGCGCCTGCAAAAACGTCACTGGAGTCACCAACCACCGGCAAGTGGCAGCTTTTTTACATCTTTGGTACAGGAAAACTGGCCCAAGAGCAAAGGAAAACTCCAAACGTTTCCCACGTGCTCTGACCTGGTTCTGCGAAATGGGTTTTGTTAGATAAAATGCAAAGAGGGGTTAATTCTGTCCCAGTTGTCCCACTACAGCAGCGTCCTGGTGTATGAGCACTGAAAGCTGCTGTCAGCTCTGGTGGGTGACACAAAGGGACGCAGCAGGTGACACTTACCCGAGCATGCCCGATTCTTTGGTCTTTATAATGTACAGGAACATGAGCAGGGTGTGGAACATGTTGTTTCTGCCCTAAAACCAGAGGGAAGAGAAAAGAACTTGGCATTGAGACCATGGATGAGCAGCCACACCAGTATCTTAGAGGAAAGGTCTTATTTAAACCCATGTCCTGCTTGTAGCTGAGCTAGAGCTGTGCATTATTCCCTTTAAATCTTCTTTTAAGATACATAGACACTTCAGTGTGCACCATGATGGCCCATTAAATAATCTGAGATGAGAAAAAAATATAATAGACATCTCATGGAATGGTATTACAGCGTGGGAGTTGGCCTCAATACTTACCTCTCAATTAGCTAAATAGCAGAAAAATCTAATTTTCTTGGGTGGATTATCACCCTCAAATACTTAGGATTTTTACAGCATTTTTTTTCTGAAATCACAGATCAAAATCACAACCAAGGGTCCAAAAGAAAAGTTAAAACATGCAGGAAAAATGTAGTATTTTGGTATTGAGACTAGATGGTTCCCTCTACAAGCTCCTATAGGCATCAGGCTTGTTGGCATTCAGGAATAACAGCCCACACCACAGCTTATATAAATGAGGATTTTAGAATAAATCACGAGAAAATTCACAAGAAGCTACTTTCTGCACTGAGGCAGCTAATTATTAAAAATATGGGTATAATATGGGTATAATATGGGTATAATATGGGTATAATATGGGTATAATATGGGTATAATATGGGTATAATATGGGTA
>NW_020455598.1:180842-240734 GCF_003342845.1 Nothoprocta perdicaria | reverse complement strand
AATATGGGTATAATATGGGTATAATATGGGTATAATATGGGTATAATATGGGTATAATATGGGTATAATATGGGTATAATATGGGTAGAGATGTGGCTAATTATATAAAAAAAAAGATAAATTAGGAATAATAATAATAATGAAGAATCAAACCCAAATCAGGTCTGCTGAAGGTTTCCTGGCAGCAGAACAAACCCAAGAGGCTCCTACCTGGGGCAGGTTGTAGACGTGGCCATGATAGATGAGCTCATAGTGGGGTGGGTTGATGTTGCTCTGGTAGATGCAAAAGAGGTTTTCATTTGTCATGTCTGCGAATTAGAGTTTTAAAAGAGGGATTTTTTAAGGGTGCTGATGTGATGCGAGCTGCAAACAGCAGCAGCCCCAGAAAGGCAGTACCTGGTTTATCTGTCGTCCGGATGAAGTACTGGGAAGTGAAGGTTTTGCCGTTGGGATACTTGGGGCTAGGTGGCAGTCTGGAGTCAAGGTAGGTGCAGAAGATGTGCATAAGGATCTGTGCAAACAAACCCAAAGCTCTCTTAAATAGCATGGAAAAGACTGAGGAACAAAGGGCTACAACACAGCAGCTTTCTTCCCATAACCTCAGACATAAGAGCATATATAGGACACATCCTGACGAGGTCTGGTGGAAATAAATGATTTATATTGGATATGAGACTAACATTACTGTAAAGAAAATAACTGTCCAGTGGTTTTTGAGTAAGTTAATGCCAAGGCTTCATGACAAGTGTTTGCATTAATTTCACCTGTGCTCTATCAGGGCTTCTTTTAGAGAATCTTTGGAAGTTTTGCATGTTTGTCCAGACCTACCTCTCCTAGTTATTTTTGGTAAAATACCAAAAATCACCTGTGGATTTCATGGTGTTAATGATCGTTACCACTTCAAGTTGTCCTGCTTGCTGTCTGCTGAGGCAGCCTGAGCTGCTTCCCAGTGAGTCAGCCCCAAATCCTGGTGTGTTTAATTTTCTAATTGTGATGATTACTATTTCAAGACAGATTTTGTTCAGTTTTAGCTTCCACCAGTTCAATCTTGTTATATCTTCAGCAGCAAAGTTGTGAAGCTTTTACCTATAGATCTCTTGGTTCTTCTTCCCAATAACTGAGTATCTATGTAGTGAAAAAAAGTTAATTCTCCTCTTAAATTCCAGCTGGAGAGTGACAGTGCAAAGATTATTTTCCATTCCCTGGATTATTTTGTGCCCTCTGAATTATTTCAGGTGAATTTTCAAGTCACTGGGCATTCTGAAGTGCTCCTCTCCTGACTGTGTTAGTTAGCTGAGCACATTTACAAGTCTGTGCTCGAGTGAAACGCAACCCTGTGGGTTTCTCAAGAAACATTATTCAGTTAAACAGGCATCAGACAGGATGCTCAAGCTGGTCCTTTACCCACTGCAGAAAAAGGGAAATCAGAAGAAGCTGGAAGATTCTTCTTGAGTTAGAAATTGTGAGGTTTGCTTAAGGCAGACCTCTTTTTTAAAAAAATATGGTATGAAAATTGCTCTAATGAGATCTCCACCTGGGAGGCAGTTACCTGTCTGACATCTCAGATGAGTCTGAAGAGGCTGCCCTCAAGCTAAGACATATTTTTGTGATGTGCACCATTTCCAGGCCCATTTGTATCATTCCTCACACTACACTGGGATTATCAGAAGTGAAGCAAACAGGATTTTGACTTTTTTTTTGCTGCCACCCACAAAACTGATGCCGAAAAAAACAGCTTTAGGAAGTTCTGAGTGCTTTGAACACTTACAGCGCAGTCGGTGGGCAAGTCAGCATCCCATTTACGGCCTTTGAAATCTCCTCCTCTGTTCCATCGGAAGGAGCTCATGCACCCTCCCTCTGAGAGCTCTGAAAACAACAACATTTATTCAGCTCCTGGGGGTGGAAGGTGCAAGAAAGACGTATTTTGCACTACCTTTGAGAACCCCACACCTCAGTGTGCATTTTCGATGCACCATATAGGCCGGATTCAACCACTGGAATGCCTATAAATATTAAATATACTTAGAGGTGCTGCGTTTATGAGGTTATTTTTTATTTGTAATTAACAAAGGGATGGAAGTGATGGGAGATCTGGCACCACCACTGCTTGCAGCTAAGTGAAACGCTTCCAAGGGCGGAAGGGGAGCACGTACCTTTGATCCGTTCCACCAAGTACTCCTGGTTTGGTGTGAAATCCAAATACTGCACGATAGTGTTCAGGGTGGGAATGGCTGCAGCTTTAACAAGCGCTGCCTGTTTCAGGCTGCTGATGCTGGCTTCTGCGTGCAAGGTGTTAATAAATGCACTGTTACAAAGAGGACCTGGCTTCTTTGGTCTAATTGTTTATTACTAAGCTTAGAGCTAAAGTTCACGTCCTAGGCAGTGCCCCGACTGCTCATTTCCCATCCCCGTGAAGCGCTTGCTGTCTCCCTTACACCATGGAATAAAAACCCTGGACAGGCACAAAAGACTTAACTGAAAGGTGTGCGTTGCATAAGGAAAGAAAAACAGATAGAGTGTAAAAGGGAAGAATGAAAATCCATTTTAAAGAGCAGCAAGAGAACAGGAAGGTGCAGAAGAAGAGGCCAGGAAGGGGTCAGCTCTTCACAGGGATCCTAACGGATGCAGATCTCAAGGGGAGACAACAAATCAGTCCCCTCATTCCCCCAAAAAAGACCCTGTGTTTAAATGCAGGGAATTGCTCCCTGCTCTTGGGGAAGGGGCCATGCGTGGGATCTGCCAACGGAAGGGGCTCCTTCAGAGCTGGACTGGGAAATTGCAGCTACAATCCCCGCTCAGATTGTCCTCCCAACCCTGTCTACCACTACAAATATCCACTATGAAGAGCTTCAATATACAGGATTAATGGCCTGAGAGAACAGAAATATTCTAGGTTAAGATAAATAAAGAAAAAAAAAACCTTTCCAGGGCTGTGGGTTTAATAGTATTCCACTTACAACGACACCTCTCTGTTCTTAACAGTATTTGTTTAGGGTGTATCAGAACTAAGTTTTCGTAAAACATTTTGTGGCCTAACTGCTTTAGGACAAAGAAGCAGGTCACAACTCAAGGAAGTAACAGCAATTATTTTTTTCTTTTTTTTTTTTTTTTTTTTTTCTCCAGAAAATAGCTGATATTTAAGGAGACATTTGGAAAAGCACACATAAAACAGACAGTGATTGCTGAGAGGTAGCTTTCCTTGCAACATGTTATAGTTTTCTTGCAGTTTAAGATACAATAAAGATGCTAACTGGAACCTTTAACTCTCCAGGAATAAATGCAGAGAAAACTAAGAGGTTTATGCACTTTATACTATCAGAGCACCAGCACCTTCACCAGGATTCCCATCAACCTTAGGAATAACCCTTCCCAGATAATAAATTGCAACCCCACAGCTCCTCCTGTGCTCCCACCTCCAATCTGCATTTCTGGGTACCCCATTCTTCGCAGCTGGGTGCTCACAGACTCGATCTCTTGCACAAGTGGTACTAAAATTGTGTCGTTAATCCACTACAAAAGAGAAATGCAAACATTAAAATGGCAAGAAGCAACGAGAAGCTCACGAACCTGGTACAGTACAGACATTTTACATCTCAAAAACCTTTACTTCCCACTCCACTCCTTAACAAACACAAAAAAACCACCTGCAATTGTATTTCCTTTGCTACAGTGGCTCCTGCTCCTAAGACTAAAAATGTTCTTTTTGTTTTATTTATTTATTACGCTTCTCATGACTGTCAGAGAAAGCTACTGTGCTGACAATTTCCATGCTTTACTTGAACCCAGGAGAATAAGCTTGAAAATCACGAGAAAAAAAAAAAAAGCAGTTCAGAAATACAAGTTGCAGAAAAAAAAAAAAAAATCAGTCTTATCACATCCACCGTGTGTTTAGATGCATTTGTCTCCACTCAAAGGTAGGTGAACAAGTGTAAAGTTTTCAGAATACAAAACAGCCAGGGCATAAGTTTAAGTTGAAAATTTTCTTACTACTTCTTGGTTACCAGCAGGCTGCTTTAACCTCCGTGTCCAAGTCCACCCTCCTTCCCGGTAGACTCAAAGATGGATTTTTTTTGAGAGATGAAGCACTTCTCTATACGTCCATACCCGTTCTAACAAGAACAGGCAGTCTATAGGGACAGGACTTACACTTCTGAACCGGGCAGTCCAGGTATCCATGTGATCAAGCTGGCGCCGATTCACAATCACTCTTGCCCAAACCTACAGAAAAACACGTGATTACTATATTACTATATTACTATATTACTATATTACTATATTACTATATTACTATATTACTATACTGGAGCAACTTGAGAGAAAACCAAAGGAGTTTTTAGGGCCTAAGACTTTTTCTGAGCCCAACAAGAACCCGTAACACAAGCTGCATTTATTAGGTTAGGGGATGAAATGAAGAAATGGATCAAATTTAATTAAAGCTACCTTAATATTCCTTTGAATCAAGACTTATTCCAGTCACAAGTGTAAAGCAGCAAGTTTTACGTACTTCAGTTATTTGACTATGTTAAATACAGGCCAGTTTCCAGGCATTTTTTTAGGTCCCAAGGTTATTTTACCCACAGAATGGTTCAAGAAGCAACTCGAGTTTAACTTGTAATGTCTGTCTTATTTAATATTACTCTGTAATCTGAGATAACTTTAGAGAAAACACTTCTGAAGAGTTGGCCGCAATGACAGCAGGGTTTCCTGCTTCCCACTGTGGCTCACACAGTCAGCATCACATCATTATATAAAGACCACAAAGCAAGAAAGGCTCAGATTCTTGTAGCAGCCACATTTCTATCTAAATACAGGTAACCTGCTCTCCGAGGCAGAAATCACTTTCCAATTCCAATCCAGAATGTGAAATACACCCCTCCAGTGACAAAGAGTCTTTAGAAACTGCATGAAGAAGGTTAAATGCTCAGGGATTTCACTCCCCTCTTTCTAATGTGGTTGATGGAGCTCATGGCCAACCCTTTGGATGGGGCTCCGTGTTTGAGGGCTCCTTTGGTGCTGAACTTACCTCCTCTGCAGCCTGTGGAGAGCTCAGATGAGCCTCATCCTTGTGGGTGGATGGAGCGAGGGGCCTGCAAGCCAGCTGATACTGGAACTTCCTCAGCACCTGCGCTTGCTCCACAAGGGAACGGCTGTAGTTCCAGAAGGTCGGGCTGTTGGATGGAGAGCTGGAATCAGAATTCGCTGAAACGACATTAAAGTCATGCACAATTATCACGCAACAGGGAAGGCAACAGCTCCATAAATTAAATTTTGATTGGAGAGACGTGCTCGTTAATTATCATGAGTACTTACAACTAAGTCTATCTGCATAAAGATGAAATCGGTGCTTTTGTCAATATGGCACAGTCCCTTCCTAGGACAAAAACTACCTGCTGAGAATTCTGCCACCTTTATCTGAATGGATTTCTCCACAAAATAACCCTCTCAGCAAGCTCATAAAGTCGTTCATCTTATCACAGTCCAAAACAGCTGACAAATGCTACGGATAAAACCTATCCGTACAGCTTTCCATTACACATATGCATTTGGCCAGGAACAGCAGCATATTTCTATCCAGTACAAGGCCATGGAGCAGAATCTTCTTAAGCTCCTGAGTGAGGGATGTGTAGAAATTACCAAATTCTGCCTCCTCTCTTAATTACTGGCTTTTTTACAACCTTTACTAGGTTGAAAAATGACTAGAACACGTGTGAGTTAGTCTGACTTCCAAGCATTTCAGCAGCTCGCTGTCTTTGCTGGAATCCTTCCCAGCTTTTCTCACCCACAAAACCAACTCTCCAATAAAACCCACATCCTCTCCTTGCCCAGCAAGTGAGCAAAGGGATTTATTTACCCATCTGAAGTCTTTGCTGTTTCTCTTCTTCGCTTCGAAGGTATTTCTGTAGTGACTTGAGGTCTGTAATTTCATCGTCGGGACTCATGCGGGAATTATACCGGATTGGCGTGGAGCGGTAGCGGGACCTCAGGCCGCTTTCCACTGGTCCAACACTTGCTGGATATGGGGAACCCGATGGAGAAGAGCTGAAGCTGGAAAACTTGGGGGAACAGAAGCCAACACTTGTGTCATATGCAGGTAAGAGTTCCACTTTGATTTATAAACTACACGAATTGATTGACTCAATGCATTGATATATTGCTTGATTTATAAACTACATGAATTAACTGACTCAACACATTGATTTATTGCTCTGCTGATTGCTTCTACAAGACCTAGTCTGTTTTTTGGGATGGTGGGGTTTTTTTGCTATTTTGTATTTACATTTTCATCTCTTGTGTTTGCTTTTGTCTGAAACAAACTAACTCCTGTAAAATGAGTAAATCAGCACTGGGGAAAGGATGAATCCTGACAAGATAAAACTGCCAAGGGAGCAAACATTTGTCAGGCACCTCCACGAACTTCTGGCACAACACAAGAACACGAGAAGGGAATTCAAAGCTCTCTGTCGGAGCCGTCGCAGTCCTCACCTTGCTGTAGCTGCTGCTGGGCGAGTAGCTCAAAGCACTGCTGTAAGAAGCATTGCTGCTCGACAGCGCCTGCAGCTGAGGGCTGTAGCCTGCGACACAGCCCGAGGCAAACTTGGGGCTGGCCCGGAGGGGACGCGTCGGGCTGTAACTCAGCACGTTTTGACCCTGCATGGCAGGGGAAGGAGTGGAAGAAGGGACCTTTTTTGCTGATAGCTCGTGTGCTGGAGCTATTTGTACTGCTGCAAGAAGTGGAAAGACATCATTAGTACCAGAGATGCAGCAGCCTCAAATTCCCCTTGTTCCTTTTAAATGCACAGAAGAACATAGCATTTTCTTAAGGAAATTCAGTGAGGCTAAAGCCTTATCTCCAGTTCCGCGGATATGTCACAAATTCCTTATCCAGCTTCCCTGCCCTTTATCCTCTATCCTCTCCTATTTTAATGGCTTCCTTCCTCTTCAGTTCTCCCCTCAATCCTGCCCCAAATTAACATTTCTATCCTGAAACTGCTGCTGTTAATTCATCTTACTGCTGTTTTCAGATAAAGTAGCTGGGAATTTCACTTTGCAAAGATACCAGCTTAAAAGAACAGGGGAAAATAGGCATTTCCAACACCTACCTGCATTCTGCATGCCTAGGAGGATCTGCTGCCTGCGAGTCATGACTAGGGTAGTCGGTGCCATTGTGTATTTGAAATACAACCAAAAATCAAACAAGGCATTCAAAGTGAACAGGGATGCAAGTGCGAGCTCTGGAAGAAAGATTTTATCATGTTAGATGTCATAAGCATTAGTAAAAATAAGTCATTTGAGAAAAAAAAAAAAAAAAAGGTTTATAAATACACACAAAAAGGTTATTTTAAGTGCTACCAACAACTGTCATCTGAGGATGGAGATTCACCTTTTTATGCAAGAACCAGTAGAGAAAAATTTCCTCTCTGTAATAAAATTAATCTGTATGTCCAGAACTCCTCTAATTCCCATAGGATAAAGAGGGATAAAATAAAATAAAGTTCTAGTATCCCTTTTCTTTTTTTTTTTTTTTTTTTTAAGAAGAAAGCTGCCTTTTAAGCAACTTTCCCAGCAAGAAAACAAAAGCATGAAATACTCCCTCCTCCCCAAAACTCATTTATGGCCAGGGACAACTCACCAATATACCAGAGTAGCCAGCAGGAGATGTTGTAGTACGAACTTAGAAGTTTTCCAGTCCTGAAAAGGGAAAAAATAAAACCCGAAAAAGTTACCAATTTGCAACAATTGTGTTCTGGGGAATACTGAGGTCTCTACAAAGCAGGATGCTTTACGCAACGGAGTCAGATTAATAATCAACATACATGTCTGTATAGATCATCCCCGCAACGGAGATGTTAAGGAGCCCCCAGGCCCAGACCACCTTCCGCTCTTCAGCCTCCCTCCTCATCTTCATGGTCTTGTCAATGAGGGAAGCTGCTGAAATCTGCTCGGCCGCCATGACCTGCGAAGGGAAGGAGAAAAAAATGGAAGGTTTGGACACAGCAAGAGTCTCCCTTAGCACAAGACGCGAGAAAAATACAATAACCCAAAATAAACGGTATAGCAGGACACCACCTTTAGGAGTTCTAAGTACCGATTCAAAAATGGGGTTAAAAAAATAAAATCAGTTCTTTTTGCCAGCAAAATCCCTCTTACAAAGCCTGTAAACACTATCTCCCTTTACAATGAGGGCACATCTGGTTTCTTCCATAGGCTACAAGGCCTGATACTGAGCCCACCTGGTGAATAATGGTACTTTACAAAGGGAAATAAAAGGAAAAAAAATAAAGGGGGGTGGAAGGGGAAGAAAAAAAAGGTAAAAGAGGGTGGAAGGAAAAAGAATAAAAGAGAGGGGGAAAGATATGAGTAAGAGTGGGGGGAAAAACAGAAAGAAAAAAATAAAAAGGGAGAAAAAATAAAAAGGAAAAATAGAAGAAAAAAAGATAAATAATTTAAAAAAAAAAAAGGAGAGAAAATGGGAAAAAAATAGAAATTCCGGCCTCCCGCCGCCCCCAGGCCCACCCCTCCCCACACGCCCCCCGGCGCACACAGGCCGCCCCACACGGTGCTGGGCTCCCCACACACGCAAGGGCCGCACCAAGGAGGCGCCGCCAGGCCGGGGCGGCCCCGCTCGGAACCGGGGGACGGCCCCGCTCCGCGGCCGCCCGGGACCCCCGCCCGCGCCCCCTTCCCGCCGCACCGCCCTCACCGGCCGCCGCGCCCGCGCCAACGGGCCCGTCGCGCGGGCGTGACGTCACCGGGGCAGCGCCGGGCGCCCGTTGCCACGGGCGACGCCGCGTTTGGGCGGGAAGCGGCGGCGCCGCCATATTGGCGGCTGAGGCACCTCTACCTAACGAAAGCCCCGCAGCATCTCAAGAGGCGATCTGCCGTTTGCAGAGCGATATTTATCGGTTCTCCGCCCTGCTGGCGGTTCAGGCACACGCGGGAATGGTGCTTGGGCTGCCGCAGCATGGAAGCTGATTCCATGTGTTATTCCTCCCTGCAGAGTTGCATGTGGGATGCACAGAGTAATAAAAATACTGTTGGTTGGAGAAAAGGAGGAGAGAAAAAAGAAAGCAGTCAACTCTATAAGCATAGGCCAATGGAGAGCTTTGGCTGCTCTGAAGAACGTCTTGACTTTACCTTGTTTCCTAAGCATGAGGGTAAAAACAAGAAAAGCCAAAAATGGAGACAACATGGCAGGAACGTCACAAGCTAAACTTGTTTCCACACAGCTTGTCTGAGAGGGGACAAATCCCACCTGCCGTCCCCTCATGTGGGAGGCCCCATCCCATGGCCATCGTGGCCTCTCGAATATGGAGAAGGGCAGCTCTTCATGGGATCAGGACCCCAGAGCCAGTGGTTTCCATGGCTCCATGGCCGCATTCCAGCATTTCCGCGGTTCCCAGAGGTTGTCCCTGTCACAGAGCGTTCCCCGAACCCCCAGGCTCCATGGGATTCCCTTTCCTCCCTTTTTGGCAGTGTTTTTGGACAAACCAACCCTTGCTTTCCAATGCTGAGCAGAAAGCAGATGAGAAGAAGTATGAGAAGGACGAGGAAGAGGTGTGGGCGGCCACAGGGAAAATCTTGCTCTGTTCCCTGATCGGCATCTTGACTCTCTGTCTTGTGTGCCGCGCGTGCGCTCAAGTAAGATAATATTTTATTTGTGTTTTGTGCTGACACCTGGTGGCCCTTAGCAAAAACCTTAGCGTGGCCCTCATAAGAAACTCTCAACCTCAGAAGTTGCTCTTATACCGTTACTTTTATTATTTCTAAACATTATAAGCTCATGGGTTGATTTTGCCATTGGTTTCAATGAGTCTTTCCTGTTAAGGTTTAAGGGATTGCTCCTTCTCCATCCTGTCTTTATCACTTAAATATAATCAATGTGCTTGGGGTACCAAAAAGGCAAAGATGTTACCTGATGCAGGAGCATGAGGCTCTGGAAAGCTGGAGATCTCTGGAAAGCTGAAGATTTGCTGAAAATCTCAGTGTTTGATAAGTAGCTCCATCGTGGTTAGTGGTGTCATGTTGGTGTAGAGCTGTGGGTGCCCCTGGGGTGCCAAAATGAGGAGTGCGATCCTAAAATGATGCTAGTGGTGGCTCCAAACAGTGAGCAACACACTGAAATCCCAACTCATTCCTTACTCGGGGCATTCCTAAGGAGCCTGGGCGATTAGGGACACGTAAATCATCCTTTACTTCCCGAAAATAATAGTTGGAACACCAATAATGTGTAATGAGTTGTGTGGAAGGGATTTGTGTGGGATTAACACCCCTAGTTCAGGAGATGAGTTGCCGATGGAACCTCTTGCCGTCTCAGCGCTACGAGTTGAGCCCAAAATGGTTAGGAAAGAAATATTTCTGCTTTCCCGTGAGAAAAGAGCAGGATTTCTGTGCAGTGTTACCTCATTGGAAGTCGTGGCAGAAATGGGGGTGACTTGAGCGCTCCCCTCAGGGCAACAGCACCTGGCATGGCTCCCGCTGCTATCGCTGCCTAGGGATTAGCCTTGTTTCCCAAGGCCACTCCAACCACGTCTTTCACTCGCCCTGTTAGAACCAGCATTGGGCGTTATCGCCCTGGCTATCGAGAACATAATGATTATACAGTCGCTCTGACTAATAACATCTGCGTCGTGTGCCTTTCTCTGAAACAGGTTCTCCGAAAAAGCCGAGAGAAAAGATTATCTTCTGACAAAAGTGCTAGCGATTCGAAAGGTAAATACAGGTTTTATAAGGTTATGCGTAGGGCTCAAAGAAATGGAGCAGAAATCGCCATGTCAGAGCGCAGGAGAAGCCACAGAACTGCCAAGAGGGCAGAGGAGATGGGCAAAGCAGCAGGAGCGCAAGGAAAGCTCAGTTGGGTGTTGGTCTTTCCCCTTTCCAGTCTTTCCCCCCCTTAAAATTCCTTTTCTGGCAGCCTGGTGAGTTGTCTGGAGAGGACAGGAGATAATTTGAGGCACGTTTGGTTCTACAGGATCCTTGTAGGTCACTTGTTGCTGTGGCACGATGGTCCCTCCATGACTCACTGCCTAATACCACGTCCTCTTGGGACTGTGCGTAATGTCCCCCACCCTGCCTGCCTCCATGGCCATGGGAGCACTTAACTGCAGTGACAGCCTCATGTGGGTCCTCCACCCTCCTAGCAGCCACTCCTTGGCCCAAGTGCTGCTCTTAAGCGGAGGCCCTTGGCCCTGACCTTTGTGTGAGCTGCTGTGTGCTTATGGCTCACTCGATCTCATAGCTCCTGGCCTCACCAGCGGGACCTCCTGGCTCGACTTTGGACCTGCCTTGTGCCTGCTGACTTGCCTGGTGAGCTGGACTGGCCCTAGTTAGTGTCACCAGACCTGCTCTTGGTTGGGTCCTGTGGGGCTGTGGGGCTTGGTGCTGAGGTCTCTGCCTGCCTTGCTGTCGCCTTGGGCTCCTGGCTTGCACTGGGCTGCACTTGCTGCTCCTTGTCTTGCTGGGGCTGTTCTGGGCACGTGCAGGACCGTGGATTTACCCTGTGGTCTAAGTCTGACCTCCAAAGCCTACAGGGCCTTATGGTCAACGTGCAATGGAGGTGACTGCCCTGAGGACTTCTGTAACCCTCCCTGCAACCATATCCCCTAACCCCTTCTGTGGGGATTAGCAGAGGGCACAAGGTGCTGAGGTTAAACCTGCTTCCCATGTCAGTGGGTGGAGGCCCCAGATGAGACAGGTCAGGGCAATCAGAACCTGTTGCTGCTCTCTGGGCACCGACACGTCTGGCAGCCTCTGAATCCTTGAGGGATGAAGCGTGAGTGATGAAGCAAGCGCTAATTTTGCTCTAAACTAGGTCCCTCCTTCCTTTAAAAGAAGGGATCAACAGGAGGTTATGGGCAGTCTATAAATTCTTTACAAATCTGACTCATTTTGAGGGTGCTGGAGACTCCATATTCCCCAAAGACTGGAATAGGTTAAATCTCCTAGACCATATTTATTTGGAAGTCTAGTTGGGAAAGGACACGGAGCCCATTTTTTGGCCTGTGTTCCCAGCCTTGCCCTTGTGGGGGACATTTGCTGCAGTGTCACAGCTCGTTTATTAGAGGTGCTGGGTGTCCCTGGCTATTTCTGCACCGTGGAGGAGCCTCTTTGTGGTACTTCCTACCAGAAGCAGTTGCAGGTGGGAGATGAAGAATTTCCCTGCAAATCCCCAGGCCTGAGTATCACAGGCTCTCCACGGAGTGCACCCAAGTCACACCCACTGATAGCTCATTTTTTTTTACGTGCCAAAACAAGCAGAAAAGACTGAGTTGGAGATGAGTGGGTTACAAGAAGCCCCTGCCTTCAGTGTGGGCTGGAAGGGGCTCCTCAGGAAGGTGCTGACGAAGGTTTGTAGAGCAATATGGGTGAGGTCTTCCTTAATTAGTGGCTTCCTCCGAGGGTTGCCAGCCTTCCTCCCCTAGGTTTTCCAGGGTGCTGGTGGTGAAGGTGTGGCTCCCAGGAAGCCAAGCCAGAAGCTGATTACGGCATGGTAGCGATTCCCATCTCCAATGACAGCTCCTAGGAATCCCGTCTGTTTGTCTTACAGCTGGTTCAGCACCTGGCTGTCCCCCAGTACCTTTTTTTTTTGTTTTTAGTGGTATTTTTTTTAGTATCCAACAGCTCTATGACTCTACCCTTCCTTTTGGGACAATTGCAGCTGGGCACTCCCAGGAAAAGAGGCAGGAGAGACGATTCCCAAAGCGCAGCCATGAAATCGCCTCTCACCGATGCTCCCCGGACATGGAGAGCGCCGACGAAAATCTCTGGGCATCTGTATGGAAGGAGAATGAGGCCGAGCCCGTCCTCCCCGCAGCAGGATGTAGGCAGAGAGCAGCACCAGAGCAGAGAGACACAGGGAGCTACTGGATCAGGGAGCAGCCCTGCCCTCATTGCAAAGCCGAGAGGACCAGGCAGTGGCTGTCCCAGCACTTTTTTAAACCCCTCTCACCTCCCTCTGCGTCAGACGCTTCACTGGAAGAGGATTTCTACCAAGCAATCAATCCATAACGGGCTTTCATGGGAATTTTATTGCAGCATTATTTTGCCTTGGAGCCCTGGAAAGGCTGGCTGGATCTCTATGAAACTCCAGCAACAGAGCATTGGGGGTGACACTATAAGTCAATAATAATAATAAAAAACCCCACTAAATTAAACCATCTAATTTCTGCCCAAAAGTGTGCAATTTATACCTAAGAGTGTACTTATAGCATTCCTTAGGCACAGTCTGTAAAATGCAACTTGTTCTGCAGTGGGCAGGACTCAGAACTCGTTCTTCAACATAAGTCACTCAATTAATCGATTATTTTAGCCAGTGTGAGATTTTTTCCTGTTGGCTGCCTCACTAGAAGAAGAAGTGGACTACTAGAAGTGTGGAGTAAGCAAAATATTGGCATGGGAAAACACATGGCCAAGAGTCTCCTGGCAGAGCAACCCTGCACCCCAATGAGAGTCAAAAGGTTGTCAGTTTGACTCTCATTTTCCTCTGCCTAGTAAAAAATCCGCCAAGGAGCTTTGTGGGCAAAGCTCTGAAAGCACCTTCTGTGCTTAGCTATAAATGTGTCAGTGGAAAAATATTTTGAGGTATTGAGTTCCAGCTCGCTATCTACTGATTGCTTGGAAAGCTTTGATACAGGTGTGAACTCGGTCACATGGCACTCAGATATGTTTGACCTGCAGAGAGGTTTCCTAACAAGCCCTCTATAAATTCGCCTTTGCTAGATGGATCTGCCGTTGCCATCAAACATGAAGCTGATTTGGGTCTTCAGTGCCCTCTTCGGGGCTTCCTTGTGCCTGGAAACGTTTGTTGGGTGAGTTGTACGTCTGTAGAGGACCTTTCTTTTCAAGGCTGTTTTCAGTCACTCCTTTCTTTGGTATCTACGAAATCAGTTCGGGGTATCTTTTCACAACTCACTTGTCTCCAAAATAGGTTAAATTGGCTCTTTTTTGCATCTCAAATCACGTAGAGGTGAAGAGAATCTGGCTATGCAGTTCTACCAAAAAGTATTTCAGTCCTAATACTGCACTAAATCATACAATGTAATTAAGTCACCAGGAAGTTGGTGGCTTTGCTAGTTTGATTTGAATGAATCCTCCTCTTCAGCTTGATCTGGGTTTTCCATGGAGGTGGGTCTGGTTGCAGAGCTAAATTCATCTTACACTTTCTGATCTTGAAGGTCTTTTCCAAGCATAATGATTCTATGATTAAGTTCACGTTCACCCAAGGCTTTTTTTGAGGTTCTGGTAGAGTTAGGGAGCATCCTCCAAAGCCTCGAGCTTGAACCTTCCCAAAAAGCTTGAATATTCATCCCAACAGATCTTGTCCAGCAAATGCCAGGAAATCACAACCTGTCTTCACATCCAAACAGGGGGCTGGTGTTTGAGATTCAGGGTTTAAATTCTTTCTCTCACACCTGTAAATGTTTTGAGTTATGAGTAATCCCAAAAGATAAGAGGGAAGCTCATTTGGAGCTTTCATGTTCCACATGATTTTATCGGTGGCCAGGAAAGAAATTCAGGAGTCCCACCAGGACTTCTACGTATGCTGTTTTTGTGATTTTCTGTGTTTTCTGGGGTATCACTCCATAGAGTTTTATTTCCACTTCTGCTTCTAATACATGTGCCTGAAAGATCACTCAAAATATTGTGCAGAATTACTGCAGAGAAACCCAAGATCCTAGAACAAAACTTCCCATAAAAGTCAGACTCCGTGCACAGTTCTGCCTCAATAAATGTTGCTCCTTTCAGTGCTGAGGTTTCACAAACCTCGGGCTTCAATCATTATTCAAGTGAAGCATTAGGAGCTTCTCGTTATTAGGAATAGGCTGCCCAGGGAGGTTGTGGAGTCTCCTTCTCTGGAGATCTTCCAAACCCTCTTGGATGTGACTGGGTGCCCTGTACTCTGGGTGTCCCTGCTGGAGCAGGGGCTGGACTGGATGACGCCTAGAGGTCCCTTCAACCTCAACCATCCTGGGATTCTTCTTATTTCATAGAAGCGTTGGTTGGAAAGCGCCTCTGGAGCTCTTTAGTCCAGCCTCCTGTTCACAGCAGGACTTGGAGCTGTTGCCCCTCGTTGTTACCATTTGCCCCTACCAAGAACTCTCCTTTTCTAACTCCCCTTCTAAAAAGCAAAAGGTCTAGTGTGAGTTAATCACTGAGGTTCCCTCTGCAACCAGTGGAGGAAGGTCCTTAGAGAAGATGATTCATTCCAGCCGTCCATCCAGAATGGTACAAACCACCCTCTGATGGTATCAGCTTCTGGTGACAGAGGGAGGTTAGTCAACAGTCTTTGCATTAAACATGGGTTAGCATTAAATATGGGTGAAGCCCATATCTAAGTGTCTGCTCTTCATTTTGTATAAACTTCTTCATTTTATATATAAAATACTCCCAAAACATTCCAGCATTTGTGAACTGAACACATTTTTTCCAAGTTGCCAACAAAAATAAATAGGTTCAAGACCCATCTTTTTACCCAAATAAAAACTCAGCCACTTGATGATATTTTGTCTCCAACGAAACCTTAGGGAGAGCCATGGAACAAGTCACTGAGCTGAGGCCCACGTAGCTGGTGGGACCTGCAGGTTGCGAGTTGAACCTTTGGGTAGCACAAAGCCAAGTGCATTGGAGAGGTCTATACTCATTGCATCAAAGTGACTCTTCTCCAGATCCATAATCCATGATCTCAATAACACGCTGGTTCAGCAAGGTCCTTGCTCAAAACTCTTTCTGAAGACTTACTGATTTGCTGCAGACACCAGGTTCTCCGAATCAAAGCAAGCAACGAGGAACAGATTCAACAACTGCACCTTCTGGAAACGCTGGAACATCTCCAGGTAAGTTACTACCACAGAGACACTTGTTAACGGTCCAGACTCTGGGTTCATCGTGTTGGGAAGGTTTTCCCAATAACACTGCTGTAAATAAATGGTTATCAAAGGAGCTGATGTCAGAGCTACAAGTTCTGGCACCAGGCAGGAGTGGCCACATTCACATTCTCTCTTCTCTGGGCTTATAGTCGCATTTGAACTGGTCTGCTCTAAACCTTAGGACCAAAGCTCTTGTTTTTAAGATGGGGACACTAATATTTCTGTGTTTGACTCCAAGAACAGTGGGAGGAATTTATTAGAGACTATACCGTATTGAAAGCACACCATAAAATCCTAGCTATTAGAGCTTTTATTGCCATTACAGAGAGTTTTAGTTATAATTACCTTTAAAATGATTGATTTGAGTAATATATAAACCAGCCTCTTAAAAGCCATATCACAGGAGGAACAAAAGCAGTGTTTCACATTACCTAATATTGAAATATGGAATTTCTCTTGAAATTACGACTGGCAAAAAGGAAAACAGTAAAATAATCATAATAGAAGACCAAAAGCTCCTCTTGCTTATATAAATGAAGCTCTAAAATCCATGAAAACACCATTTTTGACCCCCTAACTCCCATATGTTTCTTTCTTTGTCAAGTTGAGCACATTAACCAGTATAAAATCGAGGTGAGGCCAAGCTGCAGAGGGGAGCGTGCCATTAGCACAGCACAGATGCTGCTGGAGTTGTTAAATTTGGGAGAAATGAGTGTTTATAGAGCTCTGGCGAAGCTGTTGGCGGAGCCCACCTTCTCACAGCAAATCCATTTTTCTTTCCAGCTGGATTTCTGGTTAAGACCCTCTACCCCGGCTCTCCCTGTGGATGTCCGGATCCCCTTTCACAGCCAGCAAGCTGTCAAAGTCTTCCTGGAGTCCAACAACATTGAGTACTCTATCCTCATTGAAGACCTGCAGGTAGACGGTGCTGTGGACATGGCAATTAACTCCTAAATCCAGTGGAAACAATTAAGAGTCCATGATCTTTATTACTTAATCCAAGCATTCTGCTTTCTCTTCCCTTGCTTTTGTAGAACATGGATTAAGTCACCGTTTCCCTAGAGATGGTCTGTGAACCACTGATGCCCTAGGAAGCTGGGGAGATGACTCTGTGGATGCTCTTTGCAACCACGCTGAGCAGTGATTAAACTCATTAGCTCCATAGGGCTATTCTGATAAGTGAAATTTCACATGATTTTTTTTTTGCCATCAGAAGTTTGGGAATCACTGCAGGAAGTTTCCTGTAATTCAGCAAATTGTGCTAAGCATCAGAACCCCGAAGAACTGTACAGCAGAGTGTGAGGGCCAGAACCACACTCCTGGGCACTAATCTGGTGTTGTTGCATGAGCTGTAACTCCAAGCTGGCATCTAAAGATTAACTCAGCAGAAACTGCCATTTTTTCAAGCTTTCCGGTACTGATCTTGTTTATTTTAACAAATGTTTAATATTTAAACATTTAAAAAGATCATACCAGTGATCTTGCCTTCTTCGCTACACCCGTGGCCGGCAGAAAGAGGAGTTTGCTCTGTAGCCGTGTGAGGTTGGGACCATGTCCAGAGCCAGGACACAGCAGCACCGTCCCATTATCCGCAGGGAACATTGGGTGAGCAGTCTGCCAAGTAAGCAGGGAGCAAGCGGGCTTCCCTCTGTGTTTCCATGACTTGTTTTAGGTTGTACTGGATGAAGAAAAGCAAGATATGGCCCTCAGCCAACAACGGGAGCGCAGCAGCAGCACTTTCAACTATGGAACTTACCATTCTTTAGCTGCGGTGAGTAACGTGAACCCAACTTTTGGGGAGCATGATTCTTGTTTCTGGATTGTTTTTCCCACGCTCTCCTCAATTAAATCCGATGTTAGGATCTGAAATTCCTGTCTGGCTGCATTTGGCACCTGATTTTGTTTTTTTGTGGTCAGCACAGTGGGACAACCCTCTCCCTCACAGAGAGAGGGAGCAGGGAACTGGTCGTAGGGTGAGCAGGGGCTTTGGAGAGGCCTTACTAACACAGGCAGAAGGGAAGAATAAAGTGGATTGCACTGGATTTCATCAGATCCTACAGCTGTTCAGGGCAGCACAAAATGTAGATGGAATATAAGTGTCATCCTGACCTTTAATTTTAGATTTATGAAGAACTGGATAATCTCGCACACGAGTATAGCAGCATTGTCAGCAAACTCACGATTGGGGAATCCTATGAAAAGCGGCCTCTGTATGTGCTCAAGGTATGGTTCCTGTATATACAGCGTATTTAAGAGTGTATATGAGTGTGCACGTATATATGTGTGTGTGTATTCATATAAAATATGTATGAGTATATACTACTGTACTATTGTTCTCAATTGTATTATATTAGAGAGAAAATTCAGTCCAAATCAGCCCCGTCTATACGGCCTACTTGACTAAGAGGGGTCAGGAAGAGCTTAATGAATTTCTGTTTTATTTGGCAGTTCAGCACTGGAGGAACGAACCGTCCTGCGATCTGGATCGACGCTGGGATCCATTCCCGAGAGTGGGTCACCCAAGCAAGCGCCATGTGGATAGCTAGAAAGGTCACTTCAGCAGCCATTCGTTTGCCTTCTGTCTTGGGAATGCCCTTGGCTGTTGCAGTCTATATCTACCACATCTATACGTACTTAATCTGGGTCTGCTGCCTCTGCTTCACACATCTTATAATGCAGCTGACTCCAGACAGGACACGGCAACTATTAAGATACAAGGTTGAAATATTGCAACAGCAGGGAGAGGTTTAGGCAGGCAAAATGTCACAGTCCAAGTGGAATTGTTGAGGATGCAAGACTGATAACTTTGTGAGTGACTGAGGAGGTTGAAAAAATTAAGATAAGTTTGAGAAAATTAGCATTGGTTTGCTAATACTCGGTCTGCAGACACAGAGGGCAAAAATGCTAAAAATTTCCAGCTCAATTCAAATGAGCATTTAAATTTTGCTGAAAATGAGGAAGCCACCAGAGAAGTGCAGTCTCATTCTAGATTCCCAAGCTGGACTAATTCATCTCAATCCTAGTTTGAGCTTTGGTGCGTTCTCGGGGACTTGCAGGAGAACATTTTGTTGCCCTCTTCCATTAAATTCCTGTCTTCTGAATAAAATAGAACAGATTCCCTGCTCTCCCCGAGCCCCAGGTTTAACAAGGAACGATTACTGCCTGCAGATAATTAATGCCTCTTGTTTGCCTACCCAAAAAGCCAGACTTGCCCCTGTCCTCAGCCACGAGAGCATGAGCAAGGGGGGAGGACAAAGCTGATTGTTACCATGTGCCCTGTTTCTCTCTGCTTAGATTGCTTCTGACTACGGCAGCGATCCGTCCATCACCTCTCTGCTGAACAAAATGGACATTTTCCTGCTGGCAGTCACCAACCCTGATGGATACGAATTCACTCACACCAAAGTGAGTAAGCACTCTGCTTCCCAGCTCCTTCGGGAAGCTCTCATGCTCTTCCTAGCTGACAATAAATGTGAGGGGAGCAGGTTTCCACAAGGCCATCTATTAATGGTTTAATAAGGCAATGCAAAAGCATCGGGCAGCCGAAGACACTGGTTGCTTGTCTAATCCATCATTTTTTCTTCACTGTAAATTTGCCAGCCCTTTGATTGTCTCCATGGGCGCATCTGGGCAGTGAGTCCATGAGAAGTAATCCTCAGCTTGCATCCAGGATCATTTCCTGGGGAATGGAAACTGCCTCTGGGTAGCAGGGGCAATGCAAGGCCCGAGCTTTGCTCCTTTGCAAAGCCACAGTGTTGCTCTCTTTCAGAATCGCATGTGGCGCAAGACACGCTCCAAGAATCAAGGCAGTCTGTGCATTGGAGTTGATCCAAACAGGAACTGGGATGCAGGTTTTGGAGGTAGGAACACAGTTTTGGGGTTCTGGCTGTCACTAAGAAGAAAGTTCCCTTTGCTCTTGAATGCTGTTACATCCTATTAAATGGGAACGGCAAACTCCTGCAGTGATTCAGAAAGCAAATGCTCAAATATAACAGTAGTTGCCTTTTATAAAGGTGATTTCTTATTGACCAGTTGCCAAAGAGCTGAAGATGAGACAAGTAACCTGTACTTTCTAGCAATAAATCTCTCCAGGATCCATGCTCTATCACTGCTGTCATATATCAGCATCCAAGGCTTTGCTGAAGACCTTGGAATTATCCAAATTTGTGTTGTCCTTCCCTGAACACCGGTTCTTGCTTCTGTACCAACAGGTCCTGGAGCCAGCAGTAATCCCTGCTCTGACTCTTACCGCGGGCCCAGCGCCAACTCGGAGGTGGAAGTCAGATCCGTCGTAGATTTTATTAAGAATCATGGAAACGTCGTGGCCTTCCTCACCCTCCACAGTTACTCTCAGCTCCTCATGTACCCCTACGGCTACAAATGCACTAAACCAGCAGACTATGCAGAGCTGGTGAGACACATTGACTCCACTGCATCTCCCTCTGTCCTTCCAGCTGGCTTTCCATGCTTGAGTATTCGAGTGAGATAACTTGGTAAAAGGCCTGAATTTGGCCATCCAATCCATATGTTTGCCATACATCCACGCGTTTGCCATTCCCACTCACTGTCAGCCCTGTTCCCTCATCCCAGGCTGGCCCACATTTCCTTCTTTAGCCTAAACGGCAGCACCTGCATCTGGATTAATGTCTTTGAGGGGATATGAATCATATCATCATAGGACAACTTTGGTCTGGAGGTCCCTGCACCAGCTCTGTGCAGGCCAGCTTTGAAGTCAGAGCCAGCAAACCTAGATAAGGCTGCTCAGAGCCTGGTACATCTGAATACTGAATATTCCCAAAGATCCCTCAATTTATTCGGGCCCATTCCAAAGCTTCCCATGCTTGTGGGGATTTCCTTTATCCTAATATCTCTGTGGAATCTCCTGTGGGGCAGATTGTTTGTTGCCCCTTATCCTTCTTCTAAATGCCTCCAAGAAAACTCTAGATCCATTTTTTTCCTATACCTACCCGTTGTGTAGTTGACGTGAACACAAAGCTGAGTGTGGAGCAGTTTAAAGTCTCTGACTGCCTGGAGGTTCTCTTGCATCTTCTGAACTATTGATAAGACACTGGTTGAGATGAAACACCGGGTGATTTGATAAGGGAGCTTTCATACTAATTTGCCTGTTGTGTCTCTCCCTGGTTTTGCAGTGAGTGAAAATAGGTTGTAAACCTCTCAGGGAGGTTGGAGACTTCCCTAAACAGGGCTGAGGGTGCTGAAATCCAGACATTTTGTGTCATTAAGCATGGCTGCTTTCTGACTCCATCTTCTCCTCTCCAGGATAGCGTGGGCAAAGCTGCTGCCAATTCCATCCGTTCCCTGTATGGCACCACCTTTAAAGTGGGGAGCATTTGCTCCACTATCTGTGAGTATTTCACCATTTAGAGCTTTATGGGTTATCCCAAGGAAAAAAAAAAAAGGACACTCTGGTCTTCCCCAAGGTCTTTGACCCACCAAGTCCCCCTTGGAAGTAGTGCTGCTTCAGCAGAGCAGCACCCCCAGTCAGATACTGCCAGCTCAGTGTTCACACTAAAGCCTAGTCCTTGTTTCCCTCACAAATATTCACAGAATCCCAGGATGGCTGAGGCTGGAAGGGACCCCCAGGGCTCCCCCAGCGCAGCCCCTGCTCCAGCAGGGACACCCAGAGCACGGGGCACCCGGGCGCATCCCGGCGCGCTGGCAGATCTGCAGAGCAGGAGCCTCCGCAGCCTCCCTGGGCAGCCTGGGCCAGGGCTCGGGCACCCTCCCACCAAACAAGTTCCTCCTCACGGCCACGTGGAGCTGCCTGCGCTGCAGCTTGGCCCCAGGGCCCCTTGGCCTGCCACTGGCCACCACCCACAAGAGCTCGGCCCTTCCTCCCTCCATCCTCCCCTCGGCTGCTTGCACACACTGACCAGGTCCCCTCTCGGCCTCCTCCAGGCCCTTCCTCATCCTTGCTGCTCTATTACCACCATAAAGCTCTCTCCTGGAGAGCATCCTCTCAATGTCACAAGCCCCAAAGCAGGAATCTTTCCTTGCACATGGCCCCATCCTGAGAAATTCCCAGCACTTTCAGCACCAACTGGCACTGGTAGCTGGGAATGCTGCATGGAAGCGTAACCCAGACCAACCCTCCATGCCTCTCTTGGGGCTTTTTCTCCCTTTCTCTTTCAGACCAAGCCAGTGGAGGCAGCATTGACTGGAGCTACGATTACGGCATCAAATACTCCTTTGCCTTTGAGCTGCGGGACACTGGTAATTACGGCTTCCTCCTGCCCGCAAGCCAAATCATCCCAACGGCGGAGGAGACCTGGCTGGGCCTGAAGACCATCATGGAGCACGTGCGAGACAATCCATACTAGAAGTCAGGATGGGAATCAGCTGTCTAAATTCTCTTCTTCTCTTGAGACAGCTGTAACTGCATGGCACGGGGTTGAATAAAAAGCAAAGCGTGTCTGTGTGTGAAGAGTTTCATGCAACCTTTGGGTTCTCTGCACTTGGGCTTGAGTGCTAGACTCTTCACAAGGTGTCACAGATTGTAGGACCCAGTCAAAACTAAGAGGCCCTGTGGTCATCCACCTCGATGAGACCTGGTAGGAGCAGTGATGAAAAGAGAGCAAGGTGGGAGATGTGACTGCTCCTGTGACAAACTGCTACTGAGATTTACAGATGACTTCTAGATAGCAAAAGAACCTCGTCCTTTCACAGAATCACAGAATATTCAAGGTTGGAAGGGACCTCTAGAGATCATCTAGTCCAACCTTCCCACTCCAGCAGGCACACCTAGAGCATGTGGCACAGGGTGGCATCCAGGCGGGTTTTGAAGACCTCCAGAGAAGGAGACTCCACAACCTCCCTGAGCAGCCTGTTCCACTGCTCTGTCACCCTAACAGTGAAGAAGTTGCTCCTCACCTGGAGATAGAACTTTCTGTGTTTCAGCTTATGGCCATTTCCCCTTGTCCTGTCACTGGCCACCACTGAGAAGAGCTTGTCCCCTTCTTCCCTGCATTCTCCCTTCCTGAACTTATACATGTACATGTATATATACATGTACTTATACATGTCCTTTACCCACCTAGACGAACAGGTTGCTATCCAAGGGCTCTTCAACCAGTGCAGAGGCTGGGGAAAGAATTAAAATATAAAAAGAGGGTGACGGGTAAAGCTCTGTTTGGAGAGGAGGCATCTGGCCTGTCATCATAGCCTGTGACTGCACCTGCGTCCAGGTGACTCCACTGCAGCTATGTCTGTTTTAGTAGATAAGGACCCAGAATGAATCCTGGGCACCACAATGTGTGGTCTGTCTGTTGAACTTACACCCAGGTGTGATTTCAACCCTATTCCAACTCCGATGATTCATGGTGCCATGAAGATTTAAGTTACTAGGAGAGACGGTCTATGTGCAAGTGCCATAGGACGTAGGACCCTGCAGAGGCCTCAGGTTCAGAAAGGAGCTAGCGCAGGGGTGAAGGACACTTTGGAGCTTGTTGAAAAACAAGATCCAGCCCCAACCTCTGCCTGAAGACGCTGACTGCTGAGGGTGCCCTGGGGTGACCTCACTGCTTGTCCTGGCCCTCTCCTCACTCCCAAGGTTTGGCCACCAGGCATGAGCAGAGAGAGGACCACGATGGTAGGACCATTGACCCAGCATGGCCAAACATGAACATCCCGCAGGCCCCATACGGGTGGGTGCCCGTGTTGTGTTTTCCAACCCCCAATTTCTCAGGGCTCATGAGCCCCCGTCTCCTGGCCTTGCTCCCGAACCACCAACACGTCAGCCCTGCCCGTGGCGCAAGCGCCAGCAGGTCTGACCGGCTTATCTTGATGTCCTCCGCTTCCCCCAGCAGCTGGTGAGCTCCTCACGCCCCCGGGAGCGCGGCTGGAAAACAAACACACCCCGAGCGGGCGACACGTAGGGCCAAGTATGCAGGGAAAAGCAGGTGAAGGTGCAGGGTCCTCCATGCGGGCCGGGCACACGGCCACAGGGAGCCTGGGTGAAAGGGACCTTCTGGCCACGCTCCTGCTCAAGTCAAACATCTGCCAGTCGCTCCCGCTGGTGACTCCAGAATGGTGCCGTGTTTCCAAACTGACCCATTCTCCCATGGCTTGTTGGAGAATCCAGATCCATCGGAGCTGCTGCCTCTCCGACCCTGTGAGTGGCAGGGACGGTCATAGGCAGCCACCACAGGCACCTTCACACTGGCAGGACTTCAGCTCTGCCCCTGAAGCTCCACCAGGCAGAGACCACCTGAGCTTCCAGGTCGTCTTGTCCCTCCTCTTCTAAGCACATGCCTTGATGACAACGGCATCCAGTTTTGGGAGTCTTGCTTCCAGAAAGACACTGATAATCCAGAGTGAGTTGAGTGGAGTCCACCAACATGGCCAGCAGCTGGATCAGGAGCTCAAGGACCTGGATTGGCTCAACCTGGAGAAGAGGTATATGAGCAGCACTCCCATAGTCACCACAAGGTTATTGAGAAGATGGAGCCAGGCTCTTCATGGCGGTGCATCATGGGGTGAGACACAAGAGCATCTGCTGAAGATGTCCAGGCTGGATATAAGCAGAGGCCTTTCCACCATGACAACAGCCCAGCAGTGGTCCAGAGAGCTTGTGCAGTCTCCATCCGTGAAGAGTTTCAAGATCCAGCAAGATAAGGTCCTGAGTAACGTGGTCTGATCCTGCTTTGGGCAGGTGGTTGGACTAGAGACCTCCTGAGGTCCCTTCCATCCTGAATTATCCCTATGATCCTAACATCTTGCCTAAAAAGAGGACTTCCTTCCCCATGATCCAGGTCCCCACAGCTTGTCCCGGGTGTGTGGAGCCCAGTGGCTCCCAACAGCGCTGTCCGAGGACAAGCTCAGAGATGCCACCATGGATGCGCATGGGGGTTCCTGGCAGGAATCACCCAAGAGCTCGTGTATTGTGAAGCCATAAGGGACACCCCGCATGTCCCTAACTCCTTCCCTCTGCTGTGCAGGGAACTTGGGACCTCGCACTCCTGCTGGGATGAGGCAGGGCATGGGAAAGCCACCCCGCAGCAGAGCTGGGGCCTCCAGGAGGATGTTTTCAGCACCGCTCTGACTTGACGCCTCCTTTATCTGCTTCTCCAAATAAAGCACACGGGCTTTTTTGGCTCCCGGGAACTGTTCCTCGCTTATCTGTTTGCTGTGTACCCACCGGCCTGGCGTGGGCAGCAGATGTGGCCTTGGCGGGAAGGTCCCTGAGGTGCCCCGGGAGGACATCCGGGGGCTATAAAGGTCCTCGGGGGCCGAGGCAGGGCCACATCGGCCACCATGTGGGTCCTCCTGCTCGTCGCGGCCCTCACGGCTGCTGCCTGCGGCGAGGAGCAATTCGTGGGGTGAGTCCGGCCAAAGCGGGAGGAGGTGGCGGTGGGGACGGCGGGAGATGCTCATGGCTGGTGAGGCTCCTCGTGCAGCCTTGGGATGGAGGCCCCACCACCAAAGTCCCCGCTTTGACACCTGCGTGGAAACACGGTGGTGATGAATCTTCCGGAGCCACCCCCAGGAGCTCCCCTTTTGCTCTCCTCTTCCCGCAGAGACCAGGTCCTGCGCGCCGTGGCGGGCGATGAGGCTCAGCTCGCCCTGCTCCGCGCCCTGGGTGACCAGGAGGAGCTGCAGGTGAGCGCCCATCGCCCTGGCGTCTGGGCTGCGCTGGCCAGGTCTCATGCTCATGGCCAGCTCCATCACGGACAGGGTTCCTCCTACCCCCAAGCACGTCTAGGCCACAGCATTGAGGAACACAACCTGCCAAGAAGCCCCCATCCCACCTTCAGTGTCCAATTGAGCTCAGATGGAACCATGTTTCTCACCCCAGGTGCCGGTGGCCACTAAATGTAGGCCATGATTAGCCACAGTTTTCCCAGTGAAGCTGCCCAGTTGTCCCCATGTGGTTCCCCAGTGCCCTTGACAGAAGATTTCGAGGTGCTGCTGGAGTCACCCTCCCTCTTCCCCGCTCCAGGTTGACTTCTGGCGCGGCCCCACCAAACCCAGCCACCCCACCGACCTCAGGGTCCCTTTCCGGAACCTCCAAGCCGTCAAAAGCTTCCTTGAGGCCAACGACGTTGCCTACAGCGTCATGATCGAGGATGTGCAGGTGAGCGGGATGCAGCTCCTCACCTCCATCCCATGAGAGGTGCTGGGCAGGGAAGGAGAAGATGGAAACCAAAGGCCAACTCCAGTTGACTTTACCAAACAAACACCCAATGAGTGGGAAAAACGTGGTCCCTTCAGGAGGACACGGGTTCCTCGGGGTGGGATGGAGGCCGCGGTTGACTTCTCCCAACCAGGAATTGCTCAACGAGGAGAAGAGGACCATGGCACTGTCCCGGCGGCTGCAGAGGAGCACGGACACCTTCGACTTCGCCTCCTACCACACGATCGAGGAGGTGGGTGGCCCGGCGCGTGGCCACGCTGCAGCGGGTGACAACGGAGGTGACATCTCCCCTCTCCCCGGCAGATCTACGAGTGGATGGAGCAGCTGGTGGCCGAGCACCCCAGCCTGGTCACCAGGCTGCAGATCGGGCAGAGCTACGAGAAGCGGCCGCTCTACGTGCTGAAGGTGGGTGCCGTGGGCAGCACCGTGGGGACCGAAGCCATGCCCAAGTGCAGGCGTGTGCAAGCTCGCACGTGCATGCACAGGCCTGCACAGAAGTGCACAGGCATGTACATGCATGCACAAGCTCACACATGCATGCACAAGCCTGCACAGAAGTGCACGTGCATGCACACACATGCACAAGCTCACATGTGCATGCACAGGCATGCACAGAATTGCACATGCATGTACATGCATGCACAAGCTCACATGTGCATGTACAAGCTTACACAGAGTGCACATGCATGCACACACATGCACAAGCTCTCATGTGCATGCACAGAGCTGCACAGAAGTGCACATGTGTGCACACACATGCACAAGCTCACACATGCAGGTACAAGCTTGCACAGAATGCACATGCATGCACAAGCTCTCATGTGCATGCACAAACCTGCACAGAAGTGCACGTGCATGCACACACATGCACAAGTTTGCACAGTTTGCACAGAATTGCACATGAATGTACATGCATGCACAAGCTCACATGTGCAGGTACAAGCTTGCACAGAGTGCACATGCATGCACACACATGCACACGCTCGCATGTGCATGCACAAGCCTGTACAGAAGTGTGCACATGCATGCACACATGAGAACAAGCCTGAACGTGCTTGCACAAGTCTGTACAGAAGTGCACACGCACGCACAAGCTCACACATGTGTGGAGAAGCCTGCACAGAAGTGCACATGCATGTACATGCATGAGGACAACCCTGCCCGTGCATGCACAGGTCTAGATGTGCATGCTCAAGCCTGCACACAAGTGCACCAGTCTGCATGTGCATGCAAAAGCCTGCACAAGTGGGCCAAGGTGTGCACATGCATGCACAACCAGCACACGCATGCGCATGCACCCACAGGCATGTGTAAGTCTGCGCACAGGCGCACAAGTCTGCAGCGGCGTGCACACGCATGGGCGTGTGAGCACAAGTCTGCACGTGCATGCACAGGCCTGCACATGCATGCAAAAGCCTGAAAACTAGTGCATAAGGCTGCACAAGTGTGCCTGAGTTTGCATATACGGCCACACGCATGTGCACAAGTATGTGGGTGCATGAGCAAGCCTGCACAGGGTGCAAAAGCCTGCAAACACACACCTTGACGTGCACAAGCTTGTACATATGTATTCAGAAGCCTGCACACGTGTGTGCAAGCTGGCACGTGTGTGCACAAGCCTGCACACACTTGTCCAGCGTGCACATGTGAGCACAAGCTGGCTTATGCATGCACAGGCCTGCACACAAGTGCATAACGCTGCACAAGCATGCCTCAACCTGCATGTGCATGCACAGGCGTGCACATGCATGCAGATATGGCCACAAGCCCGGGCACACATGCACGAACCTGCACACACGTGCCCATGCATGCAAAAGCCTGCACGAGCAAGGCGTGCACGCGCATGCACGCGCTTGCAGGCACGCACACAAGCTTGCAGCTGCATGCACAAGCGTGCACGCCCTTGCACACGCGTGCACGAACCTTGCACACGCGTGCACACGCGTGCGCAGGGGCGGGCGCTGACGGGCCGTGCTCCCTTTGCAGTTCAGCACGGGCGGCTCGGGCCGCCCCGCCATCTGGCTCGACACCGGCATCCACTCACGCGAGTGGATCACTCAGGCCACCGGCGTGTGGACGGCCAACCAGGTAGGCGCCGGCGCGGCCCCTCCGGCAGCGCCTGTCACCCACGTCCGGGAGGTTGTCACCGTGTTGGCTCCTGTAGGAACCTCTGGGGATGGGAGCTCCAACCTCCCTGGGCTTCCCCCGGTGATGGCCAAGAGTTTCCCCAACTTGGTCTTGGGGTTTGGACCCTTCCAAAGAGACCTCTTTGGTCTCTGGCCGTCCCATCATGTGCTCAAGTTGGGTTCAAGGTGGCTCCTTCTGCTCCTCACGCCATGCAGATAGCCAAGGAGTACGGCAAGGACCCCACCGTGACCGCCATCCTGGACAACATGGACATCTTCTTTGAGATAGTCACCAACCCCGATGGCTTCGCTTACACCCAGACCACTGTAAGTGCCTCGTTGGGAGAAGAAACCTCGTCCTATCCCCCAACCGCTGCAGTGCGGTTGTGGATGCCCCACCACGCATGGTGGACACCACAGTTTTGGGTGGAGAGGAGTCCCAGGGTTGCTCCTTCCCTCCTGCGACATTGCCTCAGAATGGAGGAAGCTGCCAGAGTGGGTCGGTGGAGACCGGGCTCATCCCTTCATTGGTGACATCCCAACGTGAGACCTGACCTGGTGGTCTGGGCTTTGGGCCCACCAGTGACAGCCTCTCCTGTGCTTGCTCCTAGAATCGCATGTGGCGAAAGACGAGGTCCATCAACGCCGGCTCCTCCTGCGTCGGCGTGGACCCCAACAGGAACTGGGACGCGGGTTTCGGAGGTAGGGTGCTGGTGTGTGGGTGCTGGTGCTGCTGAACACCCCTGATGTTGAGGGGGTGTCACCTTCTCCAAGCCCGTGGTGGCCCCAGCGCCGTGGTGGCCCCACGGTGAGCGGGTGTCCCCTCACCGGCTGTCCCAGGCCCCGGCTCCAGCAGCAACCCCTGCTCCGAGACCTACCACGGCCCCTACGCTCACTCGGAGAGCGAAGTGAGATCCATCGTGGACTTCATCCTGCGCCATGGCAACGTGAAGGCCGTCATCTCCATCCACAGCTACTCGCAGATGCTCATGTACCCCTACGGCTACAAGGCGGAGCCGGCGCCCGACCACCAGGAGCTGGTGAGGAGGCCGCGTCGCCCCGGGGTGCCCAGGCGGCCGCGGGGCGCCCGGCCAGGCCCTCACGGCCGCCCGTGGGGTGTCCTTCTTGCAGGACGAGCTGGCCGCCAAGGCCGTGCGGGACTTGGCCGCCGTGCACGGCACCCGCTACACGTACGGCAGCATCAGCGACACCATCTGTGAGTGTCCCCATCACCCACCCCCTGCCATGGAGTACTGTGGAGTACTGTGTCACGTCTGGAATACTGTGTCCAGTTCTGGGCTCCCCAGGACAAGAGGGATGTGGAGCTGCTGGAGAGAGTCCAGCGCAGGGCTACCAGGATGATCAGGGGCCTGGAACATCTGCCCTCGGAGCAAAGGCTGAGGGAGCTGGGCCTGTTCAGCCTGGAGAAGAGGAGGCTGAGGGGGGACCTGATCAGTGTCTGTAAATACCTCAAGGGAGGGAATGAGGAGAACAGGGCTGACCTCGTTTCAGTGGTGGCCAGGAATAGGACTAGAGGAAACGGCCACAAGCTGAGGCACCAAAAGTTCCACAGGAACTTGAGAAAACACTTCTTGACAGTGAGGGTGCCAGAGCCCTGGCACAGGCTGCCCAGAGAAGTTGTGCAGTCTCCTTCTTTGGAGATCTTTAAAACCCACTTGGACGCAGCCCTGTGCCCCGTGCTCTGGGTGACCCTGCGTGAGCAGCGGGGTTGGACTAGATGACCTCTGAGGTCCCTTCCAACCTTAAGCATTCCATGATTCTATGGCGGTGACGTCCTCCCGTCCCCCTCCTCCCCCAGACCCGGCGGCCGGCACCACGGTGGACTGGGCGTACGACAACGGCGTCAAATACTCCTACACGTTCGAGCTGCGCGACACGGGCCGCTACGGCTTCCTGCTGCCCGCCAGCCACATCGTGCCCACGGCCACCGAGACGTGGCCGGCGCTGCTGGACATCATGGAGCACGTCCTGCGTCACCCCTACTGAGCGGGGTGCCCGCCGCGGCCGCGAATAAACCCGCCTTCGCCCTACGGCTCCGGCCGGGCTCCGTCTCGTCCCGAGGGAGGCAGGAACCGGATCGGGGCCCCCGGGGGGGACTCGGCGGCGCCAGCTGCGCCGTTCCCGGGCCCGTGGGAAGCGGGGCGGCTGTGGGGCGGCCGCGGCGCCTTCAAAAGCGGCCCGCGGGCCTCGCGGCGCCGGCGCTGAGGGAACATGAGGGCCCTGCTGCTGCTCGCGGCGCTGGCGGCCGCCGCCGCCGCCACCGGCGTGGAGACCTTCGTCGGGTAAAGCCGGGGGGCATTGGGGGCTGGGAACCGGTCTGGTTCCCCCCACACCGGGCCCGGGGCAGCGTCTCGCGCCCCGCCGCCGCGGTGAGGGCCTCTTGGGAGCCCAAGGGAAACCGAGGCACCGTGCGGGGCTGGGGGGGCAGCCAGGGTGCCCCCCGGCCGGCAGGCGCTGACCCCCGCGGCCCCGCAGGCACCAGGTGCTGCGCGTGGTGCCCGGCAGCGCGGCCGAGCTGCGGAGCCTGCGGGAGCTGCAGGAGCTCGAGCACCTGCAGGTACCGGCGCCGCGATGGGGGCCGGGGCGGCGCGAGTCGCGGTGACACCGCTGGGGAGGGGGACAGAAACAGTATTTAAAACATGTGTGTATAAATACACTTAAAAATATTATATATATATATGCACACATATATATACACTTTAAAAATATATACATACACATACAGACATATACACATATATATAACACTCATATATCCACACATACAGACATATATATACACTCATATATACATTTTAAAAATATATACATATATATATGCATATACACATATACACACACATATACACTTTAAAATGTATACTGTATATACATATATATACATATATACACTCATATATACACGTTTAAAGTATATACATATATATACACATATACATATTTACATATATCCACACATATATACACATTAAAATATATACTATACTGCATATACTATACTGTAAGTATATACTAAATATATACTACACTATATATAGTATATATAGTGTATAGTAGGCATACTATATACTATATATACTATATACTATACACTATATACTGTACTATATACTATACTACTATATATTACTATATATACTACTATATATACACTTTTAAAAATACAGACTATATTTATGTATATACTTATATATACACACACACATATATACACACATATGTACACATTTAAAATATATACATATACATACATATATATATATACACACACACACACACATATATTGCAAGGGGGCTGGAACGTACCACACCTGGGGAGGTCGGAAGGTGGTGGCCGGGATCGCGGTGGCCAAAATGGGGGCGAAACGCCCCAAAGCGGGAGAGTCCCCAGCGCCCTCGCGCCCTTCGCCACCCTCCACAGCTGGACTTCTGGCTGCTGCCGCGCGGCCCCGGGGCGCCCGTGGACGTGCGGGTGCCCTTCGCCAGCCTGCAGCCCGTCAAGGCCCACCTGGAAGCCCGCGGCGTGCCCTACTCCATCATGATCGAGGATGTGCAGGTGAGCGGCGCCGCCGCCGCGGGGTCCCCTACCCATTTTGGGGTGTCTGGGATGTGTCCCCGCCGAGCGCCGGGCTCTGCTGTGTCCCGCAGGCGCTGGTGGACAGGGAGCAGATGCAGGCGACGCGCCGGCGGCTCCTGCCCACATCCACCACCACCTTCAACTACGCTGCCTACCACACCCTGGACGAGGTACTGGCAAGCCCAGCCAGGGCTTCGCTTTGGTGGTAGGAGATGGTGGAATTGGGGGCATGCGGCACCACGAACCTCCTGCCGCCTTCTGCCCGCAGATCTACGCCTTCATGGACCTGCTGGTGGCTGAGAACCCCAGCCTGGTCAGCAAGTTGGAGATCGGCCGCTCCACCGAGGGCCGCCCCATCTACGTGCTCAAGGTGAGATGGTGGGACGGGATCCAGGCGCTGGCGTCCACGAAAAAGGGAGACCTTTGTGATTCCCAACCTTGTGGACTTGCAAATGGGGAGATGTGGCATTTGCGCCACGTTGGCCAACAAGGGTGTCTTAGGGCCAACAGGGGTGTCTTAGAGCCAACAGGGACGTTTTAGAGCCAACAAAATCCTACAAGGGCAAGAAAGTAACTTGATTTCCCCCTGATTCTCGTGTTTCTCTCCCCTCACGGCTGCCCTCTGCTCCCACAGTTCAGCAAGGGCGGCACGAAGCGCCCGGCCATCTGGATCGACACCGGCATCCACTCCCGTGAGTGGGTGACCCAGGCCAGCGGCGTCTGGTTCGCCAAGACGGTAGGGCCGGCGGGACGGGAGGCGACGGGGATGGGAGAGGCCAGAGGCGGGTGCTGTCCTCACGTCCCGGTTCCTCCAGATCGCTGCGGAGCACGAGAGCGATGAAGTCTTGGCCTCCGTCCTCGACAAGATGGACATCTTCCTGGAGATTGTCACTAACCCCGATGGCTTCGTCTTCACCCACACCAAGGTGGTGGCGGCAGCAGGGAGCCAGGAGCACACATGGGTGCTGCTCGTCCCTGTCCTTGAACGTCCCTGTCCCCACAGAACCGCATGTGGAGGAAGACCCGGTCCTCGCACTCGGGTGCCCTCTGTGTCGGGGTCGACCCCAACCGCAACTGGGACGCGGGCTTTGGAGGTCAGTGGCTTTGTGCCTGGGGAAGGGATGGGCGCCATGAGGGGTTGGGACGTGGGTTTGGGCTCCACCAGGACCATGGAGCATCTCATGCGTGTCCCCTACCACAGCCAAGGGCCAGCAGAGCTTTTGGGCTCCTGTCTTGGCCACTGCAACTCCTGGGGCCCCTGAGCTGGGCCACCAAAGCAGCTCTCTGCATGTCCCATTCTGTCTCCTTCTCCTCGCAGGCTCGGGCTCCAGCGGGAACCCCTGCTCGGAGACGTACCGCGGGCCCTACGCGAACTCGGAGCCCGAGGTGAAGGCCATCGTGGACTTCGTGAAGGAGCACGGGAACATCAAGGCCTTCGTCTCCATCCACAGCTACTCGCAGCTCCTGCTCTACCCCTACGGCTACACGACCACCCCTGTGCCCGACCGGGAGGAGCTGGTAGGGAGGGCGCAGGGGGACACTGAGCCTTGTTCTCCTGCGAGGTGACTCTGAGCCACCTCCTCTCAGGTGGCCTCATCACCCTGGGCTGAACGTTTCCCAGACGGGCAGTATCCACATGTGCTGAGCGGCCACCACCCAGTGCATCCACCAAGGCCCACGGGCTGCTCTGGTGTCCCCAGGCCTGACTTCCTCCCCTTTGTCCCGCTCACCCGTGTCCCTTTGGTGTCTTCTCCACAGCACCAGGTTGCTGAGAAGGCCGTCGCGGCTCTGTCTTCCGCCTATGGGACTAAGTTCAAGTACGGCAGCATCATCACGACCATCTGTAAGTAACCCAGGGGTGTCTACGGGGAGACACCCCTTGAGGGAAAGGTCCCAGCACGGTGGGACACGTCCCCAAGGGCGACATCAACTAAGGACCACGCAGAGCGACTAACGTGTTGCCTCCGTTGGCCGCATTTAGACCAGGCGAGCGGAGGAACCATCGACTGGACCTACAACCAGGGCATCAAGTACTCCTTCACCTTCGAGCTGCGCGACACAGGCCGCTACGGCTTCCTGCTGCCCGCCAGCCAGATCCTGCCCACGGCCCAGGAGACCTGGCTGGCGCTGCGGGTCATCATGCAGCACGCGCACGACCACCCCTACTGATGGGGAGCTGGCCACGAGCGGCCACCATGCAATAAATAAACACAAGGGTGGAGGAGAAACCTCCTCCTGGGCTCTCCCTCTCTGGTCTTGTCTGTTTTATTGCTGCCAGGTGCTGTGACGATTGCAGTGGAAAGTGGCACTTTTCTCCGTAGGGTTCCTTCTCCTGCTCCCTGGATATGGGCTACAAGAAGGCCAAGAGCTTCTGGGAAAGGCAGGGAAAGCGGTGGGTTCCTAAGGGCTCAGGAGCCCCATAAATCACTCCCATGTTGCCTTGGGCAAGGGAGGTCCCACCATGGTTTCTTCCAACCCAAGCTCTGCCAGGAGGTTGTGGTGGGACGTGAAGGTGCAGAACCACCACAAAGGTCTGCCCTCCCCAGCTCCTTGGGTTTCCTGCCCCTGCTGCTCCAACGTTGCTGTCGAGTCTTCAACACTCAAAGTGAAACGAGGCATCCACAGGGTGTCACGGGCTTTTTATTAAATTAAACAATTAAAAGTGCCAGACTAGATAGAGCTTCTCCCTCCCCCTCCAACCACGTGCAAGGCAGAAGATGCCAAAAACCCCACACATCCATCGAGATGATGCATTCCCAAGATGATTCCCAAGCAAGACGACGGGAAGGTGCAAGGTGCTTCTCCTTCGATGCCCAGGACTGAGGGTCTTGAACAGCTCAGATTAGTTTGTCCCTTTGGTTCGGAAGGTTTTGTGGAGCCTGGAGCAGCCAGGGATTTCATCCGCTCTCCAGCAGCAGGGCTTGGTGACCGCTACTCGCCTCTCTTCTTACCTGGGTGCCTTTTAGGCTCGGAAGTGCTGTTGCAAACGCGAGCAAGTGCCCACGGAGATGAAATGTCCCCCAGAAAGGTCCCTAGTTTCAGCACGTGGCAACTGCTCTCACCTCTCCCGTATCGTTTTCTGGGCACAAGGGCACAGCCGAGCTGCCCCGTTGAGGTATGGACTGAATTATGGTTGAGGTGCCACCGAGTTTGGGTTTCTCCTGCCACCCCGCACCATCAGGATACTGAGGTCTGCTAACACTTGGCTGTGTCAAAAGGAAGGGAAACCGCCCAAAACCACGCACAAAAAAGCACAAAAACAAGAAGTCAAAGCTGGGCTTTGTCTCTCTCTCTTTGATCTCTTTGGCTCTCTGCTTTGCTGGCAAAGGCATAACCAGGAGCAACCCTCAAGCCTCTACGAGGCACTGTGGAGGACACTGCAAAAAGGACTACGGCAGCTGGCCCTACCTTAGGAGAAGTCAACTACAGTCCCCAGCACGTCCGATGTGTCACAGCATCATCTCCTTCAGAAACCGAACCACCACACAGTCGTTTTCTCCATAATCATAGCGAGGAACGAAGCAGAAAAGCACAATCGTAAGTCAAACAGTGCAGAAAATGCCGAGAGGGAAACCAAGTTATCACTTTCAAAAATACCGAACTATTTCACAAACGTCCACAGGTAAAATTCACCGTCAGGTTACAGTGCTACACCAGGCATTATTTCCCCCCCTCCAAATACCTCTCGTACAAATACTTTTACAAATGTAGTATTTTAAAAAACGATGGAACCTTCTGTCCATCATTTTGGCGGTGTGCGGAATCGCTGCTAGCAGACACGGAGGGTTTTGCTCACGGATGATTTTGGGCCCATTTACCTTCTCACGCACTCGCACGTCAGCACAGTCCAGGGTTTCGGTCGCAGCGCCAAGGGCAGATTCGTTACGGACACAAATTCCTTCAGGCTGAACTACAAACTGTTCCTACTGGTACCAGGCTTTACTCCCAGCTTCCTCCCTCCCCTAGGAACCACTTGTGCCAACACTGTCCTGACACTGCACGTGCAGGTGACCCTGATCGGAGCCAAACCGCTCCAGCTCCTGTGAAGCATCATCCAGTCCAGCTCCCCCAGCCGAACCCGAGCTGCCACTTTTTGCGCCGCTGCTGCTTTTCGTTGCAGATTCCTAAAACGACAAAAGGGCCGCACTGCTCACGCTTCCCAGAACCTGGACACTGGTTTATTCGGCTGAAAGAGACACCGCCGCCTATTTCCACGGCCTGTTCTGGAGGCTGCTGCTGCTGAGCGAGCGGGCGGCGAGCGACGTGGCCGAGCCCGTGGCGCCGGGGAGGCTGTGGTTGCTCCTCGCCGCGCTCGCCTTAGAATCGCGCCCCGAAGAGCCACGGCTTAGACGGCCTGTGGGGGAAAAAAAGAGATGGGGAAGCCACATGTGGTCGTGCCCGTGATGGGGCACCAATGTGCCCTAACAAAAGGCCTAAATAACTGCAAAAAATTACCAGCCACCAGGGCAACCTAATGGCCTTTCAAGCTACAGGATGGCAGACCCTAGCTTGAAAAGAGACCCTAACTTTCCAGAGAAACCCTATAGGGTTTCGCTATCACGTAGCTATACAAATCCTGTGCGATCAGTGGGAGGCACAAGTTTTAGTGCAGCTTCCCCATGAGCTTTGAAACACCCCTCCTCCTCCCAGCAATATCCTGGGAAGAAAGGCTCCAGCAAAGCAGAGAGCTGCTGCCAGGCAGGCTCGGGAGCTACAGAAAGCAATTGCAGCAACAGCAAGGGAGTCTTACTGGCAGTATCTGAAGGAATCTGCTCTTCTTCTAGGTAATACTTCATCTTTTGTAGATCATCTGCAGTAAATCTCCATTTATTCTCAGCACGTGCGGGCGGCGCTTTGGGGGCGGCCTTTTTTCGGGCTGATCCAGTGGGAGCTGCCGACTGGCAGGACGCCGGGAGCGAGCCCGTGACCAGCCCTTCGGGGATCTTCTGCGCGAGCACCTTGAGGCCTGCAGACACATGGAGCACACGTCATCAGCGACCCCCAGCTACGGGGGCCAAGATGGGACTGGTGATTTTACCACAAAACCCTTGATGGAGCTGAACGTCAAGGTCTTTTGCTGTGTCTCCAGCTATTGAGATCCCACGGTCCATTCCCACTCACCTCCAGACAACATGAACAAGTTCTCAAAGCCCCTCTCGCACATGGTCGTGGCGGCCTGGCTGGCCAGCCTCTCATCGTCGTCGTACAAAATAATTATTTTTCCATGGGCATTTTTCTGAAGGTGGAAGAGTTAAAGATCATACTTGACTCGTGAAATTAAATGATGAATATCTTTTAGAAGGAAGAGGCAAACAAATGGGACAGAGGGTAACGAATCCCTGCTGGCACACGGGATTTCCCTTCCCATCCTCCCCAAAACCCTGAAATTTTGTCACGGTGGTTGCTGGCTCTTGTTTTTCTTTTTTGTAGCTCCCCCCATGAGTCTCTCCCCAGTTCCCTTGAATCCCAGCACTTTATAAAGGATACATATTCCAGGATGTTATTGGTATATGGATTCATGGTTCTGGAGAGCGTTGCGATAGGGTACGAATGAGCTGCAGAGAGAAGAAAAAAAGAGAGAAAAGTCATTTTGTGGCAGAACACCATTGTAACATAACCAGAATACAGCTGGCACAGGCTTGTAGGAGAGCAAGAGACTTGGAAACCTGCTGAGAAAGGGATTAACATCATCTCAGTGCCCTCCGCAGGGAGGGACGTCAGTGTTTGATGAGGGCAGAGAACAAACATCAGAACAGCTATTTTTGGAAGAAGAGGTTTCCAAAAATCCTCTGCATTTGAGTCGTGGTGCTGGCCAGCAGTCAGAAAAGAGCATTTGTGTGCGAGAGATCAATGGAAAAAGGAAGAATGAAGACAGCAGGAATTCAAAAGAGAGAGTGGGACTGTATGAGCCCAGCCGACACAGGGCCGCTGGTCCTCTCTTACCTCCGACAATGTGGCACTGGTCGTAGGCATCGCGGTCCCGTACGTCCAGGAGCAGGAAGGGGCAGTCGGGATACGGCGTGTCCTTAGCCTGAGGATCCGCTTTCTTCAGCGTGTCCTTTTCTATGTCCAGCTCCCCAACGCCACTTATAACACTGCAAGAGGAAAGGGGCCGGTATGAGGGGAGCGCTCACTCCAAGAAGCCTTCCTCACCTCTTCACCACCTCAGGAGGCTTTCCAAGAGCTCCAATTCTGCAATTCCTATTCTCCAATAACTCCCATTCTCCAACTTCCAATTCTGCTTCCCAATAGCTCTTTTATGGGGTCCAGTGCAGCAAGACACCACAGGAAACAGAGCCTTTCTGTGCGTTTGTTAATGGAACCAAATCAATGAGTAGGTCACAGAAATGTTCTCACTTTTATCTACATAGTAATTCATTCTGTGGTAAAAGAGAGCACAGCCTGGCTATGTGAACACACCAAATGCCTCTGGATCAGTCAAGTCCAGATGTTCTAATCAGTGTCCTAAGTGACCACGTTGCTGTCACTACCCTCTTACTCGTTGCTAATTTGATAATTTTGGTAGATGAGCTCCAAGCACGTCGGGCATCTCAAGTCTTCTGTTGACATTTGCACAGCTAAAGCAAAGGCAGGACAGGGACAAGGCTGCCTCTTATGGCATCTCCCTGGTATCTCTGCTGATGGATTGGATTTGGAAATCGGGCTCTCATTCTCAGTCACTGGATAATCCCCTAAGACCATCAGGAAGGCACAGAACTGAATTTTCCAAAGCAGTTTATAACTCAGATTCCTGCACACAGAGAACACCAATCCTGCAAATTTGGGTTTTAACAAGAAATAGAACAGAAGCCATGAGGAACAACTTAAAATAATTAGCAGCATAAAAGCAATTATTCCTTAAGATAGGAAGACAGTTATGTATTGCTATCAGGCACCTCTGCAGCGTGGATCGATAGGACTCGCCGGCTCCTGAGTTGTTTATGAACAGAAGGGGATTCAGCAGCGCCTCCCGGGGGCTTCCTTTCCCGTTGGTCCCTGCTGTGAGTTCAGCATCTGCATCCGAGGTAGCAGAATCCCCATCTGGGGAGAGAAGAGGGGATGCAGAGTTAAAATGCTGTGGAAAAATCGAGTTTTAAGCTTGGTTTCTATTCTTAAAGTGAGTCTCTTAAAGACTTCCTTATCTTTATCCTCTTATAAGAATGACTCGCTGAGAGTCTTGCATTAGAAACAAGAACGAGACAAATGATTTTAAGGGTTCAAGGTCTCAGTTTTAAGAACACACCCAAAATGTGGCAGCGTGGTTACTTCTGATGCACATGGACCAAATTACTGCAATATGCAGCACGGGGCCTTTCTTTGCGGCATCTTCCTCACAAACCTTCCTGCTTTTATGAGCCATGCATCCCAAACTGGAATGGCTGCAGGCCAAGCCAGAGCTTAAATTATTTTTATCTTTGATTCAAAGACTTGCTGAGCAGCCCGCTAAGTCTGCCAGGACACAGTTCACAATACAACAGCGAATTACAGCCCCTTTTCTTTTGTGCTCACAATAAATATTGTTACCTTCCAGCTTCTGGATCTCCTCGTTTGTCACTTCTAAGGTTTCATCAGATAGAGAAGCAACCTGGATGGCCTGTGCGAAACAAGAGCAAACAGCAAAACCTTGATATGAATACGCTGGGGCCAGTGAAAGGCAGGGATCAGCTTAAGGAAAAAACATCCTCATGCCAAAATACATTTAACTCTATTGGAAACCTCTACGGGACTCCAAGGTCGAGCCTAGGTGTCCGTGTGAGGCCATATTGCAGGTCTGTCTTTTTACTGAAGTTGTAGCAAAAAGAAAGACCATAGAATCTGTGAATAAAGAAAATCCTGACGTACCTGTTGGCCAAAATGAACACCAGAACTTTACCTTTAATGCCTATAATATTTGTGAGCTTAGCCTTTCCTTTTCTTCTCACCCTGAAGGAATTTTCTCCTTTTTTTTTCCGATTTATATGAATTTTCTTGCACCAGCATATGAGCAAACATCTCTATTTCCATTTCTTTTTAATATTTTGATTCACTATGCACTACTTGTTTAAATTAAAAAAAAAATACATAAAGCTTTGAAGCTTTGAAGCCACCACCTTCCTGCCTGCTGCTGCTAAGAGCTTCATGCGGCGGTACCTGACACAAAGCTCCACGAGATCTGATTCGAGTATTACTTTACACAGCCCTTTTCTTTGGTAAGAGGCTTCAAGATCCTCTTAAGTGAATAATAGTGATAGGATTGGATTTTTGAAGCCCACAGAATCGTTGCAAACTTCCATTTCTAGCTAAAAGCATTTGGCTCTTCTGAAAACACGGGTTACATGGAAAACATCATATATGGTTTTATGGTAGGACTGGCATAAAAGAAGCTGTAGGAGAATCCATTTATAAAAACCATATACTACTAAGGCTATGTAAGTGTATATAAGGTTTCAGAGCACAAATGCTGTGAATAAGAGACATGGTGACTTTAGAAAGCACAGGGAAAAGAGCTATACGTACCAGTTGGGCAAAAGTGGTCACCTTCAGTCTTTTAAAGAGCTCGTCCTTCTTGTACCTGTAATCTTCAAGCACAAAACAGAAGGGGACAGGGTCATTTGTCACAGAATGGCCAGGTTTTGCCAGTAGCAAGTGAATGTGACTCTAAGCAGAGACTTTTTCCCCTACATATGATAGAAATGGAGCAGATGGATTTAGTTGCTTCTAAACCCAGGCCTGTATTTGATGGTGCTTCCTTCTCTCACCTTCCCTACTGGTCCAGCGCTGTCGCAAAGTCTCTTAAATCAAAAGATAAAGTGCTGATAATGTGGATTTTTGTGTAATTTCCAGCAGAATCAGAGCATAAGTGTGTTGTACCTCTGACTGTGTTTTTCTTAAATATCACCCAGTGGTATTATAGAAAACGACACTGATTAAAGCCTCTAGGTTTTCTTGCTTTACCTGGAAACGAAATTTGGAATCCTACAAGTCCTTATCATCATTGAGAGAAGGGCATGGGTGCCAGCTCGAAGCACACACAATCACTACAGACAACCTGGGCTCTCTGAACCCTCAGCTTGAGACTTAGCAAGAAAACTGAGCAGTTTGTTCAAAGCACTGGCGGAAAAAAACCCCTCAAAATTGGCAAAAAAGAAAAAAAATTCACCAAAATTGGCAAAAAAAAAATCCAAAGCAGTGATTAGTGTTGAGGGAGTGGTGACAAGGAGGGAAGTCTGCCTCTGCACAGACACTTGAGAATTTTTAATATTAAAATACTAAATTTTGCACTAACAGGGAAATTTATGGGGGATGAACAAGCCCTTCCCAGTACAAGGCACTGCAGTTGTAACAAAATTCAGCCTGTGTCTCCTTAAGCTGCTGGAAGCCGTCCTTTAATTAAGCGAATTAACCTAAATCCCCTTAAATATTTTTTTCCCCATTTGCTTCTCCATTTTTCCCTCCTCCCTCATCAGGCCCTTCCTCTAAGGTCACGCTTTTTCTTTTTCTTTCCCTAAATACGAGGAATTCTTTGCATTTTCCTAATAATTTTAATAACTGTTGGCGGCTATTCCATGCTGGTTGCTCTCCAGCTCTTTGGCTAAGAAGGCTAATACTGGACTCCAGGACCTTAATCAGATCCAGACAATTAAGTAAGTCTAAATCCAACCATCTGTTGACTGCTCCGGAGCTTAAAGTGAAGAAAGATGGGGCAGGGGGAGGAGGTGAAGGGGCTCCAATCCATATCTCTATGGAAAACAGACCCTAAATCACACTAAAGTTAGCTTAGGGAATGTCTCCAGTTCATGTCTTTTTTGGGAAGGAGTCGAGCAAGCCCTGGAGGCTCCAATCCCTTCCCAATCCCTTCCCAATCCCTTCCCAATCCCAGCATTTCCAAGCAAGCAGGAACCCCAAATTCAGCACCTTCTACAGCAAAACGGCGGGTGGTTTCCACCCGCTTCAAACACGGGTATTTATTGCAGAACAAGCCGTTCTGACCTGGATCTCTGCTTTTCCACCCGGAATTATTCCCCTTGGTGCAGAGAGCTGTCTCTATTGCTAAGCCTGCCCTGGAGCAAGTTGTTTTAAAGGCTCGGCTCAACTTCCCATTCCACAGCGCTGCCTGCGACCGCCGGAGCCACCCCACGTACCCAGCTCCATCCGGGAAGCTCCCTCCGGATTGTCCGACATGGGCACGCGGGGGCCCGAAGCTGGGACCTCTCCGATGGCAATTCCAGCACGTCCTTCCCTGCGTTTGGCACCGAGGACCGGGGCGAGACGCTGCTCCAGGCAGCCCCCAAAGCAACAAATCCTCAGAGCTGCAGCCCTCTTATCATTTCGGATTTCCCGTTGGGCTCGCGGTGCCGGATCCCACTCTCTCACATTACACGTGAGACAGAGAGGTGCCTGTCGTGGGGTTTTAAAGCCGGGTCCAAAGGGTGTCGTCTATCCATGAGAAAACGAGGCAGAGCCGTTTCTAAAGCGCCAGGGAACACAAGGGGCCCATTCAGCCCCCAAATAATGAGACGGTTTCTCCGGGGCTCTCAAACCGAGACTAAACAAGAGAAGTCCCAGGGACAATGAAACGAGATTCACGGGAGAGATTTAAAAGCAACGAGACCGACACAACAAGATTCTCAGCGCTGATAAAACGCGATGGCAATCCGGTGTTAAGCACGGAAATCTCCGTCAATCAACAGAGGAGTTTGGAAAACAAGGTCATTTTTCTTCTGATTTTATCCAAAGAGACACAATACTCGGAGAACAGCAACAAAGGGGCATTTTGCACAAAGGCAAGCACAAAGGTATTTGCACGAGAGATAAACGACCTCCCTTATAATCTGAACGTTATCGTGGTAGGGAAGCACAGCAAGGGGTTGCAAGAGCCAAAAATGAACCTCCAAAATCCTCCTCATCCTCGTGATTTGGGGATATTTCTCTTCCTCTCTCACAGCTTCTTGATTTTTGAATTTTTTCCCTCTCCCAAAAAATAATAGTGTCAGTAACCAGTATGAACAACCCAAAAGGTTAAAGGCATCAATGTTATTTACTCTGGTGAACTTCATGAGTTACCCAGGAATGTTTGTATCTGTGTAAAGAGTTGAAGCTTATCATCAGCTGAAATAAAAATAATGTCCTAGGAGAGCAGTTTCAGTCCTTTAGGTGAGTCTAGTTTAGTATCCTTAATCCACATGTCTTTGCCTTACTTGGTTTCCATTCAGCAACAAAATTAGTACAAAGAAGGTTCTGGAAAAACTCCTATTCCTGTCTGCTTGGTGTCCTACTAAAGTTAAGAAGCACCAGAAAAGGCAGAGAAATGAGAACAGGAGAAAATGGAAGATACCCAGCAGAGAAAGAAGGTAAACACCTAAGTGCTACAGTTCAGGACACACACATCCCACCACGATGAGCTTCTAATTCCTGTAAATACCTGGAAGCATCGTTATAGAGCAGAGATTCCCAAGCAAACGAAGGGTCTGGGATTCTGCCCGGCAATTCGATACTCATTCTGTTTTTGAAACACCCATTGAAAGTTAAATTCTGCTCCTCGATAGATACTCACTTCTTTTGATCTCCTCCAGCTTCTCGGTGTATTTTGTTAAACTATTACCTGCAAGGAAAGATCAAACGGCTTGAAATAGCTCCATGCTAGTGGTTTTCTTCACCAATGTTAAAGGCCTAAAATATTGAGGGAATAAACCAAAAAATATTCTAGATTCTCTTTCATGGTGACAACATGGGGCAACTGTAAACCGAGAGCACCATGATGTTCCTCCTTGTCCCCTTCTCTCCCAACCACGGCCAAGATTAACAGCCAAATCAGTCAAAAAATTGGCTTCCATCCACAGCAAGGGGGAACGAGCAGGTCGAAACCTCCATCCTGGAGAGAGGAGGAGTCACCAAGATCGCTCGTGCCTAGCAGGATTATGCAGAATTAGCAGAATCTGTGTCTTTACAGATTATTTTCATATTTTGCATCTACCTTAGTTTTATTTTATGGGATTTTCCAGTAGAGCTGCCAAGGGATCCGTGTCCCGCTAGTCCAAGCAGCTCCACTGCTAAAGGCAGCCCCTTGGCTCCCTCTCTGTCCCATTTATAAATCCCATACTGAGTCCTCTCTGATCAAAAGCCCAAGTGGCTCTGAGGATTCCTGGGAGAAGGAAGCCCTGATCCTCACAAAGTTCCCGCCCAAAACTCTGTATTTAAGTAGAGGATTGAAATCAGGACTGGGGTCTCTTATCATGATCCTGACACCCCACTTGAAGGGGTGTCCCTTTCCTGACACTTTCCCAACACTTTTTAATGGGATACCATCACCAAATATTAATGAATATAATTTCACCACTTTTATCCAGAAAAATCCCAGCGCCCCCTCCACATAATTGTATCGCTCTGTGTTCTCGTCAGGTCGTTATATATTTTTAATGATAACGGTTTCACTTACCAGTATCGAGGCGAGTTTTGATATGTTGGTACTTGGGATTCTGAGGGATTCTCCTGGTTAAATACTGTCGGGGAAAGGGGATGAGACGTGAGGCTGGCACAGAGCCACGCAGGAGATTTCGGGGATGGAAAAGCTCCCGGGAAACGGGAATCTAAGGAGCGCTATAAAGCACTGGGAAGGATGGGGATATGGGGGCCATCACCTCATGTGCCCCCCGCTCTCACAGCAGCGGCCACAGGACCCTGAGCCCGGCCACAGGACCCGCTCCCCTTGCTTATTAATATAATATAATATAATATAATATAATATAATATAATATAATATAATATAATATAATATAATATAATATAATATAATATAATATAATATAATATAATATAATATAATACAACACAACAACCTCCGGGTCGCCGACGCTTCTTCTCCCCGACATCTTCCCACAGCGGCCGCCGCCGAGCGCGTCCCCGCTCCCGCCCTCCCGCCCGCCGTCCGGCTCCGCCGCCCCACCCCGCAACAACCCCCGCCGCGATTGGCCGCCCGCCGCGCCCGCGGCCAATGGGAAGCCTCGGAGCGGCGCGGGCCGCTGACAGCTCTCAATGGTTGCTGGGCAACGCGGGGAGGACGCCGCCGGGAGGCGTCACAAGGCGGGGGGAGGAGCCTCCCTACCGCTCCCCGCCCCGCGCATGCGCATCACCTGGGCCAACCGAGTCGCAGTGGTAGAAGCCCCGCCCACTACCTCGAGGGGGCGTGGCCTAGCGTCCCGACGGGGGGAACAGCCGCTTTGGGGCGGGGTTTTCGCCTGAAGGGGCGTGGCCTGACCACTAGGGGGCGGGGCTTGATAATCCTTGCTCCCTTAGGGGCCCAAAAACACATCCATAGACATATAAAAAAATATATTTAAAACTATTAAAATATTAAATATACTTAAAATACTTTAAAATATGTAATATAAAGACAAATCATAAAAATTGGGCTATAAAATCCATGTTGCCCTAAGGTAACCGAAACCACGACTGCTCTCTTAATTAAATGTGTGATTTTAATTAGATGTCGCAAACTCCCTTCCACCCCACCAAGTCTGCTCAAGTTCCCCCTTCCAGGGGCAATATTTGGTTAAAAAATGGGGCTGTTTGGGGTCTCGTTCCCATTTCTCTCATGAAAACTTCTTTTCATTAGGATAAGCTGAATATGCAGCACTGGCACTAGCAAAAGCCGGTATCTTCTGAGCAGCAGCTATTCAAGCCGCAGGCCTAAGAGGTAGGTGTTTAAATTAGCATAAAATTAGTATTCTCCCCCTTGCTGGCCTTCAGAAAGATACTGCTTGTCAGAGCTTCCTCTTTGTCCAAGGAAAATGCTGCTGCTTGGTAATATCCGACATAAGGCTCAGAAGTGCTGTTCCTAAGTACAAAATTAATATACCATTAAAGGCGATATTTAAGCTCTGTAGATTCATCTTTTTCTATGAAACAGAGGAGACAAATCACCAAGAATTTGATCGTGAATATGTAAGTTGACAGAAGCTGCAAGTTTTGTGCCTTCAACCGCTCTGGGCTATTTTTTCTGTACTGAAGATCTGGAAGCAGCCAGAATTACAACAAGAAATGTCTCTTTTATTAACAGTAATTCATACGGATTCCACCACTCCAATCAGTGTTTATTTTCTGTTAATAAAAATCATTTTTGACAAAAGTTTGATTGCATTTTCTTACCAGCTTTCTACACATCCTAATCCTTCCCCGCGGCAACTGCAAGCGGCCGGAGATGCAATAAGTTAGACGGGAATGTGTAAGTGGCAATGAGGGAAGAAGGGGCATGGAAAAGGCTCAGTATCAGCCAGCCACTACTGTAACATCATACAAAATATTTACCAAATTGAGGAATAAAAACTACATGCAGAAGGACAGACAGGCTGCTTGACATCCGGGAGACACCGGATGGGGCTTCCTAGGATATTCCCATCTCGGTGCTGTGACATTTAGCCCACAGAAGCCAGGATAACGTCGACAGGCATCTCCTCCTTGCTCCTAACTGTCACCTGCATCGTCACTCCATCTCCTAGCGCAAGCCTGGATCTCACCAGGACATCGTGGCCACCTCTGTACACACCTGGCAACAAAAACAAGATTTGGCACATTTATTATTATCTATAACATGTATTATATATTATTTCACACTAACATTATTTGGCAGCCTGGATTACAGTTATTAAAGAGTTCTGGGAACTGCGGGTCAATTTAGGACATGTTTTTGGTGACTGGAAGTTGAAAACAAATGGTCCCAGGAATCCCCAACCACAAGAGCAATTTACAGGGAATTTAGTTTGAGCATCTTTTTAAGTTGCTCCATTTACAGGTTTCAGTTCCCTTCCCCTCAAGAGGATTGCCTCTGTCCTGCATGTAGCCTGCTGTTCACTCAGCTCTCTACAGGAATAAAAAGCTCTCTATTCAGGAACAGAATCTCTTAATTCATTTCCCTTCGTGTAGTTAAAAAAAAAAATCTGTCTGCATGGAGTGAAGGAAACCTGGAGTGCAGCAGTATGAGTACGTACCGGCTAAATAGAGTGTGTGGGAATTTTTGTTCTCTGGCACTTTATCTGATCTCTCGCATGGCTGCATGCCCAAGAACTTGATGATGTTACTGACAGCTTCTGCATTGAGAGATTTAAAAGAAGGTCGTTATCTCGAGGCTGATGACAAGCTTTCTGTCAGAATTAACTCACGGTTAAGGAACAAACTCTAAGCATCCGCATGGCTTCACCACTTCCATTTGCAATCCTGGTGGCAACCCCACCAACACACCTACCTTGTGCTGTTCCTTCTGCTGTTTTAACAGCCTTGGAGTACATCCCACCTCAAAAATCAGTCTCAGCAAGAGAGTACTGCCAAGTTTCCAGTCACTACAACCTCATGCTTCAACACAGAGCCTCGCTGCTAGCATGTGTTACAGGAGAAGCTTCTCCTCCTACCACATCAAGTATTTTCCCATCATGGAAGAATCAAGGATAACTACGGAGCTACCAACAAACAAGGAGAAGAGATCATCTCACCATCAAGGGTTTTGATGGAGCTGAGTGCAAAGGTTTCTTCTTTCTCAAAGTTGTCTCCTACTTCTTCCCATGCAGCTGCAAAGTTGGGCTTCAAGACCTTCTGAATATGATCGGACACGGTCACCTCCAAGTCTTCCAACTGGCAGAAAAGCAAGGGAGATTTTCAGCTACCTGTTCCCTAAAGGATCCTAATCTTACAGGAAAAGAAACAAGGAGGGACAGCAGCATTTTGCCAAAGCAACTCCGGCATGCTAGACTTTAATTAGATACTAACAGCATCTAAAAAGTATGGAAGAAAAATAACATTTATTGCAGTTATCTGCAAAGCTTAAGGCATTTACACAAAACAGCAGTGAGACCAAAGGAGAGCAGGAAATATTGTGGTTGCTTAGCAAGTCAAAGTCCTTTCTAGCCCTCACTAGACATCTAAGGAGACTTTTTCTGAAAGCAGAAGCAGCCTCTACTTTCCTCAAGCCCAGCAAACTACGGGCTTTGGTAGCCCCCAAGGGACCTCCCTGAGATAACTCCCATTTCAGTGATTGGTAACATCAGCACAACAGGCAGACGTGCAAATGCTTGGGGTAGGGGAGAAGAGCAGGTCACAGTTCTGAAAGGAGATTGTGGAAATGACTCCTCCTTTCCTGCCTATCTCCACAGATTCTATCTCCATATGGTGCTAAAGCTCAGCCAACTTTTATCAGGAGCAAGTTTTTTGGGGAAGGATCCAAGGCACGCAGTCTAAAACCAGAATATTTTGGAAAAAGTCTCTCAAGTAGCCCTCCCATTTTCTCCTAGTGACTTCAGATCTGGAAGGAAACTAGAGGAATCCAGTGGAAAAGGCAACTGTCAACCCAATGGTCACATATTCAGAATTTCAGTAGCAAGGGGATAAATATGTGAACAGTCCCATCTTACCACATACTCATCATCGTAGCCATCCTCCTCGGGAACGCCCGTGTTTGGGTCACAGTCTCGAACGGTGAACTTCATAGTGCAACTGAAGGTACAAGCAACTGGGGAACAGCAAAAGCACAGGGAGGTCAGTGGGACAACTCCTCTGTTTACGCCCTCGCTTCCCAAAAAAGGGCTGGGAATGCCATATGTTAGCTTTCCCCCCCAAAAAGAGACACAGCAAAGGCCATAGCACTTTCCTGCTTCACGTAAAATTTCCACAGGCCCTAATGTGAAGGACAAAGGATGTTTTAAGAGGAAGAGTATCCCAGGGCCACAGTGTCACAAGCCTCTTCACAGAATATTATGATGTGATCCAGGCAGCAGCAGTCACCAGGGAAAACTCCACTTGAGTTTTCTCCAAGAAACCAGGGGTTTCTGTCAAGTGGATAATGATCCAAAACCATCGTCCAGGGGATTCACACCCACCTCCTTCCATGTCCTAAAGAAAGCCTCTCATGTCTAAGTTTCACACTCATTTCTAACTCTCCAGAAAGTAGAAAGTGGGTAAACTGAACTGCATTAGTCACTTTTCCAGTTTCTTTTCTTTCTTTTTTTTTTTTTTTTTTTTTTTATATAAAGCTCCAAACTATCAATCAGTATTTTCCATGGCACTGCCCTTTTACAGATTATGTTCCTGACTACTACCAACAACCACCCATATTTTCAAATGTGTTGAATTCCCTGATTCAAGGTAACAAACCAATTTTTCTCTAATTATCTGCCTAATCTCCATATTTCTTTAATATCTAATTTTTAGTCATCCAATGTCCATCTGTTAACAAGTACACACAATATGCCTCAAAAATAGTCTTAATAAAAATCAACGAGTGTGACAAACAAGAAAAAATACTGGGACGTCAATATCCACTCAAATGCCACATTCGAAACATAACTATTATCAAAAAACATTCATTTGTGAGATTTTTTTCCACACAGAATGAGTCCCTCCTAATTGTTACCTGCAGTGGGGTCATCCTGGGGCAGCTGGACAAGCGTGTAACACATTCCTGGCTGGTTGTAAGCAAGGTTGGGTGCTGGGATGCAACAAATCACATCGTAAGCGTCCGACGGCTCCATCTGCACAGTGACTCTCTCTAACAGCTGATCGTTTAAAGTGTTGGTGCAGTCAAACTGGCAAATCCAAAAACAAGAGCAGCTTTGGCATGGAAGAAACACCAGGTTTTTCCCAGGGACAGTTACAGCACTTTGCTGCATATGGCAGACATCCCACTTCTTTCACCCAACCATGCCACTCTCCTTGAGCAGTTTCTCTTTCCAATTTTACTAGAATTCTCTAACAGATGGGATCACAACTCCCATCCTTTTCTGATCATGAAGATGAGTTTTCTTCTTGCTAGCTCTAGGAAAAGAAAGTTAGAAGGATGCAGGCATCACACACGCTCTTAACACCACTGTGCAACCCCCTTACAGGGAAGTTCTCTTCTCTGCAGGGCACAGGGACCATGTTGATTACGCTGCTCCTACCACAGTGTGACAGAAGTCTTATCTCCCCTTACCTGGAAAACGACATGGTTTGTGAACACGTGTTTAATACAACGAACAAAATACTCTGTTTCTGCTTCCGTGAGCTGCACTGGTTCTGAAGACTTGAATAATGGACCCAAGTTCTTAAACTCAGGAATGGCTGCCAGTTGTTCTGCACAGAAAGGAGAAAAAGAGGACAAAGACGTAATGACAACCACGCTCCTCACTCCTCTCTGACTTGGAGGAGAACAAGGTGCCTCCCACTGAGTACTAGAGACCCACTGCTTGTCTCCCATACCTTGGAATATATCCTGACGTGAAGGAGCAACTTTCTCAGGCTTGCTGGTCACTAGGGCAATCTCTGTGAAGACAGAAGCAAAGACACTCCATAACGCAGAAGTTTTAGGTGCCTTTAGATCTCTGCTAGAAGTTCACTGAGCTGTTGGCGTTTCACACATTTCTGCTGCAAGTCGTTGCCATTCTGGTTCCTTGCAGCAGAAATAGCTCTTCTTCTGCTAAGTAATACTGGATTCTCACAAGGGAGGGATTTGAGTTGTAACAGCTAGAACTCCCTTTAGTCCAAAACTAAAGCATCGCTGTATTCACCACCCTGAGAGAAAACTAGTCACACTAATGACATGAAAACTGCAGCTTTACAATATACTAAGCTCCAGTTATGATATACAAGCAAAGTATCATTTATTACATATTGTTATTTCCCAGAAGGTATAAAATCATTTACCATGTTTAAGTGGATACCTGTAATACATATATTTTGAAACAGAGCAGCTCTTATTCCCCACATTTAATAGGTAGGAAGAGGAGAAAGGGAAGAAAAAAGGGGTCTTTTTTAAAACATCATGCAAGGTCAAAATGCAACAGTTGTTCAAGAGCACGGTATAAATCCAATGAAGGGGTGTTAAGTGCTTCTGGAATGTACTCTTCCTCAAACATCAAGGAACTACAATTCTGATCTCAGATCTCTTTCTGATAAATGGCAACAACAAGATCAGCAGAACAAATGACAGCTTTAATGACAGAGCAAATGACAGCTATAACCCTCTGGAGGAGGCTCTGTCTTGCTGTATCTGAGAAGATCAGAGAGGTTGGGTGTTGCAAGGCCACTGACACTAAGCTGTACACTCACCTTGGCCACCTGCAGTCTTGGCCTGACCTTACTAGGACGGCAGTCACTTAAAAAATGATGTATTATGGCAATCTTGATGCTTATAGCCTCACCTGGAGCACAAACTACTTAAATGAAGCTTGAACGTTACCTGCTTTCTGTTCAAAAATTGGTGCAGTAGCCAGTGGAACTGTTTTCATATCAAAAGGCTTGTCCGAAGGCTCCAGTGTATATTGATGCAGGGCTTTCTCCATGCCAGGTACAGAGACGGTCAACCCTGCAAAGCAGAAGCAAACAGAAGCTGAAGATCTCTGTTTTAACCACAGGAACTGGGAGTGAGGTCTAAATGCATTATCTTAGTGTTAATTTTGGATGTTCACTGTACTAAAAGCAAAAGAGTGGTCTGAGTTTGGAAAAACGGGTCCATGTCTCAGTTACCACCCTCTTGAAGCCAAAGAAGGAAATTTATTTTAAGAAGAGCTCTTCTCTGTGGCTTGTCCATTAGCTCAGACTGGGGAGAAAAAAAAACATGGTAGGGAGCCTGGAGTTTAAGGCTTGCTTGGAGTTAAAGAGATAAGGTTGGAATTTGGCTAGTAAGAGCTGGAAAAGGCCCCTCCATCTCTCAGTAAACACATGCACATACACAAACTGTAAATATTTCAAGACACTGAGTAGAATTTAAAAAACTACTCTGAAGATAACAGAGAAAGTTGATATTCCAGTAGATAGTTGAAGTCTAAACAGTGTGAGCAGCTGACTCAGGTGAAGTCACCCTTCCATAGTCTGTATCTTAAATGCTTTCCTTGCATAACCCTTCAGCCAAGGGCCAATACAACATCTTTATATCAAGATGTGTCATCCCAATTTTGTAATGGAAAAGAGAGAGCAAAGGTTAAGAAACTTGTCTCAAGTGAAGGAAAAGGCAGTGATGAAAGAAGGCCAACCCACACTCCTCCTCCATTTCCTAGATAATACTTCCCAGGTCTTGCTCAATCTGGTGTTGTCAGCTTGCTCTAGCACTTCACAGGCAAGTGAAAGGGTCAAGAGTAACATGTGGCTCTGTTCCTTCCAGTTATTATGATAAAGGTACCCAAAATTCACCATGGAAAACTACTCTCGCAGCTACAACAAAAATGGATTCATAATCCAGAACATGAAACAACAGCTCAGGCTTCTAGGGAGCATTAAATCCTTTCTGTCACTGACCATTGAAAATATATGCAGCATTCAGTGCAATCTGTCTTTGCTGTAGAACATTCAAGTAGAACGTTGCTCTGTCCCGAACTTCATCATCGCTGTCCATCATGCACCTGTTTGGAGAACAAGAGAAGAGGAGTCAATTGGCTGAGGATGTCACGAGTGCTGAGCTTGAAATGTCACCGACCACGCTGGATTTGATATTGAAAATGCAACTCTGAATGGATCTGCAAGTTGCATGAGAAAAGGTGCAGGGAATTCTGATGGCCACCAGGTGGTTGGAATTTCTTTTTCCACAGCTTTGTAGAGGTTGCTATTTCAAGAAGGGCTTGTGTACTTAAATATTTGCCTGTTTTTTCCTCATTACAGCAGGTAGTTTATAAACAGAGATCACCTCTCAGCAGCTCCTGCTTTTTAAAAAGTAATCAGGACATCTGCTGTCATAGTGACTCACGTGCATCTACACTCCAGTTGCCTTCTGCGTTAAGCAGCTCATAATTTGAATTACTCCTCTTGTCTAGAACCCAGACATGGCAAGGGTTTACGATATATGACAGTGTTATAGAAATGAAGAACATGCTATTTATTGTACAGAGAATTCAAAGAGGCTTAATGGTCCTAACCAGAAATAAGTGGACTTGTGAAAGTGTAACATTAATTAGCCACGTGCAAGTTATTTCTGGATGAAATAGACTATATTTTCTTCAAGGGATGCAAAAATATACACACTTGCTACAGCATGGTAGATCTACTACCCATGGAGGAACAGCCTCAGGCTGAATTAGGAAGCCACAAGAAGGCTGTTAGATGTCCCCTTGCCTAATTACACCTTTTATTCACGTACCCCCTGCAGCCCTGCACTCCCTTCAGTGAGGAAGGGTGGAAAGGGGCTGCCTGTTGAGCTCATCCACATGTCCTGACAGGCACCAGGGCAAATTCTGACTTGTCCTAATCTTGCCTCTTCTGTGGAGTCGGAGAGCTCAGTGCCACCGACGGGCTCAGCATGGGCACGAGGCAGCTCTGCCCACTCACCTCTGCAAAAGCACCAAGATGCTCGGAAGAAGATTCTCATTCTGGGCACCAAACTTGGCGAGGGCACTCACAGCAGCTGGAGAAGAAAGCAGGGAGATGGTGTGGTAGAGCTTCACGCAAACGTGTTTTCACAACCAGATTCAGAGCACTGCACACACTGCGGCCTTGAAGTACCAGTTACACAGGTTTTCCCTCAACTCCATAACCCTAACGTAAGTGAAGAAAATTCCTCCCTCCTCCTACCCACCCATATTTCCGCTCCTGCTGTTTTAAATGGAAATACTTTAGTGCTAGAGAACAGCTCAGAGCCTCAGGGGTTAGGGAGCTAGTAACAGCACAAGGACAGCTTGGCAGCCCTGCAAAAGGTTAGTTCAAGCTTCATGGCTCTTGTTTTTGGCCCTTCTGGCAAGTGCAATAATAAGGTTTCTAAGGGGCGGCTTAGGATCTGCCCCTGGGTCACAATGAAGAAATGGCAACTGAAAGGGTTGTCGCCAAAAACCAAGTGCACCCTGGCCCAGGATTTATCTGGGAGCTCATTTTGCTTCCTCTTTCCCTGTGCTTCCACCACCAAAAATCAGGAGATCAAACTTATCCTGATAACACTTCCAACAGCAAGACCCAACGGTGACAAAAGGCTGAAGGCTTCAAAAAGGTTCACTGTAAAGACCCTTTAAAGGAGGAAATACCACCGTGCAAAGCCTTCCATGAAATCCTCATCTGGTGCACAGGGCAGAATTTCCACAGAAACAGAAAACACATCCAGCCCTGCAGAGTTTTCCTTAAAACTTAAATCCACAGCAGACAATCAGGCCTCTTATGGAATTAACAGCGTTCCCCTTTCCACGTCCCGCCTCTTGACCTTTGGGAAGCCTAGAGGTGACCACAGCTTTGGAGCTGAACTTACCAGCTCGCACAGCCTCGTTCTCCAGCACCACCCTGTTGAATATGAAGCGGATGTACTTGGAGGGGGACGGAGTCCTGGGGCCCTCTTTCCCCAGCAGGTGCAGGATCTTGGTGGCCAGGACGGTGTGCTCGCAGTCCTCGATGAACTCGCAGAGATGAGCCAAGCCCGACTCCTTGCTCTCAGGATTCTCCTCGATGATGCTGATGATGCAGTCCACGATGGCTCGCTTGTACTCAAAGCCACCCTAGGAAGGGAAGGACAAGGACACTCGCTCAGCCTGACAGAGTCCCCACTGCAGCACTGCTCTGCTCTCCTCTCATCAAGCTTGAATTACTCCTTGCCATACAGAAAATAGACATATTTGCAAATATAAAAACAGAGGCAGGGTGGATAATCTAATGGGCTCCTCCCATCCCCAAGTAGCCAATACAGACACATTTCTGAGCAGTTCTCAGAGTAGCTTTTGGTGGTCTAATGCATGTGCATGTTTCAGACAGGTCCAATCCCTGAGAAAAGCCTTGCTAATCAGTCAGGCCCCATCACTGCTGTTTAATGTTCATTAATTCAGTTAATGAACATTTAATGTTCATTAAATTAGACTGCTCATGACATCAGCCCCTGCCGATATAAGGCAGAGGATGCCCTTCACAGTAAGGGAGCTACCTGCCAAAAAGTACATGAGGAAAGTGATAAACGTACATCATCCCTGAGCATGTTGGAGAGGAAGGTCATCATCACGCTGTGCTTCCGGGGGTATTTCTGGCACAAAGCACTGATAGCCTGCACTACAACTACCTGGAAAACACCAGAGAAGGATGTCAGTCACACGTGCTTATTTCTCCAGGAAGAACACAAGCTTCTCGCACAGGCACCGTCTCAATCTGTCACCACAGCAGGTGAAATTCAGGTACAAAAAGGGTTAAATCAGTGTGTGGACTCTTAGCATGCATTACCAATTCCCCTAGGCTAGCATGTTGCCAGGCCTGGCCCTGATAGACAGACTCTATTTAGGACAGACTAGGTTAATTCAAAGGTCTCCCTTCCCTCCTTCTACCCAGTAATGATGGCGACCTAACTCGAACTTAAATAGTTATATTTTGTCATTAAAACCCTTTGCAATTTCAAAGTCTATTTGCCCATGAAAACAGTAAGGTAAGAGCACCATACACTGTTAGACCTTGACTTTGTACAGAGATGTCATGTTCTTCGAGACAATTCTATAATGAAAAAGGGGCAAATATTCAGGTGAACTACTTGTCTTAACTAGGTTATTACGGGAATTTATAGGGACTAAACAAATTAATTGCAAATCTACAATTTATGCTTCTTAACTATGAGACAGAAGTGATACAGATTCATTCAGAATGGTTAAAATCACTCTTCCTCTCCCAAGAGGCAACCAGAAGGCAGTACAAGTTCTTGCCGGATACTGCACTAGAGCCATGAATCCACCATAGGATTTTTATCCTTTTTTTTGGTGACAGGTGGCAGAGGAAGAGCAGGGGAAAATGCAACAGCACATTTAGTTAAAGAACAGAGGATCACACTTTGTGAACTTCAAGCGGGCTCTGCTGTGCCAAGTCAAGTCACTGTGGGTTTAATAAACAGGGAAAACTCCAGAAAAGCAAGAATGGGAGAAAAACCTGCAGCTGGAAAGAGCAGAGGCCTCCAATGCCACACCTTAAACTCATCTGATATTTCTGACACGAAGGAAGAGATCTGTTTCATGAGCCTGTCCACACTGCTCTCACTCCCTGTCTTCAGCAGCGTGGTGATGGCGAGAGTAGCGATGCTGCGGTTGGAGTCCGTGATGAGGTTTTCCAGGTCCAGGTTGCAGGCGGTTACGGCAGAGGGATGCTTCATGGCCACCTGTAAAGAAGGCAATTCCAACAATTAGATGAGAGCAGCAGCATCCTGCAATCCAAAGCTTTAAGTATGGGAAGGATGAAAGCCCTTGCTTTCTCAAGGACTGCTCTGTTCCACAGGTAATGTTCGGCTTTGTGTCTAAACCTACATTTTATTTAGGTACCATGATTGTTGGTAGGACATAACCAAGGCCAACCCCTGTTTCTCTCATGGGCTTCGTCTTTGAAACCAGAATGCTCTTTTATTTCCTTCACACATTTCACAGCATTAAAAATACGAGACTCTACTTCTTTACTATTTAAGAGTTCACAGGTTTCTTAACTCTAACTGGCTAAGAACCCTGTGGTGCAGAAATGGCCACACACAGCTGGAGCCCGTATAAGATTTCTATCACAACAGGAGATTTGGCATGGAAATATCAATCCTCCAGCAGGGAACAGTTAAGAATCCAGCAACAACAGGAGCAATTGCTCTATTTTACAGAACACACCATTAGGCACTGAAGTCTGGCTTCCTCTGCTGCTCTGAGACTTAGGTGTATTTAGAAGGTCTTGGAAGCACTCACTTTGTTAAGGGTCCGTACAGCTGCGTATCTCAAGACGGGTTTGGGAGAACTACAGAAAAGCTGCAGCACTGAAAATAAAGAATCCAGAGAAGTAACTCATGACAAAATATTAGAGATTCTCTAACAAAAACTGGCTCCCAATACTCTAGGCACCTGTAATGACTGGGGAGGGAAGAGCCTTTAGGCACAGAGTTTCCCAAGCCTAATAGTGTCTGGGAAGTTGCCTCAATTCAATTCTTTGATACTGAGAGCTGCAAACACTGCAGTCAGGATTCACCACAGCGGGAAAACAGATACTCTTCCCAAGGAAAATGAGAAAAGAGAAAAGTCTAAAGGGTCCACATTCAACTACGTATTGCTACATACAGTTCATACAGCTCTACTCATTAGTTGCTAGTTTCATAATTGAATTAAAAGCAACCTCCTGTTTTTTGTCTTACGTAGCAGTATGTGATAAACTACAACATAAACTGCCTAGGACATCAAGTTCACCTCTACCATTCCCCCCATCCCTACTTTCTGCAGTTGGAGAAAGACAACTATTACCCTCTGCCTTAACTGTTCTTTCTCCCTAGAAGTCCAGATGAAATGGAAGAAAAAAGCAAAAGAAATCAACCCGCTTCCCATCCACAAGCCTCCCACCTTAAGGAAGGTGATAAATTTAATTTTTTGGAAGCATAAGTGAAATACTGTGCTCCATGTGTGCTTTACTACGTGTTTTGCCACCCTTTCTTTCACAGTATTCCTCCATTAGTGCTAGGAAGGATTCTTTCTGACCAACCTGAAACAGCAGGCGCCAGCTCCCTCGCCGTGCAGTTTGGGAGGTGGATGATTGCGGAGGCGGCTTCGTAAATAACCATCTCGTGCTTATTTCGTAGGCAGCTCTCGATGAAATCAAACAAGGGGCTGTCATGTCTGCAGAGAGAAGGGGTTTCACACTGTGACACTGAGCAGGTACAAACCGTAACTGCATTTCTGAAAGCCCAATGGAGAGCACAGTGAGTGCACTGGCTCTTACACCTTCCCCACGGGCAGTTTTGCTGTATCCATAGGGCAGATTAATGCTTGAACTCTAAACTTGCCATTTAACATTATTCTACGACTCTATGCTATTTTCCACAAGCCAGAACTGACGCATTCTGGAAATGGATAATTTATTACTAATCGTGTTTCACACGGATAGATTTCCACTGATAAAAATTTCATCAGCAGTTCTCAAATAACTGTATTATATTCTCTTAGGATAAGAAATCAGCAGAGGAGGGATCCTTTTGTTTAAACAGCTCAGGTAGATTCTTATTGTACTCAAATTTAATCTAAGTAGACAGAGCACAAAACACTGCACCCCTTCAGAGATTATTCTGCAGTTTTTATCCCTACTGTAATGTTAACTCTCATGCAATGCAAATTTCCCAAGTACTGTTGAACTCAAACTACGATTACTTTGTAATTCCCAGGCTGTCTCTCACTTACCCTTCTTCAGATTCTTTCAGGAGCTTGCTTGCAATTCGGATCAGCATGCAGTAGGCAAACTGGGATTTCAGTCCGGATTTTGTGAACTTATTCAGCATCTTGGAAACTGCGAGGCGATCGTTTTTCCTAAGGTGATAGAGCAGCCCCAGAGCATGATACTAGAAAAGGAAAAGTGAGATGTGCACAAGAATGTCTGAAGATGTTATATACACACACTGCAGTAGGAAAAGACAGATTTGGAATATGCAGGAAGGATAATATTCAGTTTCCTTGCAAAAGGACTTTTGGACATTAAATGATTGCATTTTCCTTACATGTAAGGCACCTACTGTATTTCCTTCCCCTGCCTGTTTACCATAAGGCAGTCTCAGCATGTTCCTAGATATCAAGAAAGCCATAAAAATCAATGTTTATTCCCTTTTTTTCTTCACCGAATGCCACTTTTAATGTCTCAAGTGACTAAGTTATACTGCACAGTAAGTCTATGCAGTAACATCCAAGATAATCCAAGTGTTTTAAATGACAGCTGACCCTACAAACCACCTTGAGGCATTTACAGTGAGAATCCAAAGTGCAAAGTACAGGAAAACGTTCCCAGTTACTTGCCAAGGTTTTTTGCCATAAGATTGATTTACAGTAAGGCTTAATGAAGCTGCTAATTGTGTTTGGAACAAAGCTGGCTTTGCACTGTTGTTTCTCAATGTGAATTTACGATGCTGCTTCACTGAACATGCTGAGTATTTTCATGTCCATAACTATTTGGGATATTTGTGTGAAATTTTGCTTATAAGGTAACTCACTGATACTCAGGGTAAAAATGTTACAAAGGCCAAGATAAGGAGTGGTGGTGATTTGGTAAATGGTAAATAAGATTAAGATTCCTTGAGTTTAGAAAGCTCAAAGCAAAAATTCTTTTTCTGGCAAAAACAACTGTTAAACTACGCGCTCCTCCTACCAAAAGATTAGCAGGCAAAGGGTAGAGGGTTGCAGTAAAGAGCTCACTCATACATACCTGTACCATAATGTTGTCACTAGAAGCTGCTTCCTGAGCCTCGTTGATCCACCGTTTTACAACGTCATAACTGATCTTCATCATATGCTGTAAGAAGCCACAAATTGAGATTGCAAACAAGTTAATATTAGAAGCACCGAGAAGAACCACGAGCCATGTTGTCAGCCTTTGTTCATTGCTTTAAGAAAATCTAGGGCTTTGCTGCACAGTACTAGAAACAAAGAGCGTCTCCCAAATAGGTAATTTGTATGGAGGCACCCACACTGACAAAAAGAAACATAGCTAGAGAGATTTTGCTTCCATCCTAACAGGACAGAAGGAAAAACCAGAACAATGCACCTCTGCCTGCTATTAACTCCACGAAGAAGACTGTAATGATCAGTATTAATACAGCTTCTTCTTTTTTTTAGGGTCTCACATTGTTCTGCTCCAATCTCTTAATTTCTATTCTCAATGATTTACTAATGCAACTTGTCTCTTTAATCCATGCACCTACAATCTCCTTTTTTCTTATGCATCAAGCTCAACCTGCCATGCTTTCACCTGCACCTTCCCTTTGAATAAACATATTAACCTATTCTGAGTAAAAACACTAACCATTTAGATTCTTTCTCAGCCTTTTCTCTTAATCAGTAGAGGCAAATTTCACAGTTAATTTCTTTATCTGTCCCTCCTCCTACATATTAGGAAAAACAATCTTGAGTTATATCACGGCAAGAATTTTGTTGATTTGCTTTTTGCATAGCACAAAGCAGGTTGTTTTTATATTCTGTTCTAGAACTGATAAGCACTTTCATGGTCATCAGTGTTGGGTTTTTTGCACAACACAAAGCTGTTTGCTTTTGCTTTCTGTTACAAAACTGCTAAGCACTTTTCAGGGTTAAGTGGCTTAACTTTTGAGAACGCAAAGCTCCTTTCCAGAGAAAAAAAGCTACTTTGGCTCTAAACACATAGACATGACTGAGCATGCTGCAATTTATTAGCTTTATAGTGCATCTGTTGCAATATGGAATGCTAAAGAAAGGGAGAAGCTACTTGAAACACAGGAAATTGTTTCTGTTTTTTTTTTTTTTTTTT
>NW_020455598.1:174400-180827 GCF_003342845.1 Nothoprocta perdicaria | reverse complement strand
TTTCTCCATTCTTGTCGCCTTCTAAGCAATTTCTTTTTTTTTTTTTTGCTTGTTTCTTTCTCAGTGAGGAGGCAAAGACTACTCATGTTAAAGAAAAAGGAAATTAAAAAAGAACCAAAGGACAGTCAAGGCATTACACATATTACAGACTATCCTTCCCAACCACAATACATTGATTTACAACAATCTACTTCTTCACTTACTAAGGAAGACACCAGTGCAGAACTGGACACGCTGGGGACTTTGTCCACAATGGCTTGTTTCATGTATCTCTCAATGGCTTGTAACATTGTACCCTGTGAAAGAGCAAAGAAAAAGGCTGATGCTCAAGCCCTGCAGGAAGAGCACGACAGCAGGGCAAGACAGAAATATCTGCACAGAGTATTCCAAAAGCCTTAGAAAAAAAATCAAATTTTTGAATTCATATTATCAAATTAGTCCTCAAAACACATACTCTTGAAAGGGAAATACAATGACAGCAAAGCAGCCTTGGAAAAGAAACTATAACTCCCAAGCTCCCACCCTCTAACACCCAAAACAACGGGGTGACTTGTACTTACATCAGTGATCCTGCACAGAGCTCTGATGGCTGGGCCTCGGTAAACGTCTTCCTTCCCTGTCATGTCTTTGGTCAAACTAAAATAATCAGAGAGAGGTTTTTTAACATTTCTTGAACATCTCTGTGTTTCAGTCCTTTGGGGAAATTCAGTTCATTTTATTTAGCTGAGGCTAATGTCAAACTATTACCATATAACTATTAACTAGGATTAATATCGGCTAGAAACAACTTCTTAATAATTAGCATTTTGCAAGTTATTAGCACTGTTTTCTACAGATGTACAGAAATTAAGAAACTGGTAGGCCATAAAATTGCTTTGCTCTGGGACTGGTTTATTCAGCTCAGGAATTCTTTTAATAGTCCTCTTCTTTCTGAACTTCATTATCATCTAAATTGAAATTTTATGTGGTAATTTCCAGAACAGCTTCAAAATCATCTCTTCGCAATTTCCAGAGGTCCAGTTTCAGCTCTCATATCAACGTTGTTATTTTTTTACTATAGAGCAAATACTTCATAGATCATCCGGCAAGATGATAAAAACGTAACTTAGTACTAGCAAGTTTCCCTCCCCCTTTTTTAAGAAAAGCCTAAAAATACGCTCTAAGAAAACTAAAGTTTTATATGGTGATAGTCTGTTTTACAGAACAATTTATTTTACCTTACTGCATGCTTTAAAAATGTAAACGCAAAAACTGCAGCAGCAAAAAAACACATTAAGATACAACTACTTGTACCAGAGCTCTCACACTGTGTTCTCTGTTGTTCTACTACCTGCTGGTGACAATGATGACATCTTCAGAGATATTGGCCATCTCTTTGATTGTAAGGTAACACATTCTTCTAAGGGTTTGCTGTGAAAATATATTGAAAAAAAAATGGGAATAAATCTTGCCTTTAGAAGTTTTAGAAGTTACATGAAGTCACAGAACACCCTCATTCCCCCTCAATCTTTACACTATGTGTATGTCTAATTTCATCATAGACTGTGAAGATTATCACCCAGTTTTTGCGAAGTTCTGTTAGTGCAGTGAACCTCACAAAAAAATAGAGCACAAATTAAAGTGAAGACGAAACCCACGTTGCTGCAAAGCAGAACCTCTACCTAATTTCAGTGAATGAGGGGATCACGTTAATTTTAAGTGATAATCTGTGTGCAGAATCCATATAATTATTGTTAAAAACTTTAAAAATGACTACCCTGACCTATTTATTGTCAGAGAAAAAAACACTAACAATTAACTCTGTGAAAGTATATGTTGCTAAAAACATGTTTTGCACTAAAAATAACCATCTTCTAGAATATGGATATGTCACAAACACTCCGTTACTTCTTTAAACAGTTGTACATGAAACCTTCTGCAGGCAAATCTCAAAAAAATTTAATGTGCTGGTTTGTTTTTAACCAAAATAAAGCTACATTGCATAAAGTACATTCCTCTAAATTATGGAGCTCTGAAGCTATCTGCAAAGAGATCTGAAAGGGACTTCAGTGGTCAAAAGTTCCATCCAACATTTTCAGGATATTCTCATGATTTATTGCTGGGTTATCAACATAATAAGCTCTTCTAGGGAACATTAGTATCTGATTTACAGGCAACTTCTTAAATTTTCTTTTAACAGCTAAACAAATGGAGATTATTTGCAAGTGCAGGACACACCGACAAAATGATAGTGATTTCTGTAGTATATTTCCCTATCTCTGCTCATGTGCCTTAGAACTGGAAATTAATTCAAGAAATAAAATAAAAACACTCACCCTCACCAAGGTAACTATATGTTATTATGCAATCAATTATTTCCAAACTATGATGAGCAAGTCATTTGCATGCACAGCTTGTTTTCTAAAGTACTTGCTCCACATTCTTCCCACATCATTAAACTCAACTGTTTTGCAGTTATTTATAAATGCAGCCAAGAGTAGAGAGGCAAAAAGCATTAAACATATACACACACAGAAAAGGATCGAAATAATACATTAAAACCAGACACTTACATCATTAGATTGAAACAATCTGGTCATTGCGAAAAAAGCTTCTGTGGCTTCAGTGGTTCCAAAGTGCTCACCCTAAAAAAAGAGGCAAACAAGAAGTGAGAGATTTGCCAAAGAATCATATTCCACCAGGCTCTACTCCTCGCTTGTGCCATCTACTCTTATACTGATAATTCTTTCCTCAAAGATGTTTTCTCCTCTGAGAAAGTCCCTCCGTCACCTCGTGTTTCTCAGAGAGCACAGGCTAAAATGACCCATTTTTACCTAACTGGCTTCAACACAAATGTCACCCACAGCTGTACAGAAATGGGATAGTTTGTCTATTATATTTGACAATAGTTTGTCAATTATGTTGACTCTTATCCCTACATTCCCCCTTTTGACTTCCAAGCATCAGCAGTTAATTCTGCTTCATTTTTGTTAATGAAAAGGATCCCCTTGCAATTTATTTAACATATGACATGCCAACTAAGACTGAACAGCATAGGTTCATCCCAAGTGATCCTAGTTCTATGTTAAATATTGCCCAACAGGGCAGGAAATCTGCTTACATGGATACATACGGAAAATCTGCTTCCTTATCAGGTTTCCAATTTCTCCACAAAAAGAGAAAAAATAAACAAAAAAAATGCACACACCTTTCACTTGTGGCTTCTGTTCTTGCCTGACTCAGTTATTTTGCCAGACAAGAACAACTCTTAATTACACAGCACCATAGTAAACACACACAGACCACCTGGAAGCTCTCATTTCACACTCAGAAAAGTCATAAATTCTTTGGTGCCACCTCTCAGCCCACCTTAGAGAGCAATCACAAGCAAAACAGAGTACTAACTCTGCTTGATATTGTTAAAAAGTTGTCTTTTGAGTCCACCAGAAGAGGTACAAAATTTCTTTCCCTGACAATAATCAGAAATTACCACCAGGAACACTCAGTTAAAATTAGGAAGAGACGATTACCTGGTTCAGCAGGTAAAGGATCTTGGTAAGTATGTGGAGGCATCTTCTTGGATTTATAGGGGTTTCATTAAAGATACGTGCCTACAAACAGCACAAATATTACGGTGTATCCCAACAACAATATTTTTTCCCGTTACAACAGATATTAAAGCAATTTATTTTCATCCAAGTTGCTTATAACTTTCTCTTTGAAATGCAACCCAATGAACTTAACTCTGGTTGTTCAGTTTAGGGATGCCTTGCTGGGTGAGCAGCAATCTGAACTCATTTTATCAGGCTCTCAATTCACAGCTTAATCAAAACTCATTCTAGGCATTTGGTACCAATAATATTATTTTAAAATAAAAACATGGTTTTTAAATGTTCAACGTAATTCCTTTGGGCAGCTGTATCTACTCAGTGTATCTGCCCTATTCATGGCTAGTCCATGTGAACAACAAATTGAAATTAAGTTCCTATTTATATCCCTTTGCACCCCAAAGAATTACCTAAATATTTAATCACCCATCCATCTTGCTACTTGCAATTGTTCTTGGAGTACATATAAAGAAGCAGGAAGACTGCTATGAACATTATTGATCACTATACTCTGCTCCATGCTGAATGAGCACAGGAAAGCAGAAATCTCTTCTCAAGTGCCTTGGAGGATCCTGTGCATCCACATGGAAACCAGGAGCCTATTTCCATCCAAGTTCCTCATATAAAATTCTCCCATGGTGAACTTCACGTACTCTTAATTCATCTGCTCCTGTGAATTTAAATTATCCATCACATCCTAATCAGAGGCAGGTAAGCAACACTATTGAGTAATTATTCCTACCTCCTGGAGCACGGCACTCTTCTCCAAGTGCTGGAATGGATTAGAGCCACTACCTGAATAAGAAAAGAGATCTCTCAGTTAGGGAAACACGTTCATCACGGTGTGAAAACAATAGAAGAGAAGGTGCAGGAACCAGCCCTGAGCTTCATGGAAACATCTCACCACATGGAGAACAAACCCTCCAGTGACCCTGCACTTGGAATAACACACGTTCAATAACAACAGCTTTCAATCTCCTTCCTGTTATGATGCGAGTAACAGGAAAAAAAGAGGAAGGAAGAGACAAAGAAGAAGGAAGAGAGGAAGAGAAAAAAGGTCAGATTAAAGACAAATGAAAGGTTGGAGGAAGAAAAGTATTTACTACTAAAGCTGTCTTAATACTCGCTTTACATGAGGCTCTACTCCTTTTCTTCCTAGACTCCCCTTTTCTATTTCAGGCACAGAGAGCACTGAACATATCAGGATGCAGATGCTGCTAAGGATCTAAAATTAGAGTTTATTGATTAATGTGTCACTGGAAAGAGCTATCCAGCACGCTGCAAAAACAGTGTGACTGCTACGTATCTGCAGTGTGACTGGTATGCATAGCACTGGAATAGGCTGCCCAGGGAGGCTGCGGAGGCTCCTGCTCTGCAGATCTGCCAGCGCGCCGGGATGCGCCCGGGTGCCCCGTGCTCTGGGTGTCCCTGCTGGAGCAGGGGCTGCGCTGGGGGAGCCCTGGGGGTCCCTTCCAACCTCAGCCATTCTGTGGTTCTGTATCACAAAATTAATAATAGAAAAACTCTGCAGACTCTATAACAGTCTGTGGAGCCTGAATATTACCCAGCAGCTAAAAACAAGCTCTGCAAGAGACTTCAAACATGCTGCAGAGGGAAAACGTGAAGCACAAACCATCTCTGTGCCTATTATAGGAGAACATAAATATCTTCCACAGCTCCCTGCTTTGGAGAATCATCTTTACACAAAATAAGTTTGGGTCTCTGATGGAAAGCCAGTGGAAGGCCTAAGCTCCAGACAAGGTAAGGAAGGCAGGAGGGACTGTCATCTCTTTAGCACTTGGGAGTAGAAGCCCAAGGAAAGAGCTCTGGATGATGTTTTGCTCCTCTGGATGATGTTTGGCAGCACACAGGGCAGATAACTTCCTAATGCAGGTTTACAAGGAAAACACCCGTCGGAATCACATCCCTGCAGACCCAGCTCCTGGACCCTTTTCCTGAGCCTTTCCCAGGCAGAAGGGAGTTAAGGGTGAGCTGAAACCCAAACCCAACGGGGGGCATTTGAGGCCTCCACAGAGCGGCCTCAGGGGAGGTGGACACCCCCAACGGCCGTTACTGTCCCCAACGGCCGTTACTGGCCCCCCAACGGCCGTTACTGGCCCCCCAACGGCCGTTACTGGCCCCTCAACGGCCGTTACTGGCCCCAACGGCCGTTATTCCCCTCCCCCACCCCGTCAGCGGGGCCGTTGGAGGCCGCGCCGGGCTCCTCCCGGTCGCTCCCCTCACGTCCCCACCCCGTACCGGCCTCCTCGTCCTTCTTGTCAAACTTCTTGATCATGGCGCCGCCGCCGCTGTCCCCCGCTCCCGCCGAACCGCACCGCCGCGGCAACACCCGCCGGAAGTCCCGCCCCCTACCGGGAAAGGCGGGGGAACCCCTCACCTTTTGCCATCCGATTGGGCTGCGGAGCTGTCACTCAGCGCCAGCACCACGGGGCGCCTGGGGTGCCCAGAGGAGCGACTTCCGCCGGGCCCAGGGCCACGCCCCCTGCAGCGCCAGGGGCGGGGCTGGGGCACTGGGGGGCGTGGTCTGACTCCCAGGGGCGGGGCTGGGGTGTAGGGCGGGGCCTGTGCTGTGTGGGCGGGGCCTGGGTGCCGTGGGAGGGGCCCGGGCGGCGTGGGCGTGGCCTGCAGGAGGCGGGAAGGGCGGCTCAGGGGGCGGTGCCGCCATTTTGTGAAGCATTTGGGCGTCGTTCCTGAGGCGATTTGGGCTGTTTTATTGTTGTTATTTTTTCTTTTCTTTTCTTTTCTTTTCTTTTCTTTTCTTTTCTTTTCTTTTCTTTTCTTTTCTTTTCTTTTCTTTTCTTTTCTTTTCTTTTCTTTTC
>NW_020455598.1:164896-174375 GCF_003342845.1 Nothoprocta perdicaria | reverse complement strand
TTTCTTTTCTTTTCTTTTCTTTTCTTTTCTTTTCTTTTCTTTTCTTTTCTTTTCTTTTCTTTTCTTTTCTTTTCTTTTCTTTTCTTTTCTCCCCTTTCCACACTGCATCTCTAAGGAAACTCCCTCCACTGCCAGAACTTATATTTATTGACCCCATGCCGTTCTCATGAGGTGGTTCATGGGGCCCCATTGGCTGCCCAGCGTGAGACACAGCCGTGCCTGAAGCCATCGTCGCCGGGCACGGCCACCACACGGTGGATCTTGAAGAGTGAGGAGAGGCGCAGGGGCTGCCGCTGAGTGGCTGCCATGTCCTGTGGGTGGCCTCTCTGCTCCGCTGGCGCTGGACCTGGAGAAATGCAGAAGAAGGGGGCAGCTGTGTGAGGGACATCGCGACAGGGTCTGTCTGTGTACCCCGGTGTCAGGTTATCTGCCCTCATCCTCTTTTCCCTGACTAAATAAAGGGCGTTTTATGGTGTCTGGATGCCTTTTTTGCAGGGATCCTAGTGAGCCAGCACCTCCTGCTGCAAAGAGCCACGCTGAGCAGAGATGAGGTGAAAATGGAGATCTTCATTTACAAAATGAATGAAAAGGACCCTGCTCCCCTCTCATGGTGTCAAGATTCCTCAGTGTTTGTTTCAAGGTGATCTCAAGTGAGTGTTTGGACATATACCCAAGCTGGGTGTGAAAAGCCATGTTAACCTCCAAGTATTTGCCACCCAAAGGCACTCACTGCTCCTCTGGTTACCACCTCCTTCTTCATTGGGAGATTCAGGCTGTGAGAGGTGGAGATAAAAGAGTATCCAAGCAGTATTATGTGTGACTGCTATGGACGGCTGCTTTCCAGAGTATTCCCTAACACTGGGATCTGAAGAACTGGATCTTTTGGAGGTCTTGCCAAGATGAAAGGCAGATCCCTACTGCCTGCTCCCTCCATCAGAGCAGCAGGCCAGGACGTGCCTCTCTTCAGGCAGAGAAGACAACCTGGATCAGTTGCTACCCACAGTCACCTTTCTTCACTCAGTGTTCACACAGATGCTCATTTTTAGCAGAAGATTCCTTGCTGTTGGTTTCCTTCACAGACCTCACCAGGGGCCCAGTTCTTAGTACATGAGCAAGAGAAGAAGCCCAGCTCTTCTCAGAAGTGCTGAGGCAACAGGTCAGCTCTCGCCTTTGGACATCCTGCAGTACTGAGCACGGAGCTTGGAGTTTATGGAGGGGAGGAGTGGGAAGAGCTGTACTGAAAATTGTGGAGGACAAGGGGCCTCTGCAGCTAGAGGAAGGTCTGGATGCTGAATTAATTAGACATAAATTAGAGGAACAGGCTTAGAGAAGGCAGCAACCTTAAGGAGAAGAGAGGGTAGAGGAGAGGAGGGCGAAAGGGCAGTGGGCAGAGCCTGCCCTGGTTAGGCACTAGAGGCACGTTGTGCCATATCTGCTCTGTGATAAGCCCCTATTTCGATCTTTAGGAATCCAGATGCCCATAAAAGTTTAACTTAATTAACTTCAGAAGGTGATGTGGGCAGCTGAGTTAGCTCCCACGTGCACAGAGCTTTAGCTGATAACGTGGAGGTCTTAAACGGTGACAGTAACAGTAGGGACAACCACAAGGTTCCCTGTGCTCGAGGTGGATTGCTGCCTTGGTCTGGGATGAGCACAAATTTGGGTGCCTGGGGAGGAGTCTTCGCTCACCACCTTTCCCAATGTCACCAATCCCAGCTTTGCAGTAGGTGGTGGATCTGGTGCTGGATGTGCTCAGCCCACCCCTTCCTCCCTCCTCCAGGAATGCCGAATTCCCACCTGGCTTCGGCGGGACGTGGTAGCGGAGCTGTGGATAAAGCCTTTTCATTTCCTTCTCAGCGTAGCTTTTGGAGAACCGTCCTTCTACCTCGAAATCACGGTCTGTGGAGAACCTGAGGGCGTGAAATGAAAACCAGGCCCATCAGGAAAGCAGCCTGAGATGCCAGGGGTAGCTCCCTGTCATTCGGCTTTGCCTCAGTGCTTTGATTTGTGCCAACACCAGCCTGAGCAGCCCCATCCATCGGTCAGGCACAGGGTAAGTGGAAGTTTTAAGGCCTTGGGCGCTCGATAGGCTGGATCTACAGCAACTTTGAGACATCCCTGGCAACCCCGAGTGCCAAAACGGCTTCATCACTTTGATTTAGGAGCTGGGGAAGATGTTCAGCACAGCCCAACTGGACATTGTCATAAAACAGACCCAAGACAGCACAGAGCAATTGATGATCTGCAGAAATATTGGGCTAAAACATGACCCGCAGGATTGGGCTTTCTTGCCACCAGAAACCACACAAGGATCTTAATCACCACTTAAAAATACTCAAATATCTTAGGTTTCTCCTTGTGTTACAAGAGGCAAATCCCAGCTTTGCTGCCTGTGCTGGGTCCTGTTCTTAGTGTCACATCAAAGTTAAAGGTTTGTGCCCTTGCTCTAGCAGAGATTATGTGGGAAAGGAAAGCGATTCAGATACCTGAACTGGAGACGTTTCCCATCCTTTTCCACCAGAAAAGTTGTCTTTGGTTCTGTTGGCTCTTCCTGATGTGCTTTCTGCGCGGGAATCTGACTCGTGGGAGCCAGCTTGGGAGCCTCCTGGGAGCAGAGTAAGGGAATGGGAAATTAAACCAAGGTAGATGTGAGTTACTGTGTTGGGATTAAAACATCCACCTTTGAGGGGGTGTTTTGGTCTTCTCTCCTAGCAAGAGAGAAGTTCCTGGCGCTCATTCAAGGAACATAAAGGATCTTGTACCAGGAATGAGGATGTTTGGGTGAGCAGGGTGGTTTTTTTGTGAGAAATAAAAGCAAAATCAGTAACTGATTAGGGTGGGAAGCTGTGGAGACTAAACACAAAGCCCTGTGGCAGTCACAGATAAAATCCTAATGCAAACAAGAGTGTTCTGCAAAACCACCCTATGAAACCTGCTGAGACATTTAAGAAAATAATACAATTTGGTCTGTTCTTGGTGACAGTCCGATTTGCTTTTTGAATATTGTAACTTCTCTTTACTGACACGGAGACAAGAAAACAAGAAAATTAAACTTGGTGTAATTGCACAGCACGGATGGTGGGACTCATCTCACCTAAGACCTGAATTCAACCGTCTAAAAATGAGGCTCCATTTTGACCATAACCCTGTAAGGAACAGGGGCAGCTCTGTTGTTTTGTAACATGGATGAGTTTTTGTCTGCACGTGGCCAGGAACGGGCAACTTGAGCTGCCCAGCAAAGGAGAAGACCAAGAACAAAGAGGGGCAGCATTGCTGAGGTCTGTCAAGCTTCAACCTTGCAGCTAGCAAGGAGTCACCCTCAGTGCCTGGCTGCGTTTTGGGTTTGATATATTTAATACAGCGTAACTGAAGAGTGCCCAGAAAAGGTCTTTCCTCTTGGCACACTTGGCTGCCTTGCTGGTTGACTCCCATGGGTGGTGGAGCTCATTGATGACCAGTGGACCCAGTGACTACAGCCTGATTTTTGTCACATCGTTGACGTGATCTGCTCACCCCACAGCCACAAAATCACTGAGCTGATACTTAGCTTTTCCTCGCTAATTTTTCCTCCCACTTTGCTCAATGTTACTGCCTTCTTCATAGCCAACCTTTGGGATCTCTGCAAGGCCTCAACAGACCTTCTCGATAGCTTAGAGATGGAGCTCATTGCTCATGTGTGTGATGAATTAGGATGTGTGCTTTACCGTTCCGAATTGCTCCCTGATGAAAAACGCCCCGGGGTTGGACTTCAAGTTGGGAAGGGAATTGTTCGCTACGATCAAGGCTGTCGTGTCTTCGTTGTATGCTGAAGATTGGGCCATGAGCGCCATGCATCTCCTGCAGTTATCGAGGTGAGTCTGAAACGCATCGTCCGTGAACGGCAGAAAGTCCCTCAGCTGGGAGGGACACAAGGGAGAGCTGAATTAGAAGAGCCACCTCCATACATCCATCCTACACTTGCAGGAGAACCACCATCCGCTGCCAACCCCGCTTGCCTGGACCTGGTCCTTCCCAAGAGGACTGCCTGGAGAGACCCCAGTTGCGAAAAAATGCAGAGAATAGGAGAAAAAGAAGGCGAATATCTACAAGTTTCCTCATTCCAAGATTTGTCATCAAAGGAAATGACGATCCCTCTGCTTACCGGGCTGGGAGCCTCAGGAGGCTCTTCCTGCTGCTGTGAGCAACGTTCTTCCATATCTGCTGCCTCCAGCTGCGGAACAAGAGCATTCACACACACACACAAGCCATGCTGGCTTTAGCCCCAGCTGATGAAAACCCTCAGGCACGATTCTATTTATAAGTAGCTTATAAATAGCTAAATTCCGAACAATTATTTTAATAAAAGAAAGAAGAGGCCGGTAGGTTGCTTTTGAGTCATACTCATCGTTGGCTAATAGGCTTAGCCTACCTGTTGAAAGGGGGATTATTAGAGTTGTTATTAAAGCCTCCAGAGTGACTTTTAAGTATTTCTTAGCCACTAATAAACCACTCAGAAAAGTTCAGAAGTGCCCCAATTTTCTCTTCAAAGTTGAACTTTCCTATAACTTTTTATTGACCTTGTTCACAGAGGGTTTTTTATCACTGTTTACCGACTTCTGTTTCTAATACCATGTCCTTATTTACAGAAATTCTTTTTCCACAGGCAGGGACATTATAAAAACTTGTGGGTTTTTGGGTGCACACATATTTATATAGAACCGCCGTCCTTTTGTGGACCACTGAGGTGTGGCCAGCTCCGAGTCAGACACTCAGGAGCCCGCACAGTAATTTGGGGTAAGACCCAAAGAACAAAGCGGCCGCTTCTGAAACATCCTACCCAACTATTCAGATTGGAATGGAGATGACAGTGGAAATGATCATTTCTTCCTGAAAAGGAGTGCCAAAAGTTCAGTTAAAGAGATCTTAATCTTTTCAGTTAAAGAGAACAAGAAAAAGATGGGTAAATTAAGTCTATTTGCCATATGTATGGGAATAAAGTAAGGTAAAGATGAGAGCCACCAAGTCACTTCATGCATCTGCCCGTCACTCTCTTCCTGATACTTCCTTTTATTTTTTTGGCTGACCTGCACATGTCCGACCCAGGGAACTGACTGTGCATTTGCAAAGCATGAAGAATGATTTGTTATGCTGCAAAATAAACAGGATGACTAAAACGCTCAGCCCTCCTCTTGCACAACTCAGAAAAAATGAGTCGGGATCACCCAAAATCACCTTAACCCGCTAGGAGCTGCCGGACAGGCTGCGCCGGCCGTGCCAAGTGGAAGAAGACGTCGATGGTGGGCGCATTTAAGGACTTAAATCGTGGACTTAAATTTCGTTTTCAAGGGCTGGGAAAGCTCGCTGAGCAGAGGAGCCCTTCACACGTACGTGAGACGCGGGGATGGCGTTGGGGTCAGCTCTCCTTCCCCAGCGCGGGCTGCTCGGGTGCCGGGAGCAGGACACGTCGCTCCATGGGAAGCTGAGGGGATGCCCGAGTGGGACGGCAGGGAGAGCTGGAGCTTTGCTCCCAGCGTCCCGTGGAACCACGGGAGCCGCAGTGTTCCCACCTCTGTGACACCGTGTGGGGCTCTGCTGGGACAAGCACGAGCACGGATACAGGGTGAAGGACATGGAGGGCTCCACTTATCTTCTGGAGATACCAGAACGGGATAGCAGGTGGGAATACCTCTCTGAGCGCAGCCTGGGTGTGAGGATTTGCTGCATCTCAGCCCACTTCATCCTCTGGCAGCTTCTGGGGGTACAAATTCATGGGTAGAAACTGAAGCCCAGGCAGATCCATCTCCATATGAGGAAGAACTTTGGTGTGAGGGTCTTCCCGAGCCCTGGCCCAGGGAGGCTACGGAGGCTCCTGCTCTGGAGGTCTCCCAATGTGCCGGGATGCACCCGGGTGCCCCGTGCTCTGGGTGTCCCTGCTGGAGCAGGGGCTGCCCTGGGGGAGCCCTGGGGGTCCCTTCCAACCTCAACCACTCTGGGATTCTGTGACTAGAAGATCTCTAGAGGTTCCTTCCAACCTCAACCACCCTGGGATTCTGGGATCCTGTGACTAGATGATCCCTAGAGGCTCCTTCCAACCTCAGCCAACCTGGGATTCGGTGACTGCAGAGCTGCGAGCAGGTAGATGGTCCCCAAGGCCCTGGGGACGGTTGCACCACCCTGGACATGTCGGAACGGGAAGGGCCAACATTCCAGAGCCTGCCTAGACACAGACGGGGCGTCTTCCTGCACGTCTTTCGTATGGCCCCCGTCCAGACAGGTGAAGATAACACGGGATTGTGCCCAGGAAAGGGCAAGGAGAGCAGGGAGGAATGTTCGCAGCCTCCCAGGAGGAAGATTTTCCTGCATGTTCCCAATCTGCTCCTGATTTATTGCCCCGCTGAAGGCAATCGTCGGGAAGAGCTTCCTTGGCTGCAGCAGCTGTGATCCCGGCTGGATTTGCCCGAGATGATCCCTCCGGATGGAGCTCGCCTGCCCTGCATGGGTGTCCCCAGTCACTTAAGGTGCCCCATGGTTCCAAGGTGGCCTTGGGAGATCCGTACCCTCTGGAACGGCATCCGGAGCTTCCCATCGCCTCGCCTTCCCTCATGCGCATTCCCAGCCCTTCCCTTCTTTTAATAGTTTTAATATTAATATTGACATTAAACCCGGCAGGTTTCCCAGGTGTGGAATGGGCTCCAGGGAGGCTCCTTGCCTGGATTCCCACCTGGATTCGGCCCATCCAGAGGAGACCCGGACTCCGTGCAGGAGGAAACAGGGCTCCCCATGGATGCTCCTTTCAACGCGGATGGAAAGCGCTCCCAGCTCTGTGTCACCCTTCCCAGCAGGAGCTTCCACACACGGCGCCTGAATCATATCCCAAAAAACACTCCTTTTTTCCCGCCAATCCCAAGGAAGCTGCAGGCACCTGGTTCCAGGTGGGATATCCCTGTTTCCAGGGTGGGACACGGCCTCCACGAGGACTCCTGGAGGCACCGGAGAGGAAACCTCAGCGCGACACCAATCCCGGGGACGCATTTTCCCCCCTGCTCCAGCTTGTAGGGACAAAAATCAGGGAATTTCCAACAAATGAAGGAAAGGCCAAAAAAAATCCACCTTATTTGGGCTTTTTAATGTGTAAAAACCCGGGATGAACGGGACAGCTTCCGGGGACAACGAGACATCCTTGTATTTAATTGAGATGGAAACGGGCGCCAAATTCCTGCTGGGAATTCCTCCCCCCTCCCCGCGCCGTTACCGGGGGCCGGTAACGAAAGCGAAAGCGGAAGCGGAAGGGGCGTGGCCGGGGCGGGCGGGAGCGCGCGGAGCGCCATGGCGCGCGCGCCGCCGCCGCTCCCGTTCCCGTTCCTCCCGTTCCCGTTCCTCCCGTTCCCGCTGCTGTGCGCCGCCCTCCTGCTGCCCTGCGCCGCCGCCAACGGTGAGAGCCGCCGCGCCGGGCACCGGCTGGCCCCGGTGCTGCAGTCCCGGGTGTCCCTGCTGCTCCCCTGGGTGCTCCCGCTGCTCCCTTGGGTGCTCCTGCTGCTGTGCATCCTCCCGCTGCTCCCATGGGTGCTCCCGCTGCTCCCATGGGTGCTCCCGCTGCTCCCATGGGTGCTCCCGCTGCTCCCATGGGTGCTCCCGCTGCTCCCAGGGGTGTCCCTGCTGCTCCCTTGGGTGCTCCTGCTGCTGTGCATCCTCCCGCTGCTCCCTTGGGTGCTCCCGCTGCTCCCTTGGGTGCTCCCGCTGCTCCCATGGGTGCTCCCGCTGCTCCCTTGGGTCCTCCCGCTGCTGTGGATCCTCCCGCTGTTCCCATGGGTGCTCCCGCTGCTCCCACGGGTGCTCCCGCTGTTCCGTGGCTGCCCCTGCTGCTCCCCTGGGTGCCCTTGTTGCTCCCGGGGGTGCTCCTGCTGCTGCTCCCATGGGTGCTCCCGTTGCTCCCAAGGGTGCTCTTGCTGCTGCGGATCCTCTTGCTGCTCCCGTGGGTGCTCCGGCTGTTCCCCTGGGTGCCTGCGGTGCTTCCCGGGTGCCCCTGCTGCTCCCATGGGTGCCCACGCTGCTCCTCGGCTGTCCTGGGTGCTCCTGCTGCTCCCATGGGTGCCCACGCTGCTCCTCGGCTGTCCTGGGTGCTCGCGCTGCTCCCATGGGTGCCCGCGGTGCTTCCCGGGTGTCCCTGCTGCTCCCATGGGTGTCCATTCCGCTCCCCAGGGGTGCAGGGAGGCTGGGACGGAGCAGGGGCTTTTCCACAACATGGGAATCCCGGGATTTTCAGCCCTGGCTCTCCCAGCTGCCTTCGGAAAAGCCCCCGAAAGCCCCAGGGAGCAGTTGCTTGTGCCGGACTGGGAAACTCCCGGCAGAAACTGGGGAAGTTTATGGGATTCCCAGGGAAATGTTCTTAGCTTCTTCCTCCCTAGAGAAGGGGAACGTTCCCTGGAGCAGGAAAAGGGGAACATTCCCTGGAGCAGGGCTAGGGCGCCCGGCTGGGTGGGTGCTGGGAGCGGGGATTCGCTGGTGGCTAATTGAGGTTGTGGCCCTGAGCTCCCGCGGGACGGACCGGAGCCAAAAGCAGGAGGGAGCCTGGAAAATGCCCGGCTGGCACCTCTGCTTCTTTCCCGTGGGATTTGGGATCTCGCGGCTGCCTCCTGTCCCCGTGGGCTCCTGTCCTTGTCCCCTTCCCATCCTTGTCCCGCTCCCATTCCCTGTGGGCGCCCCAGGCGTTTTCTCCTTGGTAGTAGCTGCTGGGCTGGCATGTGGTCCCTGGGATGTAGCCACCAGGATGCAATTCCCAGAATTTGGTCCTCAGGATGCAGCCCCAGGGCTGTGGTCCTGGGGGATGCGGTTCCCAAGATGTGGTCCCTGGGATGTGGTAGCAGGGATGTGGTCCTTGGGATGTGGTGCCAGAGGTGTGGTCCCAGGGGATGCAGTGCCAGGGATGTGATCCCGGGATGTTCCCAGGATGTGGATCCCAGGTCTGTGATCCCCAGGGATGCTATTCCCGGGATGTGGTCCCCAGGGATGCGCTCCCATCCCCATCAGTCCCCAGGGAGCCTGTTAGGGACCAGGGACCCCACATCCCCATCGGGGACCAGGATTTGGTCCCTAGGATGCGGCTGGCAGGATGGGCCTCCCTGGAATGTATGTGCTCCCTGGGGCTGTGATTCCTGGGATATGGTCCCTGGGGCTGTGATTCCTGGGATGCTGCCCCACGATGCTCTCCCATCCCTATCACCCCCAGAGGGACCAGGATTTGGTCCCTAGGATGGGCCTCCTTGGGCTGTATGTGCTCCCTGGGGCTGTGATTCCCGGGATACGCTCCCCGTGATGCTCTCCCATCCCCATCGCCCCTGGAGGGACCAGGATTTGGTCCCTGGGATGGGCCTCCCTGGGGTGTATGTGGTCCCTGGGGCCGTAATTCCCGGGATACGCTCCCTGCGATGCTCTCCCATCCCTATCACCCCCGGAGGGACCAGGATTTGGTCCCTAGGATGTGACTGGCAGGATGGGCCTCC
>NW_020455598.1:157706-163666 GCF_003342845.1 Nothoprocta perdicaria | reverse complement strand
CCTCTCCTCATCCCTCTCCTCATCCCTCTCCTCATCCCTCTCCTCATCCCTCTCCTCATCCCTCTCCTCATCCCTCTCCTCATCCCTCTCCTCATTCCGATCCCCATCCCCATCCAAATCCACATCCTGATCCCCATTGCCATCTTGATCCTTATCCCCATTTCCATCCCTGTCCCCTCATTCCCATCTCCATCCTGATGCCCATTCCTGTCCCCATCCTCATCTCTATCCCCATTCCCATCTCTGTCCCTGTCCCCTCATTCCCATTCTTATCCCCATCCTTATTCCCCTCTGTGTCCAAGTCCATACGTCTCCTTCCACGCAGGAACCGCCGCGACACCGGGAAGCGCCGGCCGGGCGCCCGTCACCCCTCCGCCCGCCACCCACCAGCCCGCAGGTTGGTCCTCCCATTCCCAGGATTTCTCCCCTTTCCCTGGGGAGGGAGCCGGCAAAATTGGGATTTCAGTGCAAGAAGCAGCTTTTAGTGCGCCGGCACATTCAGGTGCAAAACATCGTGGTGCAGCAAGTGCAACAAGCAGATTCGGCTGCAAAAAGGGCCGTTTTGGTGCTGTCAAAAAGTGCATTTTGGTGCAACCCACACAAGCAGATCCAGGTGCCGCGGGTGCGGTTTGCTACAAGGAGCAGATTTTGATGAGGCTGCTGATTTGGGAGCAAATTTGGCACTTTTGGTGCCCAGCCCGGGGGGGCAGGGCTACAGCAGGGGGCCCCGCGCCGGTTCCCACCCCATTTTCCCGTTTTCCCCCCAGGTTCCGCGCAGACGCTGCTCCCGGCCCTTGGTAAGCGGTGCCGGGCGCGGGGGGGACGCGGGCGCCGGGTCGCGCCGCGGTGCCAGCGGCCGCCGTGTCGCCGCAGGGCTCCTGGCGCTGCCGCTCGTCGCCGCCGCCGCCGCCGTGGCCGCCTGTTGCTGCCGCCGCCGCGGGATGGGGACGTGAGTGGCAGCGCCATCGGTGCGCCGAGTTGTGCCCGTTCTCTGCGCGCGGCGCCGCTCACGTTGTGCCCTCCTTGCAGGTGGCGGCGCCGGCGCCCTGCGGCGCCCGAGGGTGTCGAGATGCTGCCGCCCGGTGCCGCCGCCACGGGCTGAGCACTGACGGCACCGGGCAACTCGGTGCAGCCGCCGGGGGGCTGCGAGTGGCGCCCCAGTACCGGGGAGGAGAGGGGTGACGGCGGTGCCTTGTGGGGGGGCTGCTGTGTGCCCAGCCCCTAGGTGAGCCCATGGGTGCCCTGGGGGGTCAGGGTGCTGGGGGTGTGTGTTGGGGATGGGTTTGGGGTGCTGGGTGCAGGTGTGGGGTTCAGGGGGGTCAGGGTGGAGTGTTGGGGTGGGTTTGGGGTACGGGGGGTTGGTGCAGGGGGTAGGTTTAGGGTGCAGGAGGGTCAGGGTGCAGGGATGGGATGTTGGGGGTGGTTTGGGGTGTTGGGTGCAAGTGTGGGGTGCAGGGGGGTCAGGGTGCAGTGATGGGGTGTTGGGGCAGGTGTGGGGTGCAGGTGGGTCAGGGTTCAGGGGTGGGGTGTTGGCAGGGAGGGGGTGTAGGGGGGTCAGGGTTCAGGTGTTGGGGACATGTTTGGGGTGTTGGGTGCAATTTGAGCTGGGGGGGTCAGGATGCAGATGTGGGGTGTTGGTGCTGCAGGGGGCAGGAGATGGGGTGCAGAGGGGTCGGTGCGGGTTTGGGGTGTTGGTGGGCAGGTTTGGGGTGTCGGGCAGGGTGCAGGTGGCAGGTATTGGGTGCAGGTGTGGGGTGCAGGGGGGTTAAGGTGCAGGGGGTCAGGGTGCAGGTGTGGGGTGTTGGGGGCAGTGGGTCAGGGTGCAGGACATGGGTTGGGGCTGCAGGGTGCAGGAGGTGGGGGGTGGTTCAGATTGGGTGCTGGGATTCAGCTGTTGGGGTGCAGGGGGGTTGAGGCCTGCGGGCCGGCACTGCCCTCCCTGGCCAGCACCCATGGGTGGCAGCAGAGGGGGCGGCCGGAGCCGCCCTTCCCGGAGCCTCGCGGCCTCCTCCCGCCCTTCCCGCTTCTCTTGCAGCCATCGCCCATAGCAGCTGGCGCAGGATCGGACACCGGGATGGGACACCCAGAGGAGACACCCGTATTGGACACCCGGAGGGGACCCCCGGACCACCGTCCATCACCTCGGTCCCGTCCTTGCCCGGGAAGTTCCGCACCGGGGCAGTCGGACGCAGCCACTGCTCCGGTCGGGCTCCTCCGAGCGCCCCAACGGGACCCCGGGTGCTGCCGCGGGACGGCACAACCGGCGCCTGCTGCGTACGAGGAGAGAGGAAAACAAGAGCTCGAGCCTTGGTTTTGGTACACGTTTAATTTCCATGCTCCAAACACTCCCGTTTGCCCAGATGGCACTGGGGCCTTGGAAACCTCCTGGCTCCAGGCAAGGGAGGCGACCTCAGTTCGGTCTGGAGAGGCCGGGAGGTCCTTCCTCCCCTCAAGGTTTCCCTCTATAAACGACCTCCAGGATAAAAGTTCATTCTGGAAGAATAAAATCTGCTTTTTTGGAACACTTCCCCGTGTTGCGTTTCCTCCTTGGCTGAATAAAGGGGGTTTCATGGAGGCACAAGGCGACGGAGAAGGCCGAGAAAGGGAGGCCGCTTGGTCCCTGGGGTGGCTCCCAGGTGAGGGAGGGAAGGGAAGGTTAATGCTCGTGGAAGGAGGAGATCCTGGGGGATACAGCAGTTCAATACATACAGTTCCGGAATGCAGGAACGCTGGCAGGGAGGCAGGCAGCACTACGGGGCAGCTCCCTGCCTCCTTCCAGGGCACTCGGAGCCGCTCCGTAGGGATCCCCCGGAGTCACTCCACAGCGTCTTCCCAACCCACGGGGCAGCGGAGGCAGCCGATGGTGGAGGCTGGAGGTCTTGCTGGTCCAGTGGCTGGGCTGGGTGCTGGTGGAGGCCGGCGGCCCCATCCCGCAGCGGGGCTGGCATCCGGGAGGCTCCGTCAGGGGAGGCCGAGCTCCGGCAGAGGCTGCTGCAGGAGGAGGAGGGCGGACACGGGGCCGAGGCGCTGCCGCGCGCAGGCCTGGCACAGGAGGCCGCCCTCGTCCCTGCCGCCGTTGCTCTGTGGGGAGAAGGGGGAGATGGGCCCGGGCTGGAGGGGCCTCTGCTCCCACCGGCCACGGCCGCGCGAGCCCCTGGCCTGGGCAGGGGCCCAAAGGGGCTCCGGCCGCCTGGAAGGTCCCTCGCGGGGACATTTACTGGCCCTTCCCCACCCCATCATCCCCAGGCAGGGCCACCTCATCCCACCACCTGGTCCCGCAAGGCCGCGTGTCACCCCCAGCGATGGCATCTGTCCCTCGAGGGCACCGCAGCCTCCGCGGCGGGGCCAGAGGGCGAGAAGCGAGGCCGAAACCGGCCGCTTTTTGTCCCCCTTTGGGCACTTGCCAGGCATCTGTGCACGTACGTGGGTCAGCGGCAGCTTCCTCACGAGCAGCCTGGAGCCGGGGGGCAGCACTTGCTGGCAGCCCGACACGCAGCACGGGCCGCCCGGGCCTTCCTTGGCCTCGCTCGCCAGCTCCACGCGCAGGAAGCTCTCCTAGGAGAAGAGGAAGGGGAAGAGGAAGGACATCACAGAGCTGCAATGTCCCCATGGAGCTGCAACGGCACCGCGGAGCTGGGGGCTGGCACAGCGGCCACCTTGGTCTCTGTTTAACCACGGAAATGACTCGCAACTTGGCACCAGGAGGAAAACAAACCCCAGATAACACTAACAAAACAGAAACCAAGAGCTGCTCGCAAGGAAGGAAGTGAAGTAAGGGCTGGCAAACACCTCATGCGGAGAAAGGGCAGATAAATATCTTGTTAAAAGCCTCTGTTGAAACCCTACTGTTTTACCCTCCGAGCTGGACACGCTTGATGAGCGGATTGCATCTTTCTTGCTGCCTTTTTAACTCATCTGCAGCCCCTGCTGCTGCCTGGGATGTCATCCTTCCCACTGCTCCCTTGAGACTCCGATGGGAAGGCGGCATGCAGGGCAGCTCCCATTGATGGGAGACAGTGGGAGCCCAAAGCGCCCTTGTCATGGAGGTGCTCACCTGGGAGGCCGGGTCCTCACCTTAGCCAGTGCCAAAACGTGTTCCAGGGACTTGGACATTAGCAGGCACTTCTTGGCCCGCGTCACGGCCACGTAGAGCAGGTTCCACTCATCCTCGGGATACAGATCTGAAGGACGGGGTGAAGGAAAGGAGGAAACATCACAGGTAGCTTAGGGAGAAACCTCCCCAGCTCCTCCAGGGCTTCTCCTAGGAGAAGCCACGGATTCCTGGAGTGTCCTGGTGTAAGGGCCAGGATGGGAAAAGCAACAGGGATTTGTCTTACTGATGTTGAAGTGGGGAACGCTCCGCTGGTCACCGCTGGGCCCCGGCACTTTCACGAAGTCGTCGGAGAGCAGCACGGTGTCGAACTCCAGGCCTTTGGCTTGGTGGACAGTGCCCATCAGGTAATCTACGTGCAGCAGCCGTTAGAAAGGAGATGGGAGAAATTTCACTCAAGGGCAGCACGAATATCACCCGTCACCCCGCTCACATGCTCCTCATTTCACCAAGCACCCAGTAGAGCTAAGTGATTTCGTCCTACGGCCCCTTCTTTCCACGTGTGAATCATGAAGATCTGTCAGGAACCCGGGGCATGAGAGGCAGCTTCTCTGCCAAGGAAACTCCCTCTTGCCAGGAGCCCAAGCCCCAGGCAGCACTTCCAGCCTTTCACCTTTGCTGAGTTCCCAACTTGATCGTTTTGCACCTCCCCAAATTTAACTTAGCAAGTTGCATGGCAGCTAGCACGGGAATAAAGTAATTAAGAATAAGTAAACAGGAATAAAAACTGGGAAAAAATAATCCCTAAGGCTTTCCAACAGCAAGAAATGCTGTGCCCAAATCCTTGTTTCCCTCTAGCAGAGCCACACGGAGCAATCCTCCGCTGGCAGCTTCATGCTGGCTCTGAGCAACCTCCGCAGCTCAAAGGCTGATGTCCACGTTCTCCTTCCGAAAGTCCAACCTGATCCAAATGTGGATCTTCTGCTGAAGGAGGCGGATTCAGCAGCAAAGATGGGTTAAAAATTAAAATAAATGAATTCCTCTAAAACTAAGAGACGTGGCTGGGCTTTACCTGCCAGGGCCTCTGTCGACACGTGGCTGCTCTCGATCTTCTGCACCAGCTCGGGGATCCTCTCCTTGTATTTCTCCACAATTGCAATCTTCACTTGCAGTTCTTTGTCATCGATGTGCTCTGCGTATTCCCTCAGGCCGATGAAGCCCTGGCTCTCCTCCCATTTTTTGATAAAGGGGTCATTTATAACGAGATTTACTGAGAAAAGAGAAAAAAAAAAAAAAGCAGTGGATAAGAGGATTTTATTTTAAAAGTACCTTGGAGTTGGAGCAGCCTGATGCATCTTCCAAGCTGGACCATGAACCACACATCTCCCACGGCGTCTTCCAACCTGCTTTACTCCAGACTCCTAAGATGGTGAGGAATTTTCCTAAGGGTTCAAACTCTTAGGAAAACACCCAGTAACAAAACCCAAATCATCAGGCACTCACGGCAGCTCTGTAACCTGTGTGTCCCCTACGATCCTTGCTACTGATGCCACAGGACATCTCACACGACCTCTCTATTTCCCCTCTTGTTTTTCTTTTATCCTTTATTTTTTTTAAATACATGTTCCACTGGAGAAGTCTCATGGCAGGTGAAAATAAACGACATCAAATTAGAAGATAGCGGAAAAAATTCCCAACATATCAGGTTCTTAACCTCCAGACAGGGCATCTCAGGGGGAGCTGGAAAGGGCTACATGGCTGAAACAGCACTAGGACATTGGACACTATTATTTTAAAGGCAGTTTGCAAGTGATACCTGCAGGAAAACTTCTAGACTGGTGCAAACATAAATAATAATAATAATAATAATAATAATAATATATAAAAAAGGGGGAAAATATAAAAAAGA
>NW_020455598.1:136889-157614 GCF_003342845.1 Nothoprocta perdicaria | reverse complement strand
ATAAAATAAAATAAAATAAAATAAAATAAAATAAAATAAAATAAAATAAAATAAAATAAAATAAAATAAAATAAAATAAAAATAAAATAAAAATATTGTGGATCATTTTGCTTTCCATCGCCACGGCAGCAACTAGAGCATTCATGCTGCTGCAGGGAGGATTGCAGAGAGCAGGCTGAGAACATACTCACATCTTTCCCGTTCATGTACCGGCTGGGAGAGCTTCCAAATATCATGAATTTTGCTGAGTCCAAAGCGGGCAAGCCCCTAAAACAAAGAACAACTTAACATACATCTGAACACGTATGTCTCGGATCATAAACAGCCTCACGAGGTCCAGTGGCTGTTGGTGTCATCCGGGAGCAAATAAGGGGAGTTTGCTGCAGACACAACGGGAAAACACTTTCCTAAACCAGCTGGGAATAGGGAAAGGAGTATCTGGGAAGGCAGTGATCTCCGGATTCATGCAAGAGAGATGGGCAGCGAGAAGAACACAGGCTGCTGTCTCTACAGACGACTCAAAGGACCTTCAACATTTGTTTTTTTTTTGGCTAACGAGGTCATTTGGTCATTTTGGTTTCAAGCAGCTGCACTCTGGAGCATTTCAAGGAAATGAAGAATTCTGTCGGTCAATGTCTCCAAAACATCTTGCAGGACAGGCAGCTCCAGACCCATTCGACTCCCAAAATGTCCTGCTTTCTGCTCCCAGGAAAATGTGGGCCACTGTAGTGGGAAGAAACATGCTAAACCAGCTGTAAATGCTTTGGGTTCAATATACACTGCAACAAAGTGCTTTGTTTTGGCAATATTTCTTTTAGGAAGGAAATGAAAAATGAAGGAGTGAAGGAAATTGGGTTTTTTTTTCTCTCCATATTTCCAAATTCAGTTTGTTCTCTCGAAAAGAAAAAGAGATGACAGTTTGTGTTTACACTTCTCATTCCAAATTGCAAAGATGGGCCTGAATTTCCTCCTGAATAAGGAGTTCAAGCAGTCATTTTGTTCTGATGGGCAGAACTGATGCAGCTTCCCAGGCAAAAAAACAAGAACAAAAATTTAGAACTTAAAGTATCAACCTAAAACTCAAAAGATTGAGCTCTTCCCCAAGCATGGGCTGCCCTAGGACAGTCACTCACTGTGTGCACTTCTGCTTCTCTCACTGCAAACCAAGAACACCTTCAAATCCCGGGTACCTGTTTCCTGGAGTTTGAAGACTACAGATTCTCCTGAGGTTTTGGAAATGTGGGAAGCATTATGAAAGCATCCCCACAATTTAAGCACATGGATGTCTGCACTTATGCACATGCTTTTCTGAAAAAAGAAGTCCCCAGTCCTCTCACCAGCAGAGAGGGGAGAGTGTTTACACCCAGCTTGCAATTACAGCTGATTTTTATTCTCCTAATGTGGGAGCATTGAATCCTTCTGGTAGCAAAAGGCAAGTGCTGCCCAGGCTGGGCACTTGAGATGGGGACACGAGTGACACATCCACTTACCCCGATCACATGTATGTTTATGGGTCTCTCTCTCTCGGTAAGTCTCACAGCATCCTCAAATACACTGAAATTGCTTCGTGATAACATTGCTATCTTCCCTTCCACGCTGCCTCTCACATCACCTGAGCACAGAAATTAATTCCCAGTTAGTCAGTGCAGCAAGAAGATAGCTATGGGAAAACCAAAGATGCTCAGAAAGCAGGATTAACCCCAAATCACTGCAGTTTATGCAGTAGCTCTTGGGCTCCTTGTGCCCGAGCAGAGCTGAAGGTGCTAAGTAGTGTCCAGAGCCAACTTACCTTCCTGCTTTCCTCCCACCAGCGTCTTATTCCGGATCCTTTTGCAGACATCCAGGATGGTTGCTCCCACATAAGCTATTTCAGGACCAAATCTGAAGCTCTGTGTGGAAAAGAGAAGGAAAGGAAAGCAAGACAGCAGGAGGAACTTGTTATAATTTGCCAAAGTTCTACCATACTGAAATTGTACAATTCACACCAACCCTCCTGATGGTCTTTCTCTTAGCAAAAGCACCCAAATCCCCAGAATCTATTCCCAGAATGCTTGGTCATGTTTGCACTCAAGGCCATGGGAGCTGCGCTGAGAGATGGACCATCACATATAGCAAAGCAGAGTGTCAGAGTTGATCCCTGGGCTTCCCTATCCCAGAGATCTGGTGCCAACAGTCTGAGTGTCTGGGGCTGAAAGCCCCAAGTGCATTTGTGGTGTTTTATTGAAAAGATCTACTGGAGGAAGAGGAGGGAGGCTCCTGTTTTCCAAAAATGTGCTCAGAAGCTTGCAAACAAAGTGGTATGAAGCAGGTCCCAAGCCTGTCATGAGATGTGCTACAAAAAATAAAGACGGTCCCCATCCCCACAGGCCTGTCCTGGGCCAGGCTGGCAGGAAAAGGCATCTGGGATGGGTGGGCTTCCTGGTAGTAGTTTCCTGGTAGTAGTTCTGGCTTAGGGCCTTAGTGCCGTTAGCACCTAAACAAACTTTCACTTTTGGCTTAAGCTGATTAGTCCTGCAGGCATTCCTGAAAAACTGTCCCTGCCCTTATGCTATCTGTGATTAAACACATTAATTACATCACTGTGAGGCCAACGAGACCAAAAAAAACACCTAATCAGGGTGAGTTTTCAGCTGCAACAACAGCCAGTTTGATAATCAACCTGGGAATACAACTAGCACTGGTTCCGAGAGGGGAACAGCAGCCGTCCTTGAGGGCAACCTTAGACCAGAGTGGCTCCTGAAACCCTGCCTTCAGCAAACACTGCACGAGAGGTCACAGTCTAAAGGCTGCTGGGGACAAAGCTGGTGAGGCCACGGTTTGCCCAGAGCCAGGGGGCAAGGTCAATGCCACCCGTAGAGCCAGCAGAGGTGTCCTCTTTAATCCGTGCAGTTTTATTTCAAGGTTTGGCATCTTTCCTGGATGGAAAGGATCCATCTCCTCGAGCTGCGTGGGGAAAGTTCCTCCAGGTGCCTCCTTGTCTTACCTGGGTGAGATAGTAGACATGGGTGTGAGGCACCGTGTAGAGGGTATTGACAGCCCCTCGGAAGGTGTAGATCTGCTGGTGAGGGTCTCCGACGAGGATCACGCCGCACGACTGCGACAGCACGACATCCACGATGGCTGTGGGGAAAGGGGAGAGCGTCACAGGGCAGCCCGCTCGGAAAGCAGGAACAAACTGCACAGCAAGAAGCTCATAAGCAGGTGCCCAGAGCTGCTCATCGAGCAAGAGAGAACACGATGAAGAAGGCAGCAGGAGCCCAAGGCAAGGCACACAACAATACACCGTGTTGAGGCAGCGAGATGCTTTTGTGGAGAAAGAATTGAGCCCAGATGAGCTAAGACTCCAGACTTAAAGCAGAGCTCTTGCACAATGACTTATGACACTGAAGATAGGGCTATCACAGCTGCAGGAAGAAGCAAGTAGGGGAGGAGAGGCAAGTGCAGAGGTGATGAACTCCACGTACACGTTCCCGTTGTCCCAGCCTGCCCATACTTCTGGACACATTAGCACTGCGGAGCATCTTCATTCCACAGGCCTGAGCCCAGCACAAACCCACCACCCATTCCCAGGGGCCTGGAGGCATCGCCCAAGCACGTGCTGACCCAGCCCACCTCCCTGCAAGCCCTCCCATCCACTGGGAACAGCTTGGCCGACCATCCCTCGCTCTGGCGGGGCCGCCAGCTCCACAGGCCCCATGAGTATGAGCAGCAGATGGGCCAAGGAAGCAGCTGAACTGATTTAATAGCTGTTGAAAACACTGTGCTGTTTTCAGCCCTCCTTCCCCTGTTTTCAAGTGCATGGTTTGGACACAGTTTTGTCCCCCTTGCACAGCTCTGACACGTATCCCATCCCCTTGCAACAGCCAAGGGGTCTGTAGGGCACATCTGGATGGGCCAAGCTGCAGAATGAGGCTGCTCTCAGTGGCTGCTGCCCCTCAGCTGAGGCACACGCTGCTGCTCATCCCGCCTGCTGTTGTGCAAATGGCCTTATGGAATTTGCAAGGATCCAGGACCAAGCGCAGTCACTCACAGAATCCCAGGATGGCTGAGGCTGGAAGGGACCCCCAGGGCTCCCCCAGCGCAGCCCCTGCTCCAGCAGGGACACCCAGAGCACGGGGCACCCGGGCGCATCCCGGCGCGCTGGCAGATCTGCAGAGCAGGAGCCTCCGCAGCCTCCCTGGGCAGCCTGGGCCAGGGCTCGGGCACCCTCCCACCAAACAAGCTCTTCCTCACGGCCACGTGGAGCTGCCTGCGCTGCAGCTTGGCCCCAGGGCCCCTTGGCCTGCCACTGGCCACCATCCACAAGAGCTTGGCCCTTCCTCCCCACATTCCCCCTTCATGTCCTTAGACATTTTAAGCAGATGTCCTCAGCAGATCCCCTTCTCTTGATAAGGGAAGGCTCTTCTCATCACTTGTGATGTTACCCCTGAGAAGCAGGAATCTCTTTATTTAATGCTTCTCACACATTCCCGGGCACGTGAGCATCCTCCTTTTAAATTGCTCAGGAAGGATGTGGCTCTGCCTCCTGCCACCACTCACCTGGAGTGCAGTCCTGTGCTTCGTCCACAAAAATGGCATCGTATCCTGTGAGCTGAGGCTTGCTGAGCTGCCAAAGTTTCAAATATCCTGAGGGAGAAAACAAGGCCCGTCAGCCAGGGCGTCAAAGTTTTCTGGTCATGCAACATCATGACTTTAAAAAGTAATCTCTTCTTAAGGTGAATGAATGAATGAATGAATGAATGAATGAATGAATGAATGAATGAATGAATAAAGCAGTTTCTAGCCCTACTCCTTGCTTGGAAGCATGACGACATCTAGAAAGGTTGCACATTTGCTTCCACATATTGCAAACAAACTAAACAACCCCTCCTGTCTTGATGTCTGCTTGGAACTCCCTGATGAGCCAGGGCAAGGTGCATGAAAAAGCTGCATCTGGTTTGATCTATTATTTCCCTTTACCTGGAAGCTATTTGACATCTGCAGGCTCTTACCATCATATGTTATCTTGTAATTCTTCTCTGCATCTCCATCCAGCTTCTTCATATGGTACCATATCTCCTTTGCTTCTTGAACGTTGATCTAGAAAGCAAACCCAGAAGAGTCTGGATAGATTGCTTTGAAAAATAGCCTAGGCAGAGCAGATCCTGAAGTCCCAGCGTAGCTGGTACAGAGCTGGCAATAAGCCTGCAGAGTTTAAATGTCATATCCCTCCTTTAGCTGCCTTTCCAAATTCCCTCCTTCCTTCCAAACAACTCCCTGATTGCTCTCGGATTTTTTCACACTGGTTTAAAGGTAGACTGTCCAATTCTCTGAACATTTTCTCCTCATATTTCTCTTCTGTGTCAGTGCTGGGTAGCTTTTCCCCCCATTTAATAAAGTCTCTGTTGCAGCTAATAGAAGAGTCTCCTGACCTTGGGCCTATTTTGGCTTCTCTGGTGAGCTTGCCAGCTGCAAAGGTACCTGACACCTTAAGGATATCATTTATTTCCTGCCAGATATAACAGCTGCCAAGTAAATTCCTGACAACTGGAGTGGATCAGATCAGCTGTGCTCACTGCTGAGCAAAAATGCTAATTTTCTCCAGAGTTCCAGCCTGCATTGCCTGCAATGTCAGTGTTGTCCTCTAAGAGCTGCTAAGAGGTTTGTGCTCCAGCTCCTCCGCATATCAGGACTACTAAAAAAGGCTCCTGTCTTTACACATGGTATCATTTCAGGCACTGATAAAATCACCCACAATCTCTTCCTTCTTTTCATTACAGGCAAGAAATATGTGCGTGGGGTTGAGCTTGGTCTAACCTCCTCTTACGAGTCGGTTACACAAGCAGGGGCAGTAATCAAATCCCAATTCCTTTGGATTTGTCGCTGGAGGGAAAACAGTTTTTGAGGGTTATTTCTTTTTGCCGAAGCACAAATACCCATGATCCATAAGAAATGTGGTGAATACAGCCCCTGTTTGAAACCTTCTAGCTCAAGTCTTGCTTCATCAAAGATACTCACTCTCTTTTCTTCTGGGCTGACGAGTTTTCTTATGCCATGGGTATTTTTGAACCAAGTAGGAACGTGCTCTTCAGAGATCTCTTCATCTGAAGAGGCAAAAAAGTTTTCAAGTGTCTCTTTGACTGTTTTCCCTCTTATGTACTGAGATTGTCCCTCGCGGTGCTGGATAAGGAAACTTACTGAGAAAGCTGACAGACTGGAGAAGTTTAGCTTGCCTTTTTCTTTATAGCTGTATCAGAGATGACAAAAAAAAAAAAAAAAGAAGTTGATATATATATGAAAAGCCTGCCAGAACAGCAAGCTCATTTTTGCTTTTATTGCTTACTAATGTCCACAGAAGTGCTATTTTATACACCCTCACTAATGCCCACAGAATTTTGACCTTGTAAAGAGACAATTCAAAATCCTCAACATATTTATCCTTCTTGCATTCTTGGGGGAAGCAACAGGTTTTATCACTGGCTCATCCTAGCTGAGAGAATGCAGAAACTGAAAATTGTGGTTTGGCTTAAAGCGGGTGGAAGAAATTGTTTTCCTTGGCATTTCTGCTCCCTCAAGCCCTGGAAGATTAGTTCAAAACCCAGACCCTCTTTTCCTCCCGTGCCTTTTCCATGCTCCACCGGCCTTCAACGAAGGATTTGAAGACCCCGCTCACCGTTTGCCAACACTTTCATATGCTAGTGAATGAAAAGTCTTGCAGGTAACGTTTCGGGGAAAGACACGTTTCCCTCTCTCTGCCACAGCTTTGTTAAATGTCACATAAAGGAAGTCGAGCTCAGCAAACTTCTCCGCGTACTTGATCAAAGTCGAGGTCTTTCCTGTACCTGAAAAGCAAAAGCAAATGAATAAAAAGCAGTTGGAGTCAGGGAAGGATGAACTTGCACCTCTCTTACCAGTCTTGCCTTCAGTCACACAGGCTGTATCAACCAAACCTCCCTGCAGGACACATTTACTTGCCAAAATCCTAACAGATTCAAGGGGACCAGGGTCCCCTTCTCCAAGCTGATGTTATCTCCTGCCTGGCACATCTATTTGTGCTTACTCATTAGTTCTATCCTTTATTAGAGTTCTTACCCATTTGCCTGGTAAAGATATTGGCCTCACTGGAAGTCTTCTTCTCACGTCTCCCTTTAAAAAAGTGACACCCCCTTTCCACCTTCCCAGCTTTTAAAGTCCTGACAGTTTTAAACAAGTTAGTTGCTGGTTCAGCTGCTTCCCACTTGAGGTCTCCTACATCTCTGGAGTGATGTAGTCCAGGTCAGGAAATGAATAATACCAAAGCATATTCCATCCCTAACCTTTTCCACATAAATCTGAGGCAGATCCTCCAGTGGAGTCCTATAGAGAAGGATCCTTGAGGAACACGGATACAGAAACATAGTTTTTCTGCTACAGCCTCATTCACTCTAAGACATAATTTATATTGCAATCAGGTACCAATCCAGCAGACGTTTTGGCAAGCAACCTCCTGCAGATGGTTGAAGTCTGATGTTTGCTTTTATGCTTTTTACCAACAGTTTCTCAAACTCTTTCCTTTTTTTCTGCCTTGCCCTATTGTAATTGCAAGGGACCTTTTCACAGCTCACAAAGACTTTTGTTTTCATCATTTTGGACATGTCAACTTTTTAACCGACACAAGAAGCACCCAAGAAGGAAATGCTCTGCAGGTGCAGGGAGATCATTTCCTTTTCAAGCAGGTCTCCTTGATGTTTTGCAATTCCCCTTCTTCAAAATAAAGCTCAAAACCAGATTTCTTGACTTGTTTCGCTCCTACATGAATATCAGCTCTAAAAAAGTAGGAGCAACTCCGTCTAGTGGCCTTTGGACAGTAACGCTGGAGAACTGGCCCAGCACGAGCCTAAGCAAGGCTAAGGTGGGTGCCCTGCAAGCTGCACCCAAATGTTTTGTTCCTGCATCATGTCCCAACCTGACATTTACCCATTCTTCTGCTCGCTTTGACATTTTGTATGGATTAAAAGTCAGGTTGATCTCCTGGCACCCACAGAACTCCTCTGGGAGAAGGAACGGGGAGGGAAGGATCAGAGTTAGGGGTTATGCTGGTCCTCTCACCGTGTCATTTTTTGGCTTTCTTACCTGCAAATGCCATAATTTTCACTGTTTGACCACGCTCAATTTTGTGATTCAATATCCTTTTCTGCTCATGCGTCAGCTTTATGTCAGGGCAATTACTACAACGAAACAACAAAAAAAGAAAAAAGAAAACAGAGGAAAGGGAATTAAGGTAAAAAATCCACATAAAACCATCAAACAAACAGGAGGAAACCAAGGAACAATGGCTCCTAGTTTTAGGTTCTAATTCTAGTGCTACCTAGAAGGCAGGACTGGAGTAATTTGGTTATTGAGCCAGTCAGAAAAGCAGCAAATTCTAGGGAGTAAGAAAAGATTGGAGACGGCAAAATAAAAGGTGCAGCCTGGAAGAAGGTCCCATAGGAGATCTTCTCAAGGGTCCTAAGCTGTGTTTTCCAAATGATTTTGACACCCAGAAGCCTCAGACTCATTGGAAATAAACAGGAGCAAAGTTCGGGGGTATTTTGTTGCTTTTGAAAGCCTGAGCCTTGAATTGCTCTCTGCTTTCCTGTCATGCAGGATGGACCAATTAGCCCGGCCTCACAGGGGAACCAGGAGCTTTGATTAACATTCAGAAAGGCATTTGATGCTTCGGTCTGAAGCACCACTGTTTTATTAATAAATGTCTGAAGCCTGCAATTAGGCAGCAGTGCAAACCTCTCTTTGCACAGAGCCCTCCCTGATGTGTTGCCTTGTTTAAATATCATTGACATTAGCAGTTAGATGTCACCAAAATGCGTCTTCTCCAGGACACGCAGCCTCCCCTTAAGGAGACTTCAAATGGAAGGGAAGACACGAAAGGATGGGAAATCATCAAGAAGTGAAGCCCATCACCTGTTCACCTTTGATATATTTTTAATTGCCTCTAACGCTGCTGGATCTTTGGTGATTTTATTGGATTTATCTGTGCTGCACCTCTGTGAGGGAGGAAAGCATGGGAATGCTGTTCCCATTTTGCAGATAAGGATACGGAGACTAAACGACTCAACTCAAGGTAACTGCAGCAGAGGCGAAACCGCACGGGATCTCCCACAGGCCAGGGAAATGTGTTGCCCCAAGTGCCTTTCCTTTAGCAAAAGCAAGGAAATCCAGAACATGGAGCCAAAGCAGCATCCCGGGACTGATATATCCTTTCCCCCATGCACAAATAAAGTGCTTGCAAATGAACTACTGCATTTTTTTTGCACTACATCCTCAGCAATCCAGCCCTGGTTTTGGCTGTGAGCAACTTCAACATGTCTAGAAGAATATGTTGTTTAAACGAGAGCTCCTCTAGCTAAACCTCTTGTTAAACCTCTGCCCCTTCTTCCAAAGCTTCTTATAGATTCATTATGGTTGGAAAAGACCTTCAAGCTCATCGAGCTCAACCTTAAAGCTTAAACAGTCTATGTTTAAGCTTTTAAGTTTAAGCTAAGCCTATGTTAAACCTCAAAGCTTAAACATAGGGAAGGTGGGATGAGGGACTACAGTAGATATTCTAGCTGTGTGAAATCTCACCACACGTTGCACCACGCGATGTCTTCCACCAAAAAATAGGAGCAGTCACATCAGTGAATCTGAATTCACTGATCTAGTGAATTCACTAGTGAATTCTAAACAGAACTAAATTCAGTCAGTGGAAGCAACCTAATAGATTTAAGGCCTGGTTTTGGTTTTGTCCAAGAATTTATGCAGAAGATGGCAAAGAGCCCAACGAGGCTTAGCACTAGTCATTCTAAAACTTTGAATCTTGGCATGAAATCCTTGCTCCGAGGTTCAGGGCTCCGCTAGGGAGCTGCGTGTTCGGGTGCATTGCTCAATTCTGCCGTGGACATTACCCGGACCAGAGGTCCCGTCTGCAGCGCGAAGCAGGTGTTTCCTCCTCTGCCTCCGCAGTCACGGAGCCGTTTTCCATCAGATACAAGCAGTAGAAAACATTGTAATGGATCCTGGCAGAAAGGACAACAAAGGATCTATGACTGAAATAGCAACAATATCCATGTTGAAATATCAACAACAACAAATGGAAGTTCTGCAGTTACCTAAAAGGCTTCTAACATCTTTAATCCTTCTGATGAGCTATGCACAAGGTGCACACAAGCCACCCTTTCCAGCAAGCTGCCTGTATCTCGATTAGGGAACCCCAGTTCTTTTGTGAAGGGGACAAACCTGCTTGTGCATCAAGGACAATGAGCCCAGCAAGACAAAAGCTCCAAAATGCTGAGGGCTGCAGCCAGGCAAGAGCTTTTCTGCTTAAATTCAGGAGAAATGTTTTCTGTTTGCATTGTGAAGCACTGAGGATATCATGGGGCATGAGACAATATTTCAATTTGCCATCAGTTAAACTTTGAGATGTGACTGCAAAAGTGGCATGGGGAGAGCTCCTTCTCCCTTGTCCTGCTCAGGCTTGGGCATGAGATGTTACCTAAGAGTGAGCTGCACAAACAGGACCTGGGATCAGAGTCCACGGGATCCTTTGGCTCTCCAGACCACAATCAGCAACAGAGTCCAAGGAGAGAGAGGCTGGGGCTCGTTCTGGCCTCAAAAGTAAATTCAATTTAGCAAGTGGCTTATGGTTATTTCATACAAGCGTGTTAGCCCTGACAAAACCACTTTGAGGTGTTTTGCTGCTGTGTGTAGAGGAACGTGTGTCTCTGGCTTTACTTAGTTGGTTTACAATTAATTTCCCTTCCCGTTCACTGTCAGACTCCAGGGATGACACTGCTGTCCTTGCTGATGACTTTTCCTACAGCTTTGCAGCTCTGACCTAACAGCAGCCAACTCGAGGTCGCTGTCACCACTCAGGAAATATCTCACATGGTTCCTTAAGGACATCTTTCCTCCTTGTGCTTTATGTCACAAGCAGAAAAGATGCAGTTGTTCATTCTTCTCATGGTCTAGATTGTTCAAGGAGACAGGGATGGGACACAGGGGACTTTCACACCGGCCTCTCATTGCTCCTGTGCTGGACCCCTTGTCTGCCAGGTCCTTAACAGTCATTTACTCCAGTTAATGACATCAAGTTATGGCATCACGTAGAAAGAGGAGTGAAGTGTCAGCCTCAGGACCAGTGGTAGAAAAGGTAATTACTGTATTTAAATGCTTCTACTGGTATGTCTGTATTTCTAATTAAATGTCTCTATAGCAGCTTTTAAACCTCTGTTTCAAAGATTCCTGTTTTTGTTTCAGGGAGAAAAAGAAAATTAAACACTATCTTCCAAAAAAGAAGTAGACTATGATACAGTTCAAGAATCAAATCAAATGTAATGGGAATTTATTTTGTGATTTATTTTACAATTCCCAGTATTCCAAACTCCCACTGGAGCAGGTCTATGGAGCCAGAAAAAAAATGTGTTTTGTACCATGGCTTTCTAGGATATAACATCATCTAAAAGCCCCTCCATAACTAGGACTGGCCTCAACTCGTGGCTGGGTGAGATTAAGCTCCTCTGGGCATGAAACTGCTGCTCCTGAGTTTGCTCAGTGCCACACGCCCCTCGGAGACACGTGCTCAAAAACAAAACAGGTTGCCCAGAAGTTTTAGAAACTGCTCTGCTATTTTTCAGCATGCTCCTCACCTGTTGGAGATGGCGATATCTGCCTCTCTCATGGCATAGAGCAGCGTGGCTATGCAGTAAAGTGCCTCGGTCACGTCCACGAAGGACAGCGTAGAGCTCGGTCTCCACAGACGCTCCATCAGCGTTTGGATGTCCCGGATGCCATTGGAGAAAAGCACCATCGTTGTCACTATCGCCCACATGGCCTGAGGCTGGTGGCCGCGACAAGAAGGACCGAGTCAGGGGTATAACTGGAATGGGTATAGGGGTAGAGCTGGGAATAACTGGAATGCAGGGTAACAGCTTCAACCTACCCTCGTGCTGCTCTGGAAGTGCGGCACTTTGCCGGCGATGCAGGCTGCAGCTTTTGGGAAGAGGTGGTGGCTCCTCAGGCACTGGAGAACGGCGCTGGGATTGACGTTCTGGCTGGTGTGGATGGCAGACACGCACCTGTGCACAACAGCAGCAGCAGCACTTGCAGATAAACCCCGTTCCATGAGCTTACTCACATTCATGTCTTGCACAAATAAGGTTCTCTACTAGGAGCACTACTAGTTTTTAGGTGTCTCTGCAGAAGAGGGATCTGCCTTGCTCTTAACCCAGTTTGATCCTTCTTCTTGCACCATTTCGCTATCACTTAGTCCTCTCGCTCCTCTTAGAGCTCCTAGCAGCCTCCTCTCCACTGCTGTGCTATGGGTCCATCCTGGAAATAATCCTCCAGGCTCCCAGATCCAGGTTGTGGAAAGCCACAGCTTCTTGCTGACATCCACTTTTTTTAACATACCCAATTTTTTTGTGTGGATGTGGAGTCCACCATAAAGCAATCCCAGTCCTTGACTACAAGGTTAATTATTCTCCACTTAAAGGTATTGGCGCCAGGATGGAGTGATTGAGAGAGGCTCGTGGGCCCAGCACCCAGGACCATGTTCCCTAGTGCATCCACACTGCCCCGTGCTCCGTATCGTCTTCCCTGGATGCCCTGGTGACAAAAATTGTTATTTTGGGGACTTTTCTGTATAAAGATTGCAAGAAAGCAAAGGTTGAACTGTCAGAAAGGACTTCAGAAGCCACCTGATCCAATCCTGTGCTCAAAATAGGGCCATTTTCAAGGTTTGGTTACTTGTCCTGGTGAGAATATTGGTTATTTGTCCAGCTGAGTATCTCTATGGATAGAGATTCCCACCTCTCTGCACAGAGATTCCCACTTTCTGCACTAGTGTTTGACCACTATCCTAATAATAAGTGGAATTTCCCAACCTGCAGTTTATGTCCTTTACCTCTTATCCTCTCACTATGACCTTCCAAAATGTGGTACTCTCTATGGCTTGTATAATTTTTCCTTCCTTCTCTCGGTTAATAGAATGAAGCAGAAGACTCAAAGCAAGGAAGGTGAGAGGATCTGCACCCACAAAGCCCCGGGGGGAGGCAGCCTCACCTGATCATGCCCACCATACACTCCTCCTGCTCCTTGGCTATGGCGTAATGCTCCAAGAGCTGCCCAACGGTGTGCAGGGCCGTGGCCTCCTTCATGACGTACCGATGGTAGAGCTTTTTCCACGGGATGAACTGCAATGTGGCAGAAAAAAATATAAGCTCCATAAATAAAAAATACAGCTAAAGGCCCACCCACAAAACATGTTTCATTCCGAGAAACATCACACACACACACACATAGGAAATGGGGTTGGTGACACAGAGCAGCAGCATGACAGGAGACTGCCCTATCTTATAGCCCAAATTTCCTGCTTGATCCATGGCAGAAAAAAAAAAAGTCTATAAGGGAAACAAAGTAGAGGGATTTTGTGGAGGATCGGGATGCTCTTTCCATGCATGGAAAGACTGCAGCTAAGGAAACTATTCCAAACCTGATCTCCTGATGCAAGTTGGCATTTCAACAGGTAGGAATGCGGGAGGAGTGTTTCCTGAAGTCCTGAAGAGCAAACTGACAAAGAGACCTAACAGGAAAGGCTCAGGACCCTTAAATGGGTTTAAAGGGAAGAAAAAAACCAGACAAACAGGCCCAGGATGGATGTTCCCAGAGCAACACATGCAGCCACAGGGTTCAGACACAGCGGAGCAGCGAGAGAAGCTCCAGGCTCAGCTCAGTGTCCCAGCAGCCCTTACCAGAGGATCAGTGACAATCTGCCTCCACAAGCGACACACCAGGCTCAGGCTCTGGTAGAGATCAGTGACTGGGAGGAAAGCAAAGACCTTCCTCAGGACTTCCACGGGCAGCTTATCCATGCTGCCCTGAGGCACATCCCAGCTCCGGGTGCCCAGGAGTCCGTAGCGAGCATCGGGAAGGGGTTCGATTTCCATGTCATCGAGTTCCTGCTTGATTTGGCTCTGCTCTTGCTTGATTTGCCTGTGTGCTGGATGAAGCACCCGTGGCTTCTCCTCAGGCTCATCCCACAGGTGCTTTGTGCCGTGGCAGCCCGTGACTGCTGCGGACAGGGTCCTTTTTCCACAGCGGGTGCCTTCCCTGGGAGCTGGTGCAATATCTTCCTCCCCTAGGAAGGAGAAGAAATCCTCTGCACTGCTGAAGGATTCATCAGCTTCACTGAAGAGGGAATCTGGTCGCTCCTCCTTGATTTCACGGCTCTGTGTCCTCCCTGCACCTTCCTGCTGCGTCTGAGAGCTCTTGAAATAATCGGTGATGCTCTTCTGATGACCTAGGCATGAGAGAGGGACATTAGAGAAGCCAACGGAAAAGAGAGTAAAATGCAGTGCTAGCTGCGTATCATCCTAGCTGATAAGGAGATGAGAGGCTGCATCTATTCCTGATGGAGACCTCAACTCATGGATTTATGAGCTTGATTACAAGTGAACTGTTGGGCTTCCTGTTGCCTCTCTGGTTGACCACGGAGGTCAAAATTCACCTCCGGGCACTATCTATCCACATAACCTGGGCATTTTTTGAGCATTTCTGGGAGCTCTCAGAGCTTCCTGAAAAAGATATGGCCTATATTAATCTGTACCTCCCAGATTAGCAACCCCCAGCTAACATAACTAACCACACATGCATTAAAGGTAAACACGGCTACACATTGAACTAGATACTAGATATTTCCACAGGCAGGAAGGAAGCATAAAAATGCAAGTCAAACTATTGTGGTACAACTGTGAGACCAAGGCAGGGCTTTTAGTGTTTATTTACTAACCACTATTTTAGTGGTTATTTACTGCTGTGAACCCAGTGAAAGAAAAAGAGACTAAGATTTGGGGAAAGTTCAGGGTTTGGCTGCTTCTCTGGGTCACTGCACCGAGCGTTTGCAGGCTGCTTGTACCCATGAATGAGAGACACAAACACTTCCAAAAGGCTAAACAGACATTTCTCGCCAGACACCTTCTGGCTGCAAGGCAAAAGAAAAACACTGGAGAGCATGAAGGAAACTAAAACTTGGCAACAACGTGGTCTGGGCAGCCTCGCTGTTCTCTCACAGCACATGGGCACTGCCCTTGTGCCTCCTGCAACCATCTCAGTGCCTAAACTTACTGGCGTTGATGGCATCCACCCCATCCTGCTCCTAGCCTGCAGCATCTCCTGATGCTTAGCTAGGAGGAAACTCGGGGAAAATAGGTTTTAAAAAGAAAAAATCACAAGCAACTACTGCTGATTTTAATGGGGTTTATTTCTGGCTGCTCATGGAGCTATGGCTTAAAGAGATCTGATTTGCAAGACATTTGCTGCTTAAAACAAACAAACAAAACAGCTCCCCGATTAATGTCCAAGTCCAATACCCCCAAAACCTGGAGGATTGAACCTGGATTTTAAAAGTGAATCTGCCAAAGGTCTCTTTTGGGGGCTTATATATAAAATGAAAAGTGTGTCTGCAAGCACAGAGCCTTGGACTCTGGTGTCTTGGTTCACCAGCAGATCTCTCTGCCCACCTTACCCTGGGTACAGAGAGGTCCCCACACTAGCCAGGCAGCTGTAGCGCTCCTAAATCTCACTCTCTAGAGCAACCTGAGTTTCAGGGATAATATTTAAGGTTTTTTTTTCCCTCTGCTTCTCAAATGTTGTCTCTGCTTTTGTGAGCATGCAAGCATATGTTATTGTGCAAAAGCAGTTAAACCTTGCTTTGGAGGCCAGGCCTTTACCTCTGCACAGCCTCACCCTTAACTCCGCTGTGTCCTGCGTTGATTAGCTCCAAGTCTTATCAGTTTTGCAAACTGATAAGCCTGCAATTTTGGCCCTGTGGAAGACGTCGTCCCCGCGCAGCCACGAATCGCGGGGGGTCCCTCGCGGGTCGCCCCTGCTTTCGGCTGCCAAATCTTGTACCTCCGCGGGACTTCCTTGCCCGCTGGCTGGGGTAGAGGCCCCTGTTCCCATCGCCGCTCGTCGGCCTCTGGCTCAGCGGCTGTGTGAGGGAGCCCACGCCACTCCGCGCCATGGCCTCGCAGTCCTCGGCCGTGAGGTGCATCCTTTTGAAGCGCTTCACTGCTTCGCCAGCATGCAAAAAGGGACAACCAAACAAGAGCCGTTAGCAGCAGCAATAAACGGGCTGTGTTTTTAGCAGGTGCACCTATTTCGTGATTATTTTTCACAAGTTTGTCAGGACAGCCCCAGTGTTTTCACCACTGGGGTTTGCAAGAGTTTAGAGCAGGCGTTGAGGGACCAGGGGAAGGCAATGTGTTATCAAAATGCCACATTCACAGCTGGTGATATCAGGGAAACGGTCACTTTGGGAGCGCAGAAAAGCTCGGGTTGACAGCGTTAACAATATATCATGGAGGGATTTAGTTGGGAAAACCCAAAACAGATTGCGACAGTTAAGGAGAAAACGCCATTTTGTAGCACACCTCTTCCCCGTGATTTATTGCAGTAATGCAAATAATGTGTCATCTTTCCACAAAAATTGCCTGGTGGGAATCTCGAAAAGCCCTGCGGGAAGTCCCTGAGCAAGGAATTTCATTCATAAACAGGGAGACATAGTAGGAAAGGAGGGATAAGGGCTGCAAGTGGGTAGGGAGAAGGACATGGCGGCTGCTCCAGAGGAGCTTTCCGTTCGGAGCTGGTTTCTGGCACTGGCGGGGCTCTTTCTGTTTCGTTTTCCAACCGCAGGCAGCCAGTGCCACATCTCCATTTTGCCATGGCCCCTCCGACACTGCCATTCCCCTGTCCCTGCTCTGGGACCCCATTTCCGAGGCCTCCCCGTGCTGCCCGGTCGCTAACAGCCCCCATCACCACAGGCCCCTTCCCCGCTATGGCCAAGGGCCCCCCCAGCTGCCATGGCAACCCCGCCGCCCCGTTGCCATGGTCCCTGCCGCCCAAACCCTCGTTGCCATGGCGCCTCCCGCCTCGTGCCCCCCGCCCACGCGGTTGCCATGGTGCCCGCTCCCCCCTCCCGCTCCGGCTCCGCGCGCTCACTCGGCTCCCTCCGCCGCGCGCCGACCCCGCTCCGCGATCCCGCCGCCCGGCCCCACCCCAGCCAATGGGAACGCGCCTCGCGCCGCGCCGCCCAATGGGGAGGGAGCAGAGGCGGGGACGAGCCGCTTCCGGGTGCGCGAGCTTCCACGGAGGGTCGGCGAGAGAGCGGAGGCGCTCTGATGATGACGTCACGACGGCGCTGGTGACGTCACGCCGCCACGGATGAGCCTGGGTGGCTTCAGCTCGAAGGGGGAGGAAGAATTGAGGCTCTTTTAGTGGCCACCTATGGACCTTGGTGGCCTCCTATAGGCCTCAGGGGCTTCAGCAGCCTTCTCCAGGCCTCAGTAGCCACCATAGGCCGCAGCAGCCTCCTCTGGGCAACAGTGACCTCCTCTGGGCCTCAGCGGCCTCCTGTGGACCTCAGCAGCCTCCCCCAGGCCTCGACGGGCACCTGTAGGCCTCAGCAACCGCTTGTGGGCTGCAGCAGCCTCCTGTAGACCACAGCAGCCTTCTCCAGGCCTTGGCCACTTCCTGTGGAGCTCAGTGGCCTCCTATGGGCCTTGACGGCCTCCTGTGGACCTCAGCAGCCGCCTCCAGCCTTCAGCGACCTCATGTGGACCTCAGCAGCCTCCTATAGGCCTCGGCAGCCTCCTATAGGCCTCGGCAGCCTCCTATAGGCCTCGGCAGCCTCCTATAGGCCTCGGCGGCCTCCTATAGGCCTCGGCGGCCTCCTATAGGCCTCGGCGGCCTCCTATAGGCCTCGGTGGCCTCCTGTGGAGTTCAGCAGGTTCCTGTAGGCCCGGGCAGCCACTTACAGGCCTCAGGGGCCTCCTATAGGCCCCGGTGGCTCCCTCCAGGCCTGAGCAGCCGCTTAGAGGCCTGGGCAGCCTCCTGTAGGCCTCAGGGGCTCCCTGCCGGCCGTGGCAACCATGTGCGCGGCGGCCGACGCCAAGTGGCTGCTGCGGCTGGTGCGGACGGGCCGGCTGGAGGAGCTGCGGGCGGCGCTGGGGCCCGAGGAGGCAGCGCTGGAGGCGGCGCGCGGGGCCGCCCTGGCCCATCACGCCGCCCGCCATGGGCGCCTCGAGGTGCTGGCCTTCCTGGTGGGCGTCCTGGGCCTGGAGGGCGCCGACGGCGACTACAAGCGGCCCCTGCACGAGGCGGCGGCCGCCGGCCGCGCCGCCTGCGCCCGCTACCTGCTGCGCCGCGGCGCCGCCGTCGACTGCCTCAAGAAGGGCGACTGGTAGGTGGGAGCGCCGCTCTCGGCGGGGAAGACTGCTCGTCTGTGCCAAAAAAGAGAGAAAATAAGAGTCATGCTAACAGAAAAGCGGCTTCCTATTGAGGGAGAGGTGGGAGGGTCTTGTTGAAGGTGAAGGATCACCGGGCAGATGGGCCAGTCCTTGTGGTCACTGGTTGTTCTGGTGTTGTCCTGATGTCCATGGGAATGGAGGTGGGAAGAGGCTTTTGGATCCGGCTGCAAACTCTCTTGCAGACCTGGTTTTCCTTAATATTCCCTCACTGTCCTTCTGTCCATGGGCGAGAAAACAGCAATTTGGGGCTTTCTAGGGCATGGCCTTGGCCATGCATTTTATTTGCATTTTATTTGCATTTTATTTGCATTTTATTTGCATTGAATATATACCCAGGCCTGAGGCCCCTGTGCGGAGAGGGAGCTGGAAGAAGCCCCGAGCTCCCAGCTCTGTCGCCCGCAGCAGATGGTGTCTAATTCGACCTCCAAACCCACTGTTGTGGGAGAGTTTTTTCATTTTTTTTCTGAATTAGGGATGTTTCTCGTTGCTGCTTGCACTGATCAGTCCTGGAGAATCGCTGCTTTTTCCTGGGAAAACTCCAAGGTTTCTGTCCAGAGTGGAATGTTTGGGAAAAGATGGTAAACAGTGGGTGAAATGGAAAACATGCCCCTTTCTTAGGACAGCTCAGCTGTTACCTTTGCAAACATCTTGTCGCTGGTGTAATGTGGTAATTAAGGAAAATAGGGGCTGCTGCTGGTGAGGGCAGGGAAATTAGTCCCAAACTAAACTCAACATGGGAGATAACTGTGGTTTCTACCCCCTTCAGAGTAAATCCTCGCTCTGGTGCTGTCTTTCCTGGGCAGCAGCGTCTCCCTCGTGAATTTAATGGCCTCGTTTTCCTTGCAGGACTCCCCTGATGATGGCTTGCACCAAGACCAACCTGGAGGTGATCGAGCTGCTCGTGGAGCACGGGGCGAACCCTCTGCTGAGGAACAAGGATGGCTGGAACTGCTTCCACATTGCGAGCCGCGAGGGCCACCTGCCCGTCCTCCAGTACCTGCTCGACGTGTCCCCAACCTGCTGGGACACTCAGAGCAACATCAAGAGGACACCCCTGCACACGGCAGGTGAGGAGGGACCTGTCCCCACTGGGCACGCGGGGACAGAAGAGTGACAATGGGGCCATGGTGGCAGTGGAGGATGGATTGGGGCTGGGGTTACACTTTTTGTTTAATTTGGAGAAGCTCCCTGTGACCCATTTTGGTGCAAAAACACAGGGAAGCAGATAAATGTTCCTTAAAGAACAGGACGTGAGTGGTGGGCACTGGTGGCACCTCGCCTGCCCTCTGCAACCTCTTTGCAGGGTTTCACCTTGACGCTGCTGCCTCATTTTAGCTACCTTTGAATAAATAAACAGCAGAAATAAGGGTTAATCCTCTTAGTGATGTGCCAGAGAGGAGGATCCTCAGTTCCCAGGGTGCTGGAATATTGCCTGCAATTGAAGTCTCTTTTTTGTGGTCACCTCCCTGCCTTCCTGTGACACGTTGCCGTAACTTTCCCTTGGTATATAAAACCTTTCCAGGTGCAAATCCCCCCGATTTTGGGGAATTCATAGGGCTCTGAATGTATCTTGGCTTGTAGGGCAGACTTGGGCTTAGGGGACCTGAGGCTGGATGGTGCCCTGTCACTGAGTGAGGATTATCCCGAGCTCCCTGGGGCTCGTTCATGCTCCATTCCCGGGTTTCTTGGACGATGCCACCATCTCCATGACTGGGGACATCACAGAGGGGACCTGGACGAGGGGCTGGAGACAGAGCTGCCATTGGAAATCCGATCAGACCCCCATCCGTCTCCTGGTTTATATTTCAGGCAGGCACATGAGCACATTAACCCGTGACCAATCAAGCTGGCTGCGGGGCCCAATTATCCCTCGTCTGTCGAGGGATAATTTCCTCCCAATGCGATTCCTCTCGGGCTGATTCCCCGAGCTTTGCAGCTTTGTATATCCGTAGCCTACGGCGAGAGAGCAGGAGATGCAATTAAAGGAAGCCGCATCCAAGCACTGCAGCTCTGTGTCTGTCGCTGCTATGGGATGCAATGGTGCTTTTTTTTTTTTTTCCCAGATAGCCCAGTTTTCCTAATCCTACAAGGTGGCCCTGCCTGCATTTTGTGTGGGGACGAGGGAGGCTGGGGAGCCCTCATTGGGCTTTGCTACCAAAGAGCATCTCCCGTGGGGAACTTATTGCTGACACCGCAGGCCCTCCGTCCGTTGCCCTGAGCAAGCAGCCTCATGCAGCAGCTTTTGGGTTCATTTTGTGACTTATTTCGATCATTTTGTGACTTATTTCGATCATTTTGTGACTTATTTCGATCATTTTGTGACTTATTTCGATCATTTTGCAAACTGACCTGCAAGAAAAAGAAGCCAAAATTAAGGCTCTCCATATGTTGCTATAATACAACGTGTTTTTTTTTTTTTTTTTTTT
>NW_020455598.1:130018-136869 GCF_003342845.1 Nothoprocta perdicaria | reverse complement strand
TTTTTTTTTTTTTTTTTTTTTTTTTTTTTTAATGGAATATTTCATCACCTGACATTCAAATCCTCCCCACGCTGCTACTGTTTGTCCTCCGGGCAAGGATGCTTCGCTCGGAGGATGCGACAGGAGGGCCGGGAGCCTGCGGAGGGGTGGGAATATCCAGCTCCTGGCTTTGTACTCGCTTTGCTTCTCCCACATTTCGCTTAGGGGATTAACAAATTCCAGCGAGAAAAGATCTTTGTGTCAGCTTAATTGCAGCGTGTAGCCTCTCACGCATGCACTCTGCAAGCAAATGGTGCCTATGTGCCATGCCTTCCCTCCGTTTTATCCCATATTTTCCCTATAGGATTAGGTGGAGGAAAGGCTGGAGATCTGCAGGCAAAAAAAGGAAAATGAGAAGCTTTGAATTGAAACCCTCTTGCAGCTCCTTCCGCACCAGAAACCCGCTTATGTTCCGCCGGAGGCAGAAGGTGGCACGAAAACATAAATTAACCCTCTGCTTGCTCTCTCTTGCAGCCATGCACGGCCACTTCGACGTGGTGGAGCTGCTCCTGGCACGGTAAGCCAGCCTCGTGTAGAAGGTGCCTCTCTCCTGCTTGCCATCCTGACACCGTGTCCCATTTTCCCAGCTTTTCCCAGCCATTTTGGGGCCTTGGGGATAAGTGTTTGGCTGACAGGCACCGGCTTTGCTGTGGCATGAGCCCCGTTACGTAACCCAGCTCTGCTTCTCTGCTGATTCATCCCAGTTGCCTGCAACGTGTCGGTGGCTGCGCGATAATGAGGAAAGGCTTTTGTGGCAGCTCAGGCTGGGCTTTATCCTTAGGCTTTATCCTTAGACTGCTCCTAACTGCTGCTTTAAACCAACCGTCCTCATCCTATTGCCTTCCTGAGCAGCAGCAGCAGCTCCTGCTGCCAGAGCCACCAGCAGGTCCCTTTAACCAGCCCGTTCCAGCCTTGCTGACCGCTCTGAGTGTTTGGCTCGTGGTGACTGTAGCCGTTTATGCTGTGCCTCAAGCCAGGCTTTTGACTTTGATTTGGTCTTTTCTCCCTTCATGGTACTCCCGTGTTGGTCATGGCCCAGTAAAGCCCCCAGGAAGGTTTAACATGTGCTCGGGATAGGCTTTGCCTGTCTTTTTTGGTGAAATCTTACCAATAGTTTCTGGTGTTTTCCAACACAAAGCAACGGTGCAGTGAGTGTTGTGGAGATGCCAGCAGCTCTGTGCTCAGGGGTGGCTTTTATCCCCTCTGCCAGGTGCCACTACAAACCTGACAGCAGGGACAACTGCGGAGTCACTCCCTTTATGGATGCCATCCAGAACGGGCACGTGGACATCGCCCGGCTCCTCCTGGAAAAGCACCAGGTAGGTGCCTGAAACCTCTTTTCCCTCCTCCCAGACCTGTCCTGGAATTGCCACACAAGGCAATAACCACTGTGCTCATCGTAACCAAATTGTGAAAAATCAATGTGGGCAAATTCCCCTGGGAATTAAGCAAGATTTAGCGGCGTGAGGATTGAGTAAGAACATCAGGACCAGGCTCCTGGTCTTGCCTTTGCTTGTACATGAAGGTATAAAATGTTTGCAAGGTTTCCTGACATTTTTGAATGGGGAACATGGAAGGGTTGATTTAATTCCCCGTTCTGATGCCTGGCTGACTGCCACGAGGCTGCCACTGCAGATGCCAGAGGCCTTGTCGCTACCTTCTAGGTTTTGTAAATCCAAGTCAGGCAATGGGGAAGCAAGAGGTGAGATCAGATCCCCTGCCATGAGCGTGCCCAGTGTTTCCCCTATTTGCCTTCTTGCTTCTGCATCCTGGCAGTTCAAGTTCAGGGACCTGCAGAGCTCCCATGGGATCATCCCATTTGCCTCCCTGCATGGGCTGCTGCTTGTCCTTGAAGGCTCCGGTTGTGTCGACCACCGCTCTCCCCGTCCCTCCTTGCTGCCCTTCCAGGCCTGCCCGTCGGCCGCGGACGCGCTGGGCGCTCAGGCTCTGCACCTGGCGGCCGTCACGGCCCAGGACGGCGCCATCCGCTTCCTCGTGTCCGAGCTGGGCACCGACGTGGACGCGAGAGCGACGGCCCTGCGCCTCACAGCACTGCACTACGCCGCCAAGGTTGGTCTCTTAACCCCCCTGGCAAAGTCTCTGCCAGTTGCTGACCTCCCAGCCAGCCCCTGAAGGAGCTTTTCCCTCTCTGTGGCCATGGGATTTACACTATAGGGAGCAGCTCTTGAGAAGTGATGGTTCCTCCTGGCAGAGGAGATGGGGACGAATCAAACTGCTTTGAGTTGCAGCCAAGTGAGGGCAGTCTGAGCACTCTCCTGCTCCCATCCTTCACCCACGAGGCTCGTGGGGCTTGCTGAGCACCTACACTGCTCGCTGGGTGTGCAGAGAAGTCCCCAAGCCCTCTGCAGCCACCCGGATTCCTTCTGGACGCCGTCCCCCAGACGCCTGGGTGACACTTGCTGAGCGCTGGCAGCCACATTCCCCTCCAGCAGGACCCAGCCAGGGCATTCGCTGGCTCCCACAAAGGAGGCCTTTCTCCCGGCCTCCCTTCCTCATGCTCCACGAAACCCCACTGAAAGCCCTCTTGGTTGCCAAGGGTACGTTTAACAGCACGGCTCTTGGGGAGCACAATGTGCCTTGGAGAAGATCCCAGCTCTGTCCTGGCGAGCGGCTGGTCGGAGAGCGACCCAATAGGTTCCTCTTCCTTCCCGAGGCTCGCTGTCACTTCGTATTTACAGCATTGTTTGTTTGCCTGGTGGCATTTTTTTCTTCCCCGCCTTAATTCTTGTTGTTTTGCATTTATAAATACGTGAAAATCAAATTACACTTTCAACTCGATTTGCTGCCAAGGCCGTGGCAGCCCAAGCGGTTCCTGGCTTGATGTTTTTGCCGCACAGAGAGGGTGCGCGGGGAGGAATAGGATGCAACCAAGTCGTACAATAACGGGGGAAAGAGGGGCTAAAAATAAGGCTGTCCTGCTGTGTGACAGAGCCTAATTCATTGCAGCAAAGGAGGAAGCACAAAATGAAGCCTTGTTTTAGGGAGAGAGGATCTGAGGCTCTAGATTTCCGAGGTGAACTCGTGTTACGGTGTGAGGGTTGCACGCAGCTTCCTGCTGATTTTTAGGCCTCTCCTCAAAGACCCCGTTGCCAACTATTAAAGGTAAGTCCAAGATCCTGCAGCTCTGTGGCCAGCTGCAGTTAAAAGCAATTTAATTGAGTTATTTGAATGGAGACAAGAGTTGGAGAGAGAAGGTGAGCTCGCTTGACAGTTTCAGTGCACTTAATTTGCTGTTAAGGAACATCCTGGGGCTTTGCCACCCTGCTGTAATCACTGGGAGCCCGGTCTCCAAATTCCACATCCTTGAGGCCCCCTCGTCGTGCAGGGTGGCCAAGGAGGCTGCTGAGCCACGACCAGGAGGATCCTACGGGATGCACGGTCACCTACACCAGGACTTGGATCTGGACGTGGTTGACTCCTTCACATCTGTCCTGCCAAGCTGTAACATCACCATTGGAGATGGCTCTTTGCCATGGATGATTTTTAACTGCTTCTGGTCCAAGCTGAATCCCTTTAATTTTAAACATCACGTTAATTGTTGGCAGAGGGAATTAGGCCCCTGCTTTGCTCTCTGTTCAGCCTCTGTGAGGCTCCCACGGGGGAGGCTCTCTGCAAACTCGCTCCTGCAGAGTGTCCCGTGCTCGCCCACGCAGGAAGGACACACTCACACCATCGAGACGCTGCTGTCCCTCGGTGCCGACGTCCACGCCAAGGACGGGAAGGGCCGCTCGGGTAAGGCTGCAGCTGTCCCTTCTCCCTGCCCCCTTTGCATGAAGCTTTCAGGAGCCCAACATCCCTCCCTGCTTCCCTACATCTCCCCCGAATGCAGCTGCAATTGGGCAGGGCAGAACTCCGAGGGCAGCAGGCATGGGCAGTGATTGCACAGGCATCTCTTTTAAAAAAATATATATATTAAAAAAATACAAATATATATATGTATAAAAATGGCTTCAATCGTTGCCAAAATTGGCAACTTCCCCAGTGTTCAGGTTTTGCTCAGGAACCCGCTTCCGTGGTGAGCGTGGGCAGCCTGGTATCGCTCAGCCTCCCTCCCTCCCAGCCCCTAGCGAGTGGGTTCAAGCTCTGCTCAACTTGTCCAGCCCTGCAGGTTTGTTGTGGTTTCCTGCCGGCCCTGGTCGTGTCACCCTGTCCCCAGGGCGCCGCTTCAGAGGGAGCTGGTGGGGAGGAGGGCTCGTAGCTCCTCCACCTGCGCAGCTGGGTGAGGAAGAGGATGTGTCCCCTGCCCTGCCTCAGCAGTTTAGTCATCCTGCCCCTGCTGCAGCGGGGCAGCTGAGCCCTGTTCTGTCACTGCGCGGGTAACACAACCGCACCAAAAAAGTCCTTTTTTCACCCTTGCCGCGTTTCCTCTGCGGCTTCCATTTCCCTCCGTGCAGCTGCAGCTGAAGCCGAGGGAGGCCGAAGCCGCCGGGGAATCTCGGTTCCTTCCTTGACGTCCCTCCTCCGTCCCCGCAGGGCTGCACATGGCATGCGCGGGGCAGCACGCGGCCTGCGCGCGGCTGCTGCTCGGCGCCGGCCTGCGCGACGTGCCGGACAGCGCGGGCGGCCTCGCGCGCCGCCTCGCACGGGATCCCCGCGTCCTCCGGCTCTTCCAAGACGCCGACGCCTGAAACTGGCCCAGGAAGAACATTTGGAGCACAGGGATGTTCCTCGGCCCTGGCGACTCTCCGGATTTAGGCGGCCACCTGCGTAAGAGTGGGATTTTTAGCCGAGGATTGAGCGCGGAGCTCCAGCTTGCCACGTGGGAAGTGTGGCCAGGAGAAAGCGCTGCCCTAAATAGGATTATCTCGATGAGATAACGGGCGTAATGCACCCGGGCTTTGGCACCGCTGCCCAACCCCGTCCTTGCAAATTCATGGCTGCTCTTCCTTCATGACCATATCCCAGGGCTGATTTACATCTCCTCATCTCCGCTTGTGCCAGCACATCCCAATGTTGGAATCCGTACCTCCTCATGGAAAACCCCGTGAGGAACGTGCTCCGGGTTGATGACCTCGGGGGACCTGTGTGCCTTGAAGCCCGTGGAGCCTGGCTCTTCACAGGATGTTTCACAACATCCTGCAGGAAAAGATAAACCCGGAGCACTGATTTCTAAAGCTTTCTCTGGACCCACAAAACTGTTAAACTGCTTTAAGCGACCTCCTCTTTCAGCAGCATCCTGGAAGAAGCCAAGGAGCTTCAATGATCTCCTGGTGACTTCAAGCACCTGGTGACCTCAAGCAACTTGGAGCTGCCTCAGGGTAAGCGAGATGCTTCCATGCCACGATTCATCACAAAGATCCCGAGCCGAAGAGACTCCAGAGTGTCCGCCATGTCCCTGAAAACCAGAGCACCAGGGGCAATTTCCAGGACTGTGTGTTTCCCTCGGACTCTGCTGATGGAGACGAATAGCTTGTGAGTCAGGACTTCATGAGAAAGCAAAGGAGAGTGTTCCTAGATTTGTTCCTAGCTTTCCTGGCCTTAGTAAACACCTCAGAAAAAGCAATTTGTGTTATTTGTGTGATGTTTTATGATTTCTGAAGGATTCCTGTCAGTAGCAGAGGGCTGGGCAGTGCCTGGACAGGAAGCTAAGAGCCTCCTCTCATCAAAGACACTTCCTCGGCCATGCTCATTCCTCACCCTTCTCCTAAATCCAGGCTCGATTAAATCCGTAAAATAAAAAGCGTAGGGCTGGACTGGCTCCTGCCATCGCGCACGGCACAAGGAACAAGCAGCCATGGAGCTCAGGTTCAGCCTTTCTCCTCCCCTTGGGGTGAAACCCAGGCTTTTTGGGGTAGCCTTCTTCAGGAGGACACCATTTTTGGGGTATTTTGGAAGGGAATCGGTGCAAGCGCCGTCACGGTCAGCTCTGTCCCTGCCGCCCTACAGTTGCGCTAAGAGGCTGTAAGCGCTGACAGCGCAGGGCAGCTCTGGGCGCTTAATCCCGGCTTGGGCCTCTAATCCCGGCCGGGGACAGGCCCAGCCTGGGGGTCAGACACAGCACAAACAGCACGACCGAGCACAGATAAACTCAGCTCACGGGTGGTGGCCCCATTGGGAATTCTGCACTTCCCGGCATCCAGCCCAGTGCTGATTCCGCTTGCTGACTCCTTGGAAAACAGCTGTTGTTTTTTTTCCCCCTGAGTTTGGGATTGAATCAGTGGCAAAGGGAGGTGCAAGGCGGGGTTCCCCAGGGCTGGGAAACTCCAGCCTCTACGGAAACAAAGCTGGGAAATGCCCCCAAAAAACTACAAAAGACAGAACTTTCTCAAAGCCGCCTCCGCACAGATGTGACACTGGGGCTTGGGGTGTTTTGGGGTAAAAAAGGGGCAAAGGGGGAGGTGTTAAGAGGGAGAAATGAAAGTGGTCCCAAAAGGGGAAGTGGGGGCTGCCCCCCCGGGAGCCGTTTTTGGGGATGATGGAGGCAGCGGGACCCAGGGCACGGAGGAGGGGCTGGAAAGAGCGGAGCTGGAAGGGATGGAAGGACGTGAGGGTGGAAACAGCAGAGTTGGGAGAATGGAGGGTGGGAAGGAGATGGAAGCATGAGAGGATGGAGGGATGGAGGAAGGGGAAAATGGAAGGAGAGAAGGGAGGATGGAAGGTGGAAGAAGGATGGGAAGATTGGAAGGATGGAGGGAAGGGTGGAGGGATGAGAGGCTAAGGGTGCAAGGATAGGGTGGAAGGATAGAGGGTTGGAAGGACAGAGGGATGGGAAGAGGGAGGATGCAAGGAGGGATGGGATGGAGGGATGGGAATATGGAGGGGGGAGGGATGGATGAGGGGATGGAGGGATG
>NW_020455598.1:86495-129845 GCF_003342845.1 Nothoprocta perdicaria | reverse complement strand
GCCGTCGCCAAGGGCGCAGCGCCCGCCCCTTAGCGACGGCGCGGCAGCGCCCAATGAGAGGCGGCGCGGCGCCGTGACTGGCAGGCGCGGCCCGCCCCCTCCCCCCCGGCGCGCTCTCCTCACGGCGGCGGCGGCGGCTCCATTTTCTCGCGCTCCCGCGGCCCCGCAGCGCCCCGGCTCCTCCTCGGCCCCGGCCGCCGGAGACACCCCCAGGCACCCCCGTCCCCGCCGCCATGAATGAGGAGTACGACGTGATCGTGCTGGGCACCGGCCTCACGGTGAGGAGCGGCCGCCGCCCGGGCCTCGGGCCTGGTGCCGCCGCTGCGGCAGCGGCCGCCGCCCTGACGGACCCCGCCGCACCCCCATCCCCCCCCCTCGCGGGGCTCGGACGCCTGGGCCCTTTCTCCTGCCTTTCCCCCCACCCTTTATCGTCATCCCCCCCTCCTGTCTTTTCCTCGCACCTGATGGAGGGGCCCCCTCCCCCTCCCCTCAGGGACCCTGGGCTCGGTTTGTGACCGACCCCCCTTCCCTTCCCGCCGCCCCCCAGTCATTGATGCTCGGGCTCGGACGCCTGGGCCCTCCAGCCCCCGCCCCATTTTCTCTACGACCCCAGGGTCCTTTATTTATTCATTTATTATTATTTTTTTTTGTTCTTCCGTTATCACATTATTTTTGCAGCCCTCCCCACCCCATCACTGACCTCTGGGCTCGGACGCCTGGGTCCTTTCCCTCATTTATCATTGAAATATCAGCGTAGCCCCCGCGTCCCCTCAGAGATTTATTTATCACCTCATTATTTTAGCGCCCCCCCGGTCATTTACCCCCACCCCCCGCTCAGATCCCAGGCTTTTTTTTTTTTTCATCCATCACCTCTTTATCATGGCAGCCCCCATTGACAGCAGCCTCGGACCCCTGGGTCCTTTTTCCCATTCATCACCTGATCATCCCCTCCTTTCCCCCCACTTAAAAAATAAAAAATGTCATTGACCCTGGGGACACCTGGGCTGCTTGCTGCTCTCTCCCCCCGCCCCGGACACCTGGGTCCTTTCCTCCCTCCTTCCCCTTATTGTAGCACTTCCCCCCACCCTTTTCCCCTTTCGGGTTTTGTCATCTTCCCCCGCCCCAAATCGTGGGCTCGGATGAATGGGGTATATTGGGATGCCCCCCGCCGTGTTCCCGGACTCCTGGGCCCCCTTCCGTTGCGGCTCCCAGGAAATGCGGTGTTTTGGTGATTGCAGGGGGGCAGGACAATAAAGCGCTAACGGGGATTTGCCCCCGCCTCCTTCTCCCCTCTCCTTGCTCCTGTCCTCCCCAGATCCCACCCGTCTCTCCCCTTGTGCCCTATGGGGCTCCTGGCATGGGGGGGGTCCCGGCGTGGGGGGGCAGCCCCCATTCCCCCCCCTTCCTTTGCAGCCTCCTGTCCAGCCCTGACTGCAGCAGGAGGGGGATGGGAGGCGAGCGCTGCCTGCCACATTGGCCCCAAATCCCCGCAACCCTCCCCGAATCCTCCATCCCCTCCAGCACTGGAGCCGGGGGGGCGCTGGGGAAGGAGCCTTTGGAGCGGGGAGGGGACAGGGACACGCGTGGTGGCGCCGGCGCTTTGTCCTCTCGCGCAGGATGCAGCCGGTGCCGAGGGAAAATGGCAGCGGCGCCGGAGGCAGCAGCGGCCGCTCGCAGCCCTAACGCGGCGTCGGGAGACGCTTTGTCCGCAGGCTTTGAGCAGGGGGAAACCGTTCCCGTATTCCGGCCTTTCCCGATGCTCCTTCCCCGTGGCGATGGAGGCAGGTGGCCACACAAAGCGATACCTCTGGGGCTGCCAAGGAGCGATTATTTTTTCCCTCCTGCTGTTTCCCTTCTTCTCCGTGATGGCGGAAAAAGCAGGATGGGGTGTGGAATAAAACGTGTCGGCTCCGGGAATGTCGGCATGGCTGCTGCTCGAGGGTAAAATCCAACTTTCCTGGTCGCTCCCATTGCTTTTGCTCAAGGCTGCTCCTTCCAACACCAAAGCATCTCTCCCCTTTGATAGGGGAGGCTGCAGCCTGTCTTAAAACCTGTATCTGGCTTAACAAAGCGGGGAAACGAGACTTTTCGGGAGATTAAATATAATGAGCTTCCACGTAATGACTTTGCTAGATGAGAGTCGCATTGAAATGTTAATTTATGCCTGGGTAAGCGCCACGCTTGTCTCAAACTGACAGTGTAAATTTGACAAAAGGTCCCTGCTGAAACTACTTTTAAGACAAACTGATGCTAATGGTGGACATTGGAGTTGAAAGGGGGACGTTTTGGGTGTATTTGGGGTGTTCTGACCAAGCTCTGGAGCCTGAGAAGGGGCAGGAGCACCCACAGCACCAGGCATGGCGTTCATCCTGACTTCAGCATCGGGCAGAAAAGCAGGATGGTGAAACCAACATTCCTGGTCCCGTTGGAGCGCTGGGAATTGCTCAGTGGTCCGACTGTTTTGGCTGACGATGTCAAAGCTGAAGCCAGTGTAGGCTTGAACCTGGGTTATGGGGTGGCTTTTGTCATCTGAGGAACCTGGGAGCAGACGACCTGTGCTCCTGTGATTTGACTCTGGTACCGTTACCTGGGGAGTCAAATTCCCCAAGGAAAGGAGCTGTGAAACGCTGATAAATGTGCCGAGTAGCTGCTGTCCCCTTCCCAAGAGCCTCAAACCTTCTGGAAGCCCCCAGTGATCTTCTCTACCACCCTTTTCTGTGGGGGTCCCATCAGGCAACTTGTGATCAAATGAATTTTGTCGTATTGGCTAAAAAGGCCAGGGATGAGTTGCCCAGTTTGCTCTTCAAAAACCTCTTTTGATGGACTGAAATTATTGATGTGACATTTTGTTCAGATTGTCACAACAAGTTTGGTATCCCCATCTGCATCAATTTACCATCTTTGATCAACCTGGAAACATTTCAAGCCTGGAATATTGAGATATTTCAAATGTTTTGATCAACCTGGAAATAAAGAATATTTCAAGGGCCCCTCTTTTCTTCAGGCTCTAAAGAAGAGTCAACAGAGCCTTCTGACTAGGCCTAATCTCTGGAAGTATTTTCTCTTCTCCCTTCTGTGTGCCAATATGAGGCCCAGTTGCAGTGCTGAGCTTGTATGGATATATCTTAGGACAAGGGGGAAGAAAATCCCAGCACTTCCTTAATCCTGAATTACTGCAGCTAACAACCTTGGGAATTTGGGAGCAGTGAGCCCAGCTGCCGAACCATGAGTCCTGCAGCAGGAGGTGGTGGTGGGAACAGCTCTCCTGCATTGCTCAAGCCTCCCTAGCTGTAAAATCCTTGGCTTGCGCTCGCTCCTTGCTTCTTGCATTGTAGATCAGCCAGCCTCTTCCTCCAGCCCTACTGCACAGACTTGTTTTTAATCCAGCGTGTTGAGTGATGCGCTGGGGAGCATCCGTATTTTTTATTTTCAGACCTGTCTCTTCTTTTCACCTTTATTTACACGTCTGCAAACGCCCTGGGGCGTCTCGCTGCCGCGAGCGGGAGGCAGCCGGGTGCTCAGACAGGCCCCTCGCTGGAGCCCTGAGCAGCCTGGGCTGGTGGACGTGGACATTTAGTGTGACCCAAGGGTCCTTGTTCACCCGAGGACGTGAACGCCCCGTTCCCGCTGGGATTGTGCCCTTTGCAGGCCCTATTTCACTGAATGGGACTTCTCACCTGCCTCAACACGCTGGAATTGTGTGAATCTGCACTCTTGGCGCCATCCTCCTTCCCTAGGGAAGTCTGACCAAGCCCAACGCATCCAACTGCCCAGGCCCTGCTGCTTATGGAGCCTAAGTAAAGACCATCAACACGGCAGCGACCACCAAGGTGGCAGATCTGCCCCTTGCATCATCCTCCAGCAATCGAGGGATTGCCCAAGGGGAGTGAGTAACCGCAGGGCCCTGCTCGCCGCGCTCCGATGCGGATGCCGCACTCCCGTGGCGGGAGGACCGGGAAGACACTAATCACCTGCACCTCGCTGGCCCTGCCGGTCCTCCTCATCGCTGTTCAGAAGAGCCTGATGTGCCAAAACCCGCTCTGAAGATGTTGATTTTTTTGCTTAACGCTTCGTATGGAATTCTCTCCCTCAGAGCTATTAGATATTTTTGTTTGAGACTCCCCAAACTGCTGCTGTGGTTGGAGAAAATCCATCTGAGCTTCCTTCTTCTCTCAGTTCCTGAGGCCTTCAGCGACCAAATGGTCTATTCCTGATCGGTTGGCGCATGCAAGGGAAGCACCGCTGGTCTTAAGCAAGCATGGAAGTTTGAACACCAATACCTCTCAGTTATGCCTTGCTCATATGTATAATTATATATAAGCATTTCTTTTTAAATGGATTTGTAGTGAATGTTGTGGATGTGAGTTTCTGATGCACATTGTTCTATGCTCAGGGAGCCCCAGGAGCTTCCTAACCCTAACTGGCCAACATGAGGGGTTCCAGTTCACCAGGGCTGACATTTACACCCAGGTTTTGTTGAAACCAGCCTGTACCCTAGAGCTGTCTCTTGGTGCCCATTCTTTGCTATTTTGTAGCCAGCAGGAGCAGAGTTTTACCAGCTTTTGTGGGATTTACAACATACAATAGCCGGGAAAAATCAGATTTGGCCTCCGAAGCTTCTGTTTTCTTGCAGCTGAAATTGCCTCCAGCTGTAGCTCTTGGGTCACGGAGCCTGGAAAATGAATGGCCTAAGTGACATTCCGGCTTTTGGGAAGGCTCTTGGATGCGGTGCCGTGTCCAAGCAGTCGCCAGCAGAGCCCTAGGAGGGACTTGCTCCCTGGGAAGACGGACGCGTTGTGTGTTTTACAGCCGCGCCGAGCCGCCGAGGGAAGCAACTCCGAAAGGTCCACGTGGGATTGCTGCTGGATGTGGGAACCTGGGTCATGCAACTAGCCTGTTAAATAGGCCCTGGATAAAGTAGCATCGGAATAACTCCACCTGGGGGCTCACATCAGCCTTAACGGGTATGAAATGAAATAGAAAAGGGTCTTGGGGCCTCCTAGAGCTTTTGCTGGTACCCAGATTGACCTGACTGCAGTCTGGGCAGGTGGGAAATGCATCAAGTGGCGACTCAACTACTTGGGGAAGAGGGGGCAAGAAATGCCTTGAAGCCTCCTTAAATGGAGGAAGGAAATCAGCCGACAGCTGGTGTAATGATGCAGCTCCTGAAGCTTTTACTGCAGCTCCGTGTGTCTGGCTGATAACTTCTTTTGTTTTGAAAGCCTGGGTGGCTTCCTCAGGGCTTGACGCCAGCGTGGAAGCTGGCACTTCACAACCACCATCTGGCTGCACTTTGGAGGATGTTCCGGGTGGGAAAAGGAGGCCACAGCGAAGATAACCAGTCCAACCAGGGCCCGGGGAACTTACTTTAACTTAGGTTGTTCTGGCTAGTGCTGATATGTTAATTCCCCAGGTAATCATTAACGTTTTGAATGGGTGTCGTGCTGCAGTCACTTGGGTGCTTCCTGATACTGTGGCCTCCTCGCAGAGGGTTTGCTGGGTTGTGCTGGCTGCAACGTTCCCTGTTTGCTTCCCACCGGGAAAAAGCGGAAGAGCCTCGAGGAGGGATTTGGAGGATCACGTGGATTTGAAGGAGCAGCTGATGCTCCGTGGAGGGTTTGACGTCAAAGGCTGCAGCAGACGCTCGTCACAAAGGGAGACGCTGCACAGAAAGACATTAACATTTACTAGGAGCACATCCCTCTTCCGTAACTACCTCAGGGAAGATGTGTCCCTTGCAGCCTGCAAGAGCAGCAGGTCTTTGGTGCCATCCTGTGTGAGCACACGGGGAAATGGCAGCTGTTCTATAAAACCAGGCATCTTCCATAGTCCTGCAGATGTTGATGCTTCAAAGCCATCTCTCTGAGAGCTGCTGCAGGGTGGGCTGCTCTTTGGCAGGGGAATTGAAGATGACTACGGAGTTTCTCGCTTTCTGTGATGTGTGGCCCTGGAGTAGGATACACAAGCCATGCACACAATATATCAGGGGAGACATTTTGCTTTCTAACTGTGGCTTGGCTGCGTGCACTGGGTTGTTTGAAACGAGGCTTCTCTGCACTACGGTAGGAAGTGACACACGAGAGCCTCGTGGAATGAGACAGGTGTGCAGTGAACCCAAGAGGGTCTCATGGAGACATGGCCCTTGCTGAGAGGCCAAGCTGCTGGTTTCCGTGAACAAACTGCTCCTGAACGTGCTGATTTTTCCCCTGTGGCATCTCCTGGCAGCCAAATGGCTTAAGGTACTGGGTTTTGATGGACAGATGATGTGAGATGTGGAAGAGGCCTGTGAGTTAGATAAACGCATGCAGAGGTTGACGCCGAGTGAGGACTGAATCTTAGGTGTGATCTCTCTGGAAAGAGCTGGGGCAGAGCACGCTGTAACAGTCATGCGTGTACTCCTGTGACCAAGCAGTTCTGAGCAGGCGAGTTTCCAAGTTTTTGTTAGGCTATTTGGTTCAAAACCACCAGAGCTGGTGTCTGGGTTAGTGAGAAAGTTGTGTTTTAATGGGAATTTAGCCACATGAGTCCCTCGTTAACTTGGAGAACTTGGGCTCCTCCGGGATTATTTCAGTGTTTTAGTGTGGAATTCCTGCTGGAACGGAGACTCAACACCAGATAACTTCTCTTCTGCATCTTCTAATTTCCTGCCTTTCCCTAGGAATGCATCCTCTCCGGTATCATGTCAGTGAATGGAAAGAAAGTCCTTCACATGGACCGTAACTCTTACTACGGAGGGGAGAGCGCGTCCATCACACCCCTGGAGGATGTAAGTACCGAGGTGACACGTGCCTGACATGCCCCCATCGGGGGAATAAGGGACCTTGACTTCTTGCTGGATTCACAGTAATGATTTTAAGGGTTTTTCTTTTACTAAAAGATTGGATAAACAAAACAAAGCTGTTTGACCCTTTCTGTAAGGATGTGCTGTGTGTATTGCTCCAGAAGTCAAATTGAAGTGTAAAGGCTGACAGGAGGCTTGAGGCAAAGAGCTTATGACCAGCTAGGGACTTAGGAGGCTGAGAAGTGATACCCGCAGCCATTTCCTCTGCTACAATTAGTCTCATTCTCTCCAAAGCTCTACAAAAGGTTTAATCTACCAGGAACTCCACCAGAATCCATGGGACGGGGAAGAGACTGGAACGTGGACCTAATCCCCAAATTCCTTATGGCTAATGGTAAGTGATACCAAACTTCCAAACCTGCCCTGTAAACTTAGCCTGGGACCTTCAGCCTGGGTTAACATTAAGTGCTGTAATCAAATAAAGAGCCCTTCAGCTATCTCTTCGTGAGCTTGTTGAGGGACTAATTAAAGAGCTGCTGAGAACTCGTTTGAGATGATCAGCGTGCAGGGCAGGTGCTTGTCCCACACTCTCCTCCCGAGGGTGGTTTTGGCTGCAATCTCCCAAGCTTGGTCCCGGGCTGCAGCTTGATGTGTGCAGCGGTGTCCTGTTTGAAGGCACAAGCAGCTGCTTTTCAATGTATTATCTTAGAGTGAGCACTCAAATTTCTGGCTGGGATTAATGCTGTGGATCTGTTGGCTTCTTCCATGTTTTGGGAGAAAACCCTTGGCGGGGACAGTGTCCCTCTGGGTGGGGACAGTAGGAGGGCAAATACTGACTCCATCTGCTTGCCAGCCAGGGGCTAATTGGTGGTGAAGTGGCTGGACACCTAATATGCAGATTGTGCTATGTGTGAGTAACGAGGATAGGGGCCTGCTGTGCTCCATAGACGTGACCTTATTTGTCACGTTGAGGGTGAATGATCCGCGCTGAGCAGCAGCCTCCTGCAGCGGGTTGACGTCCTGCCAGGTTGTTTTTCCTCCAGGCTCTCCTGGAAAGGGGAGTAGGGATAAGGAAACTGTCCCCTGCCTGTCAGCAAGCCTTAACACTGTCCCCAAATACACCCCACCTGCTCCCTGCGGGGTAGGAATGGTGGCAGTCGGACGTGCTGCTGCATTTGGAGGATTTGCAGAACCTCCCATCCCCTTCTCGACTCGTGGCTGCGGAGCAGCTGTGTGACTTGTGTCACCTCCCTTCACAGGTCAGTTGGTAAAGATGCTGCTCTACACAGAAGTCACTCGCTACTTGGACTTCAAGGTGATCGAGGGAAGCTTTGTCTACAAGGGAGGGAAGATCTACAAAGTTCCTTCCACTGAGGCAGAGGCCTTGGCATCCAGTGAGTAGTTGGACTAATCTCTGTTTCCTTCCATCCCCAAACAAAGGCAGGACAGGTCTCCAGCACCTCAATTTTACTCTGCTGCTGTGGTGCTGTCTGTGCAGGCTCCGTTTCTGTAACGAGCTGTGCACAGCCTAGGATTCCTCTGCATCTCTTCTGCCTTCAAATACCACTTTGCAGAGCAAGTCTTGGACTCCACAAACCTGGGATTTTGGTTTTCCTGTAATTTAAAAATGGACCTAATGAAGCTGCCCGATCCATGGCCCATGTGCTGAGAAATAGGCAGTAGTTGACTTCCCTGAAAGGTTATGCTCGGGGATTAGGCTTCTAGATTTGCCATGAATATTTAATGCTGGCTTCTTGTCTGGCAGAATTATATGTGAAAAACATCCTAGCGGTTGTCGGGAGGCGAATTGCAAGGACTAACTCCAGTAATACGGTGCCTCCCGCAGTCTTAATTGTTGCAGTCCACTTAAATTTCAGTTTTCAGATAATCTTGATCATTCATAAGAGTGTGGGGGCATCCAAGGCCACTTACTTTAACATTAAGAGTGGTGGGTGGCAGAATGTAGGTGCCTCTACTTGGCCCAGCCTGGGGTTTACGTAGCCCTGAGCCGAGCAGAAGCTTTTCCCTAAGCTTCCACACATCCAGCACCTGGAAACAGGGGAAGAATCATTTCTCCCCTGCTTCTCATACTCTGTGGAGATGAACGAAGTTGCTTCTGGGACCTGTGTGAGTTCTGACAAGAACTTGGGGTATTTTTTCAGGCTTAATGGGCTTGTTTGAGAAACGTCGGTTCCGGAAATTCCTCGTGTACGTTGCCAACTTCGACGAGAACGACCCGCGCACTTTCGAAGGCGTCGATCCCAAGAAGACCACCATGCGCGACGTGTACAAGAAGTTCGACCTGGGCCAGGATGTCATCGACTTCACGGGCCACGCGCTCGCGCTCTACAGGACCGACGAGTGAGTGCGAGGCCGGGGCTTGTCAGGGCAGCGTCAGGCAGCGCTGAAGTCTGCGACGTGGCTCTTAAAATAGCGTCTTCTCCTACGTGGGTTAATAAATTACCTAGTTATAGTATTTCCAAAGCGGGTTTTCCAGGGAAAAGCTGGCAAGGTGGGGAAGGAAAGTTTGTGGGAAGTAGGTATTTTTGCTTCTCTCAATGTGTTATGCTCTAAGTCTCTGAAATGCTGCACATCTTGCAACTCCCCTGCAGCTACCTAGATCAGCCGTGCCAGGAGACGATCAACAGGATCAAGCTGTACAGCGAGTCCCTGGCTAGGTACGGGAAGAGCCCCTACCTGTATCCGCTCTACGGCCTCGGGGAGCTGCCCCAGGGATTCGCAAGGTGAGGATTTCATTTTCCCTCATGTAGGATTACGTGGGGCCTGCAGGGCCCCTCTGTTGCTGGAGCTGTGGGGGTTGCCTCTTTCTGAAAGGAGAAGCTTGGCCGTGGTCTGTGACCTTGCACGTGGGACCATCTGCTCCTCGCTCGAACTGAATTAAGTGCTACAAGAAGTTCCTCTCTGTTCCTAGTTGGAACAAAGCCATGGGTGTCATGTCCTGAAGCCTGTTCATGAGCAGAGCTTAAACCTGGGCACTTGCTGAGCCTGCTCTGGCATCTGGTGGAGAGGCAGATGTCAGAGTCACGGACAGGCTTCTAGAAGCCCAAGAATGGGGCTTAAGCCCAAGAGCTGGACCTATTCAGCCTGAAGAAGGTTCAGGTGGTGGCCACTGATAGAACTAGAGGAAATGGCCACCAACTGAAGCACCAAAAGTTCCACAGGAACTTAAGGAAACGCTTCTTGACAGTGAGGGTGCCAGAGCACAGGCTGCCCAGAGAGGTTGTGGAGTCTCCTTCTCTGGAGGTCTTCAAAACCCACCTGGATGCAGCCTGTGCCATGTGCTCTAGGTGACCCTGTGTGTGCAGGGGGTTGGACTAGATGGTCTCTAAAGGTCCCTTCCCACCTTAACCATTCTGTGATTCTGCCACACGAACGTGGTGGTAGCAATACCCACAGGAACTGAGGCTAACGCAGCGCTCCCCTTGCAGGCTAAGTGCCATCTACGGAGGCACCTACATGCTCAACAAGCCCATCGAGGAGATCGTCATAGAGAACGGCAAAGTGGTGGGCGTGAAATCCGAAGGAGAGGTAGGGTGCCCTAGGGTTCCTTCACATGCTCCGTGCCCAGCGATTGCCCATCTTGTCCCTCAGCAGAGGTGACAATCTGTACCCTGGAGTGATGTGCCCAAGCACGAGGCACCTGGAGCCTTCGCATGGGTCAAATTTAACCTGTCGCTGTTAGACATTCTCTGATGGTAAACTCGGTTTTTAACCATTTGGTTCCATCTTGACTGCAGCAAGTCACAGTCCTAGACTGAAAGCACTGGGCTCTGGTGTAGCTAAAGCTTAATTATGTCCCGAGTAACGGAGGCAGGTGCGGACGGGCTCCAACAAGCAGCTCCTGGTAGGAGCGATGTGCTGAGACTTGACTTGTCCAAGCGGGACTTATCCAGTGAAACAAAACCCTGGTGCCGTGGGGCTCCTCGGGCCGATCCTGGTGCCTTTCCCCTCAAGTCCCCAGGGTCCTGCTGGGCCGAGCTCTCCCCACGTGAACATCCAAGGCCTGGGCAGCGCTTCACGCTGGGCTCTGTTGGCAGGTGGCTCGCTGCAAACAGCTCATCTGCGACCCCAGCTACGTCTCGGACCGCGTGACGAAGGTTGGCCAAGTGATTCGCGTCATCTGCATCTTAAGCCACCCCATCAAGAACACGAACGATGCCAACTCGTGCCAGATCATCATTCCACAGAACCAGGTCAACCGGAAATCGGGTGCGTGAGGAGCAGCGGCGGCCGGGGGACGTGCAGGTCTCTCGGCCTAAGGCAGCGCGCGCGGCGTGGCCGGGCTCTGGAGTGAAAGGAGTGTCGGAGAGGACAGGGCTTTCTCAGCCCTCCTTCGGGAGGGAGTCCTGGCCGCGAAGCCCCTCGGCTTCCCTCTGGGCCCTGCGATGCTGGAATGAAGCTTTTTGACCCCAAATGCCTTTGCTCACCCCTTTCCCAAGCCTTGAGCCTGGTGTCACTGCTGCTTGATGCAGCCCCTAGCACCCTTGGGTGCTGCAGGCCCCCCTGAGGAGGCAGCGCCCAACTGGCTGCACAGGGGAACTGTCTCCTGGCGCAGGGAGCTGCATGGATCCACCCCTGCAAAAGGGTCCCCCTTGTCCTTGAGCAAGGCGAGCTCTCAGGATGGCTTCCAGGAGCCATTGGAGCTACGGATACAGCGCAGGATAAGGGATACAGTGACGGATAAGGGATATGGCGCAGGATAAGGAGGAGGGGATGGGTTGGGAGAGGCGGAGCGCGGCGCGCGCTGACGGGCCCCTTGCCCCTGCAGATATCTACGTGTGCATGATCTCCTCGGCGCACAACGTGGCCGCGCAGGGCAAGTACATCGCCATCGCCAGCACCACCGTGGAGACCGCGGACCCCGAGAAGGAGATCAAGCCTGCCCTGGACCTCCTGGAGCCCATCGAGCAGAAGTGAGTCCTGGCGCGGGCAACGCCGAGCTCCGGGAATGTGTCCCGAGAGGTGCTGATAAAACAAAATTCCCCTGCCCCTAGACCAGTGTTATCCAGCCCACTCTTCTTGCCCTGTGTTCTGGTACCAGGCTGAGCGTTTCCCTCTTTTCCACTCCTTTTTACATGGATGTTGGTGCTCGGGAAGCCTTTAAACCCCTCTGAAGCCGCTTGTTCTTCTCGCAGGTTCGTTAGCATCAGCGACCTGTTTGCGCCGACCGACTTGGGAACGGAGAGCCAGGTGGGTGAGCGCGGGGCGCGCGGTGGAGCGCGCCCACGGAGCGCGCGGCGCCGCTCACCCGCCCCTTCCCTTTGCAGATCTTCATCTCCCGCACCTACGACGCCACCACCCACTTCGAGACGACGTGCGATGACATCAAGGATATTTATAAGAGGATGATGGGCTCCGAGTTTGACTTTGAGGAGATGAAGCGCAAGAAGAACGATATCTACGGGGAGGAGGAGCAGCAGTAATGAGAATCTCTAATTAGGAGAAATTAAATCGGCTAATATGAATATATAAGGAACTTAATGAACACTGTATGAAATTCAATATTGTAAGGCCTGCTTTTGTAATCCCATCTCTGAGAGATTGAAGAGTACTGCACTGGTAATGTTCCCCTTTTGGATATCATGTGTTAATTATTTCATTCTAGTAGGGCTGCTGTCCAGAATCTGGCAAATTACTGACTGATTTAATGACTAACCTTGTTAAGTGGGGGGGGGGAAGCCGACTGAACTTCTCTTGCGGACTTAGCCATTGGTGCAGATTGGAATAACTCATTGACAGCTGTGTCTTACCTTGTATTTTTAATCATTTGTAAACATAACTTCACAATTATGTGCTTCTGGTGAGCTAGTAACCGTGACGGTTGTCACTCGAACCTGTTATCAAGGAAAATAGAAACTGAGCACTCCATTATTGTGGACAGCATCCCTCGGGTCTCTCCCATCAACCTTAACCGTGTGGCAAGTTGTATTATGGACAAAGCCCACATCTATTGTAGCAGCAGCTGTTGGCGTAGTTCTGGGCACAGGACTTAACCTCCACTTTCAGCTTCTCAAACTTGTTTACAGCGGTTGGGACACAGCTGTGCCTAAGGCTCCTTTGTGTTTTAATCTAATAAAATTGAGAGAACAAAATTACAGAGCAGGCAAGACGTGAAAGTATTTTCTGTACCCTAGTGGCTTCTCGGACGGACCAAACTGCGCTGCGGTATCGGTATGACAGAGCCTGTGCTTCTTGTGTCTCCTGAAGGCTCCAAATGATTTCTGTACTGCGAAGTAAAGCCAAATTCTGGAAACCAGTCGCGGGCTCTGGTCTGATTCACTCGGGCGCTGCGAGCAGCGTCTCCCTGCCGCGCTCCCCGGAGCGCCCGGCTGCCAGCGCAGCGCTCACGGTAGGAAACACAGGCTCCGACTGTGTCACCGCGTGGGAGGAAACACGGGCTCTGCCGCCCTGCCCTGGCTCCCGCTCTGGGATGAGGCCCTGAGCTGAGGTCCCTGCGGGAGGAGCAGAGCAAGACTCGTGGCTCTCCCTGCGCCTTCCTCCTCCAGCAGCACCTCTTGTTTCGCCCTCTTCACGTGAGCACTTGCTCTCTCCTCAGGGAGATGCCCGTCACCTCGAGGGCTCCATGTGATCCTCTTCTAGTTACCATCTTGTCCTGGCAGCAGCGGCACCGCAGGGTGCGTGGGCCACCCACTGGGTGCTCCCTGACCAGGCAGCGCTTCCCACTGGAGCTTCTCCTGTTCCAGGCACCTGGAGGCTGCGGCACGGAGCAGGACGGCTGCTCCTGCTGCCTCTTCCCAGGCTGCTGCTGCTGCTCAGGAGACGTCGCTCAGGGTCACATCCCCCTCGCAGCCTGCGGACTGCCCCATCCAAGGTTTGTTTCCTTCCTCCCTCCTGGCCTTAGGGGCTTTCAGCGCTTCCTCTTGCAGCCACCGGCCGCGGCTGCTCCCAGGCCGCCTTCCCTTGGGCTGCTTCACGCCCCTTCCACAAGCGCCACCTTTACTGCTCTTTTAAAATATACACATACAAATTTCTGATTTATGCATTACCAGGGAAAATTATCATCGTTCTCCCGCTGGAGGCTGAGCAGGAGCCTCCCATGGACGGAGCAGCAGGGCACGAACCTTCCTAGGCTGGTTTTATTAGTCAACCTCTACGAAGTCAGCCTGTGCATACCTCCTTATATCACTTTATTAAAAAAAAAAAAAATAATAATTACAAAACGTGTCCTGCCAGTAGCTGCCGAGGGTTTCTCAGGGTTCCTTAGCACCGAACTCCCCTCTCGGGCCGTGCTTGGGGGAGGAGACCATAAATAAAAGCGGGTGCTCTGGGAGGAGGAGGGTGGCCGGCCTATTTACAGACCTGTGCACAGGGGGGAGGCTCCGAGGCCCCTCCTGCTTTTCCGGGAGGAAGCCTCGGAAGCTCCACGTTGGAGCGGGCAGCCTGGGGCCGTTGCCATCTCCCTCCTTCCCTTCACCGCCGGAGAACAGAAGCTAAAAGCTGCTCCAATAACTTCAAAACCGTGTAGTGTTCAACTCGTCCTCCACGCGCCCGGGATTCGCCTTCGCCGTCTTTAAGCAATTCCTGTCTAGGGAATCTTTTCCCCTCCCAGCCCCGGTTTCTGCGCGGGGCTCCGGCAGCTCCTGCCCGTCGCGGACCCAGCGCTTCTTCCCTCTTTGCTCCCCTGGGCCAGGGTGGGCACTAGAGTTGGCGGATTAAGTGGGAGCAGATCCTGCCCTCTGCCGCGCTGCTGGATCGCAGCTTCCTTCCACTCTCGTTCCAGACCTCGGGAATCCGCCGCCCAGCTGCCGTTGGCTCCATGGGGACGAGACGGGGGTCGATCCCCAGCTCCCCCCTTACCAGTAGCTTCTTTGGAAGGGGGCAGCCGCCTTCTGCACGGTGCCGAGGAAGGTGTTGACGTCGGCCACCAGGATGCCTTGGCTTTCAAAGGCCTCCTTGCTGACACCGGGTTTTTCTGCAGCGGAACGAGCGGCGTTACCAGACACGGGGGTGGGCTGGAACCCACCGAGACCATCCCATCTGTGGATCCCGTCCATGGGTCCTGGTAATGCCCCTCATGGGCTCTAGGTGCCCCTGGGCAGCAGTGGGGTTGGCCTAGATGATCTCTAAAGCACCCTTCCAACCTCAACCATTCTGGGATTCTGGGGTTCATTTCGGCCTGGAGAAGAAAAGGCTGAGGGGGGATCTGATCTGTCTGTGGACACCTCTAAAGAGGGAGTGAGGAGGATGGGGTGGCACTTTTCAGTGGTGGCCAGTGAAAGGACTAGAGGAAAGAGCCACAAACTGAAGCACCTAAAGTTCCACAGGACCTTCAGGGAAAATTTCTTGGCAGTGATGGTCCCTGGCACAGGCTGCCCAGAGAGGTTGTGGAGTCTCCTTCTCTGGAGATGATCAAAACTGGCTTGGATGCAGCCTGTGCCACCTGCTCTAGGCGTCCCTGTGTGTGCAGGGGGTTGGACTAGATGATCTCTGGAGGTCCCTTCCAACCTTAACTGTTCTGTGATTCTGTGATTCTGTGCCATCCCCCTGCATTGTGTGGCAGTGTCCCCTGCCGCCAAGGCGTCGCTGCATCCTCCTCCTCCTCGCAACGCGGCCGCGCTCCCCAGCGAGCGCGTCGCCCTTGCCCTGCGCCCTCCGGACCGCCCCAGGGCCGCGACTTCCCGCCCCGGCGCCCCTCCTTACCCGTGAGGTACACGGCGAACCTGGCGCTGATGTGCTGCACCTGCAGGCTGAGCAAGCACCGCAGGGCCTCGGCGCGGCGCGAGGCGGCGGCGTCGCACGCGTGGTAGTGCAGCACCTCGACCAGGTCGGCCCCTTGGCACGACCTGAGGAGCAGGTTCTTCTTGCGGGCGGTGGCGTCCAGCCTGGCGGGAGCGGGACGAGCTGCAGCGGCGCCTGCCCGGGCTCGCGCCCCGGGGACGCCTTGTCCGCCCCGCAGCCCTGCGCAAGGGACCCCCGGGTCCCCAGCGGCGACGTCCTCGCGAGCGCGGCGCTGGTACCTGAGGGCTTCTCTGAGCTTCTTGCTCTCCTTGTAGTGAAGGAGCCACTTCCACCTGCCGCTGCTGTTGAGCTTCTCCAGCACCTTCATCACCTCCTTCAGTTGCCCTGGGGAAAGAGCAGGAGATGGAGGGTAGCCGAGGGTGGAAAGGGCACCTGGAGCTCTCTGGTCCTCAAAGCAGGGCCAACTTTGTTGTTGAGGACCTTGACTGGGAGAGGTTTGAGTATCTCCCAGGATGGTGACTCAAAATCTCTCTGGGCCACCACCTTTCAACACTCCTGCTGTGAATTTTTGCTCTTAAGAGGAATATCTCTCAGCGCAACTCGTTCCCGTTGTCTCTTGCCCCATCACGGCATCTCCAAGAAGGGCCTGGCTCTGTTTTCCCTCCCTCTTGCTCTTCCCTTTGGCTTCTCCTCTCCAAACTGACCACCCTGGTGCCCCCTGTGCTGCTCGGCCTTCTTGGTGGCCTCTGTGGTACTTGTCCCAGCCTGTTACGGTCTGCGTCAACCTGCCACCCTCCTCACAAACACCAAGTAGAAGGAATAGGAGGATCATCCCTGGGAAAGCAAGAGGATTCCCTACAAGACCCTTCTCTGCTTTTGGGGAGGATCTGGAGGCCACAAACAACTTTCCCCATGGATTTGCCGCTGGGGATCTCCACTGGGAGCTCATGCTGCCCACGTGAATGAGGGGCACTTGGTGACACTCACCCAGCGTGACCGTCTCCAGCACCTCGTCATCCGAGACCACGAAGCCGCCCGTATGGAAGAGCTCCTGGTACGTGCGCCCCGGCAGGTCCTCGGGCTGGTCCAGCCCGGCGAACACCACGTTGGGGCAGTGCTTCAGCCTCAGCAAACACGGCACCTGCTCGAGGCAGAGGGGCTTTGGTCGCCTCTCGCCAGCCCCGCTCCTTGAACTTGTCCCCAGGACACTCATGTCCCCGCAGCCCGACCCAAAGGGGAGACGCGTGATGCCCTGGGGGCCTTCATCACCCGCAGTGAGCTCGGCTTGCGGGAAGCAAAGCCCTCAGCCCTCACCTTGTGGATGTGCGAAGAAATGTCCTCGTTCCTGATGACGACCAGCAGCCGCTCGGCCTCGAGGCGCGGGGCCTTGCAGAAGCTCAGCGGCTCCGTCTCCTTGTGGCCGCCCTCCTCCAGCAAGGCCTGAAACAGAGAGCGCCGGGGGGCGTCAAGCAGCACCCTGATGGCACCACAAGCGCCACGAGACTGAGGGGGACAACACAGCGGGTGCCCCCCGGCCGCCCCCGTCACCTTGGTCCTGGCGAAGAAGGGGTCCTCGCCCGTCTCCACCAGGTAGAAGAGGCCGGCGCGGGCGCTGGCGTCGCGGGCCACGCGGCGCAGGCGGCAGCGCAGGGCGCTGCACAGGGCGGCGATGGTGTCCTCGAAGGCGGGCGGCCGCCGGCGGGGACACGAGGCGCCGGGTGCCGCGGCGGCCCCGCGCGCCGGCCCCGCGCCCGCCCGGCCCCGCAGCACCCGGCCCAGCTCGGCGTACTCGGCGAGGATGAGGGCGATGTCCCCCCGCGCCGCGCGGGGCTCCCCATCATAGCGGAGCTTGCGGAGGTGCCCGGGGGCCGCGTGGCTCCGTGGGCACCGCGTGACACCGGCCGGCCCCGTGGCCGAGGGCAGCAGCGTCACCCGCAAGGGGCTGCGCTGGCCGGGACGCCGCTCGGGCGACCCCGGCACAGCGGAGTCTTTTGGGAAGATGCTCTCAGAGGTAGAAGAGGGTGGTTTCCTGCTCCTCAGGATCTGCTTTAGCTTATAATGGAAGCGGAGACACTCCAGGTCCAGCGTGTCCTGTGTGACCCCCGGGGAAGTCCTCCTAGTCCCCAGCAGTGACCGCAGCAGATGCGAGTGCCGCCCGTGCCGGCCGCATCCCATCTCCGGCTGCCGAGTTCCCGCCGCGTCCCGGTGCCTTCTGGTCACGGTGAAGTTCACGTAGTCCCTGGGGACGCCTCGGTCGTCCGTGATACTGACGTAGGGCGGCTCAGGCTGCCACCAGCGCTGCGGCGCTCCCGGCGACCTCCAGCCCTCGCTGCGCCCGTCCGCCTGCTCCGAGCTCCCCGAGGACACGTCCCAGCTGCTCCCGGCGTCTGCGGCATCCATGGATTTCATGCTGTAGGAAGCCCGGGACGTGCGGAGCTGACAGATGGTCCCTCCAAAGTCCTCCCGGTCTGAGTCGCTGCAGGAGGAGCCGTGCGTGGAGGCCGCGTGTCCCTCCGTGCCGGGGAACCACTTTGCTCCCAGCAGCGCATCCGAAACATCCGTGGTGTCACAGAGCTCCGGTGACGTCTCCCGGCGGGTCCGGAGCAGCGTCTCCAGAAAGGAGGGAATGGGGGTGGCTCCGTGTGCGCGCTCCGGGACGGCGAGCGCGCTGGGCTCCCCGAGCAGCACGAGGGGCGCCGGGCAGGCGGCAGCGGCGCCGCTGCGGCCGCCGGCTGCCTCACAGCTCCCTGCGCGGCGCCGGGCGCCCGGCTGCTCCTGGGACACGGAGCCGGGGTTCGGGCACCGTCCCGCGGGGGACGCGCGCTCCGGGGTCCGTGCTCTGGAGTCCATGGGCGGCTCGGGGCCACACGGATCTGCCCCGTGTCCGTGCTGGGCTGCAGGAGGTGCCGCGCATGGGTCGCCATCTCGGCACTCTCCCGCGTCCAACGTCCCCATCCCTCCTGCCAAGGAGGCGCCGGGAGATTCCGGGCGGTCACAACGGGAGCTCTCAGCTCCACGTGGCGCATCCCGGTGTCCGGCCCCCGGCACCTCGCTGCCTTCGGGGCTCGATTCCTGGGCGCCCGGCGAAGCGCCGTGAGCACCCGAGTCCCCTCCGTGCCCCGACAAAAGGCAGCCGGGTCCCCCTGGGACACTCGGTGACGGAGCTGGCGTGGATGTCCCCGGAGCGGGACACTCTGGGGGTGCCCCCGCATCTGCTGCTCCATCCGGGGGAGCCCCGTGGACGGGGCTGGAGCCGAGTGCTGCCGGCAGCGGTGCCCTCGCTGGCGGCGTCTCCCTGCCCTCGTGCTCTGCGTCCCCGCCGCCGCCTTCAGAACACGCTAAAGCACCAGGCCCCGGCAGCCCGCGTTCATATTCCGAGTCTTCCTTCTCTTTCTTTTCCTCCTCTGCCTCTTCCTCCTCTCCTTCCCGGTCTCCTGAGGGATGCTGTGATTCCCTCCCTTCTCCGCCAGCTCCCTCTGGCCTCGTGTCGCTGGGATAAACTTCCAAAGGCTCCGAATTGTGGAGGGGCTGCGGCCCCTGCTCAACACGTCCGCCCGGGGGCCCGGGACAGCCGCTCTCCAGGGGATCCGGGCGGCCGCTCCGGGCAGCCCTGCCGGCACCCAGGGCTCCAACTTGCGGCTTTTCCCCCCTGGCCAGTGTGGACGGGGACTCGCTGGGATCACCGAGCTCCTCCGAAGGGCCGGGGGCGACCGCAGGGTCCAGCGGTCCCTCACCGGGAGGCTCCTCCTGAAATGACACCATTCGGAGGCTAAATTTCCCAGGAGACAAGTGCGGGAAGCAAAAGGCATGGGCAGGATCACAGGTACTTTAAATATTCACTTCTCATGAGTATCAATCCTTAGGGGGATTAGTTTAGATTAGCCTCAAAATTTGGGCTGGAAATAGGTCTGCAGAGACTGTTTGAATTTTACCCAAATCCCGACCATCCATAGACCACGGAAACTGCAGAAATTCATTACAAATAACTAGAGTGAGCTATTAATTAATCTCACTGGGGGAGAAAGGGGAAAGTCACAAGCAGTGACTACAAAATGCGTGGGGAGAGCCCTGCAAGCCGGCGAACCCCCCTGAGCAGCCCAGGGCACAGGGAGGCTCCCAAGTCCCGGCCCCAGGGTGTTTGCGATCCCTCTCCATCCCGGGTTATGCATCCACGTGGAGCCCCTGCTCCTTGGATGCGGTTTCTCCCGGAGCTCCGGACAAGGCTGAGCTCTTACCGGAGTGGCAGGCGCCTCTTCCGCCGCCGGGCTGCTCTCACGGGCACGAGTGGAGAGGGAAGGGCTCTCGGGATGGCTTGTGGATGATGGCTCCTCCACGCAGGGCAGCTCCCCTACAGAAGAAGACACCGTGCTATCCACGAGGCCCTGGGCGCCGTCTGAGTCCGTCTGCGAGTCTGCAGGGCTCTGCTCCGTGCAAAAAGGTCCCTGGGATCGTGCGCCGGGCTTGGGCAAGCTGGGCAGGCGGTCGGGGTCCGACTGGGAGTCTGCAGGACACGTCTCCAACCCAAAACCGTCCTCGCTGTCGTCACTCAACTCCAGAAAGTCCCCCGTGCTGTTTATTGACACGAACTTCTTGGGGTTGCTGTGCTCCACCACCTTCCTGGTGCTGCTCAGGAGCTTGCTGGGCTTGCTGTAGAAGAGAGCCACCCACATGTGAAGGATCAGCTTCGTTTCCTCCACGTCGTCGGGCAGGTCGGAGTCCCAGGGCCTGGAAGGGAAAGAAAACAGAGCCTGAGAGGTCCTCGTCCTCCCTCCAGCTCACGCAGCACGAGCTGGCTCGTCCCCGGGCTCCCCGCAACGCTCAGCGAGGCTGTAAACGCTCCCCTGCATCCACAGATCACTTGTTGGTTTTGACCTGTTTGGAGCACAAGAAGAAAAGACAGAAACTTGTGACCACAAATGAGCATTTGGCTCCCTGCCCCTGGAAGGCACCAGAGTTTGGACGTGACAGAGCTGGAGGGGACAAAAAGGCATTACCCAGCAAAAGCAGAGCCGAAAGGCGGGGGCACAAGGGCTCACAGAATCGCAGAAGGGTTGAGGTTGGAAGGGACCTCCAGAGATCATCTAGTCCAACCCCTTCACACGCAGGGTCACCTAGAGCAGGTGGCACAGGCTGCATGCAAGCGGGTTTTGAAGATCCCCAGAGAAGGAGACTCCACAGCCTCCTTGCGCAGCCTGTGCCAGGGCTCTGTCACTCTCACTGCTAAGAAATTTTTCCTTAAGTTCCTGTGGAATTCTGGTGCTTCAATCTGTGGCCATACGGCTCCTGGTATATGGCTACATGGCCCTCTTTACGGCTCCGGGCAGCTGGACTTACCCATGTAGGGCACGGATGACGGTCTTCTCCAGGGCGTCCCGGGTGTACCTGCTGTCCAGGCTGAAGAGGTAGCCGGCCTCGCAGCGGCACGTCACGGTGACGGAGCCGCCGCAGCGCCGCACCGTGTGCGTCCGGGCGAAGTTGTCCGTGGGGCCGCCGCTCTGCCGTGGGTGGAAGGGCAGCCCCTGCCCCACGGGCGGCCCCGGGCGGCCGCTCCTGGGCCCGTTCCGGGCGGCCCAGGCCGTGGGATGCGGCGTTCCCCTGGGATGCGGTGGCTTCCTCGCGTGCTCGGGCATCTGCGAGGCGTACGAGTGCTCGGAGCAGATGAAGGAGGGCCTGGTCACCTCGGGCTCCTGAGCCTCGTGGAGCTTCGCAGCGCTGGGGCTTGGGTTGCTCTTCTTGCTGGAAACGCCTGGACTTTTCTCCCTGGAAATCGGGCCTGAGTCCTTTTTTAAATCCGTTTTTCCGGCGGGTTTTTCCAGCTTGTGGTTGGGCGAGGTGCCCGCGGTGGCCAGCCGGTCCACTCGGTGGTACTCGTGGTCGAACGCCGAGCGCGACGGCCGGGGCCTGCGATGGCCCCGCGGCTCCGTCGCGGCGCCGCAGGCGGCAGGGACAAGTTCAGGGATGCAGGAACCCAGCGCCAGGTCGGCCAGCAGGTTCAGCGCGTGCGACTCGTAGTTGTTCCCTTGCAGATCCACGTCCTCGGCAGGATAAATCCCACTCACGACACTCGACGCTCCAAGATCTTTGCCGAGGGTCTCGCTCGGCAGGATGGAGATTGACTCCTTGGGCTCTGCAAGAAAGGTGGAGGATCAACAAGGGCCCCAAACGAAGGTTGTCATTAGCAGCTAATGAACAAATGACTTTAGGAGATGCCCTGTGGCACTCACAACCTCCTCTGTGTTCAACGGGCTCAGGTCAACAGGACAAAGGGGTTTCTCCAACAGGGATTTGTTGTATTTAAGAAAACTCCATGGTCATGTTGACCATGGTCCACGGTTCTCCAAGGAACCCAGAGTGAGCAAAATTCCCTTGGCCTCCATGCACAGGGTAATTTGGCCAGGAAGGGGAAATGCCAGTGCAACAGAAGGTATTTTTAAGTGTTTCCCTAAGCCTTTTTCTTGCCTTTCTGCTTTTTATCTGAAGATTTGCACAAACAGAAAAACCCTGTGCTGTGCTTTTGGCAAACCACAGAGTTACAGGAAGAAAATCCTCTAAAACACAGAGAAAAGTCAATCTGTTCTCATGCCTCCCTTTGCACGTCTTCCTAGGAGCACAAGCTGCCCCTGGGCTGTACTGCATGAGGAGTGCAAAATTCTGGGGTCTCTAAAAGGCAGCCAGAGCAGAGAAAATAAATATTTATGGAGATTTGAGGGTTAAAAAAAACCTTGCCATGGTGACCACATTCATAAAATAAATATGAAGTTATGAAGGAACGAGCAAACTGAGCCACAGGGCAAACTCAGCCTTCAAAGCCTCCTCTTCCTCTGCCCGGAAGGGAGAAAAGCTGGAGGTGGCTCTGGAAGAGGACAGCAAAGCGCATGTGTGAGAAAACAGGGCAAATTAGCCCCAAAATGGCTCTCCTTTTCCAGTGTTTAGTTTGGCACCATGATAGTGGCTTCTAGACGCTGCACTTGGGGCTTCTCCGGGGCCTTTTTGGTCTGTCTGTGAAGCGTGTGACCCTTCTTTAAAAAGCCACTGGATTTATAACGTCATGGGCTACAAATCCAGGTGGATCTTGGCCGTGAGCTGCCTCTTTCCAAGCGCAGCCACTAAAACCAGGTGGTTTCAGCTCTCCCAGCCGTTTGCCAAGGATGCAAACAGAGGGAAGGGGAAAGAAACAGGGAAAGATCCTTGGGGTTTGTGCAGCCCCGGCTGGGGACATTGCTGATCACCACGGTGGAGATGTCCAAGGAGAACCCTGTGCTTACCCCTTTCCTCTTGATTTTTGGCTTGAGGCTTCGAGGGGCTTTTTACCATCTTCTTCTTCAGTGGCTTTGTGGCTGCCTGAGCGCTAGGAGCCTTCCTCCCATTGGGTTTCTTCAGCTTCTTCGCTCTCTTTGCTTCCCCTGTAGGGCTGCTGGTTGCCTCCTGCAGCGGCTCGGCCTGCGTTTTGTGCACAAATTCTGCAGACAGGACCTCTGCACCTGGGACAAGGGACAGAAAAGGCGGGGGTTGGTTTTGAGACGTTATTTAAATTTGAAAGCAAGGCCCAAGAGATGGGAGAACAGGAAGCGCTTATTAAAAATTAAAACTTCTTTAGCTCATTAAGACCCTGCCCTGTTGACCTCCAAGATGGGATCTCCTGGGATGTGGCTCCTTCCTGTCACCCTGGTGCCCTCAAAGGGAAGGGCTCAGAGTAGGTTTGTGTTAAGAGAGGGTGTTTGGTTATCTAGACAACCTGCAACAACCACGGATGAGCAGCTACTCCTTTCCTGAGATGCTGACAGTCCTCGGAGAAGGGAAGGGACAACCACAACCCAGCAGAGCTGCCTGCAATGCAAAGGACGATCGCACTGAGTTTCTCCCCAATTTTACAGCACTAACCTCTTTTCCTCCTGTGTGGAAACTGCAAATTGGCCAATTTGAGCATGGGCTCACTGGGACTGGCCGCGAGTCCCGGCTTCTTCGGAAAAGCGAAGTTGATTTTTTTCTTCTTGGTCGCTTTCCTGTTTCTGCTGCCGTCCCCCACGGGATGAATTTGCATCTTGAGGGGGGACCACTTCTTCCTGCTGCTGCTCACGATGGCTCGGCTGGATTTCCTCTTGCTCTGCTGCACCCGCAGCTTGCCGGCCGAGGTGACATCTGCCGTGGTCCCTTTGCCACCCTGGGTCAGGCCCGCAGCAGCTTTGGGGGCTTCATTCCCGACCTGCAGGGCTGTCACGTTGGGAGGAACAGGATCCAGTGGCGCCACTAAAGAGAAGTCCACGTTACAAACAGCTTCCGAGCTGCAGCAAAGGGACTGAGCGGCGCCGGCCAAGCAACCCAGAGCAGCTGAGATTTCCAGGGAATAGCTGCTGGGATCGGAGAGGTAATGCCGCAGCTGGGAAAAGGACTGCTCGGAGCATTTGGTAAGGGGATTAGTACCTTCCTCCTCGGCTGGTGACAGGAGAGAAGAAAGGGGAGCTGGGTTGGGTTGGCCAGAGGTAGGCTGTGCATTTTGCTCAAGTTTGGCAAATTCCTGGAAGTGCTGTTTGATTCGTGCGCCGGTGCTGACGGGCTCCCTGTGTGAGGACTTGGTGGCTTTCTGCACGGCGTACTGAAGCCCAGGCAAAACTGAGGCTATTTTCAAAGAGATGTCACCCTCTTCCTTTTCAGCTTTTGGGTCTTGTTTGTCAGCTGGGAAAGGAAAAGAAACAGAGTTTTACTCATGTTAAAAAAGAGATTCAGTTCCTCAAACCGCCTTGCCACTGCACACTAACAGAATGCAAAAATGTAGGAAAAAGACCCATGAGGCAACCTCCAAAAACAGCAGCCCCAGGGACAGCGTCCTCGTGGGATGGATGTTTGTAATCGCTGCAGGCACAGAGGAAGTGGGAGTAAGAAGTGGGTTAAACCAAGATGAGCGACTGATGTTTTATCAGCCAGCCCCTTTCTCCAAGAAATTAAAGGATTTTTAAATGTCCCCTCCTGCTGACGTTTCTAGAGAAACCCACCGTTCATGACAGGCAAAATCCGGAAGAAAATATATACCTGTTTTTGACTTGTCCACATTTAGGGCTGCCCAGACAGGCAGTTTACACCACGAGTGTATTCAGATCTCTTGTGCTTTTCCTGTTCCTCCATTTCCACCTTCCGCAAGCACAAGTGGAAGCAGCACCAAGAGCCGGGGCTGAGCAAGGCCAAGCAGCAGAGATGCCTGGATAGCATCACGGATAAGGAGGAGCAACCCCTGGATGATCCTGCTGGAAGCAGCTGGGCTTCACCATTGATTTCAGCAGGATCAACCTGCTACTGCTGACAGCACAGAGGGTTTTTCATGTTTTGGACCTGGCCACTCCATGGGTTAAGCTCCGATGCGGATGTGTTTTTGGCTGCAGGGGCAGGCAGGTTTCCTGTGCTCGCCCTACATTGCTGCACGGGAAGGCAGCAGCTTCCAAGGCTGCTGCTTTTGAAACATTATCCGTGATTCAGAGCCGCGCTGAGCGACTTTGTGTCCATCCATCACCCCTTTCTGCACCTCCACGGTGCCCTGGCCATCTCCACGCGCAGCCTTTCCTGCCCACTGACTCCTGCAGGGCTCTGCTTGGGCTGCGGGGGAAGGAGAAGCCCTCACGCATACGGGGTTTGCAATCCCAGCGGGAAAAGCTCTTGGAAACGGGGCCGGCAGTCGGGCGTGCACGCATGTGCAGGCGTCCTGCTCCCAGGAGCATCTGGAAGCTGTTAACGCTGCAGCTCGTGTCACGGCGCAGCGCAGGGTGCTTCCTCACCCCTTCCTCCCGCTCCGGCCTCTTCCCAGCTGTTTTCCAGTCGCCTGGAATTGGCCTCCTCTTTCACCTTCCCACCGGCTGCCCAGGCTCTGTCCTCGCTGTCTCCTCCCTGCTCCTTTCCTCACCTGGTCTCCCTCTCCTCCCATGCTGATATCCAGCCTCGCTCTTGACCCCTGTGCTTGAATTCACGGAATCTCAACATCTACGTGGCCAGATCCCTCCTCCAGCCTGGTCTCCACACGCGTCCTCCTCTTCCTCACTCAAATCTAGGGCTTAATTCAGACCTCACAGCAAGGACTCACTAGCTGCTACACTCAGCACAGAGAGCCGGTCCCTGCAGGGACTGTCCTGTCATCATTCTGCAGAGGTGCTTGTTGCTCTGCTGTCCCTAGCGAAGCAGCTCAGGAAGTTATCAGAGCAACACAAGGTACCACAAGGTAAGTTCCTGAACTCTGGCTGTCTGAATTCAGGCCTCAAAGAGCAGCCCCCACTGCTCAGCCGCATCTTCTCCCCACTTACTAGCCTGCTTCTCGTGCAGGTTGCTGATGGAAAACAGAGTTTGCAGTTGGAGGGCAAACAACGGCAAAGGCCAAAGTGATCCAGACGTTCTGGATGGTCCTCTCTGCTCTCCTGGTGATTTTCTCTTCCAGGCAGGACACGTGTCACATAGGGCTGCATGGGCAGCGCAGGTTGTTGCACTCATGCACACCCAGATGGACGAAAATACCAGTGTGTGTTGGCATAAATAGTCTCAATGGGATAAATGACTCAACGGGAAGCGGGCCAGGAATTACGTGGAGCACAGGGGCCCTGCTCATGCTGGGGATTTGCGAGGTTCCGAGAACTCCTGAGGGAGCAGGTTGGTTGAGGTTGGCAGGGACCCCCAGGGCTCCCCCAGCGCAGCCCCTGCTCCAGTAGGGACACCCAGAGCACGGGGCACCCGGGCGCATCCCGGCGCGCTGGCAGATCTGCAGAGCAGGAGCCTCCGCAGCCTCCCTGGGCAGCCTGGGCCAGGGCTCGGGCACCCTCCCACCAAACAAGCTCTTCCTCACGGCCACGTGGAGCTGCCTGCGCTGCAGCTTGGCCCCAGGGCCCCTTGGCCTGCCACTGGCCACCACCCACAAGAGCTTGGCCCTTCCTCCCTCCATCCTCCCCTCGGCTGCTTGCACACACTGACCAGCTCCCCTCTCGGCCTCCTCTTCTCCAGCTCAACAGGCCCCGCTCGCTCGGCCTCTCCTCACACCACAGCTGCTCCAGGCCCTTCCTCAGCCCTGTCGCTCTGCGCTGGCCCCTCTCCAGAAGCTCCACGTCCCTCTTGTCCTGGGGAGCCCAGAGCTGCCCCCAGTGCTCCAGGTTTGGCCTCCCCAGAGCTGAGCAGAGGGGCAGGATCCCCTCCCTGCCCTGCTGCCAACGTCCTCCTGATGCAGCCAGGAGCCCATTGGCCTCCTTGGCCACGAGGGCTCTGCTGCCTCATGGTTAACTTGTCAACCAGGACTCCCAAATCCCTTTCCAAAAGAGGGAGCTCATGGATAAAGAGCCGATGGATACAGAGAGAATAGGTGGCGACTGCAGCAGACGCTGAAACTCACCTTCATTTCGAGACCTGCAGGTTCAAACCTGCAGCCTTTACTCGCTGCCTCCGTGTTCGCTCAGTCCCTCTGCCCGAGTCAGCAGGGGGAAAATGGGACCCACATCCAAACGGAGGGAGCAATGTCCCTTCCCCATCCCTTCTCCCTGGTCCCTACGCCAGCAGGCACCCTTCCCTCGTTATCCCAGCAGAAATCCCTTCACTTGTTTAGGGCGGGCTCTTCTCCTGCTGTTTAGGCCATGGTGTCAGCACAGGGCGCAGCAAGCGCACGGTGTCGTCTTGCCCCCTTCCACATGGGACCAGGGAGCCAAAAAGCAGCTGAGAGGGGGAAAGGGGCTTGTTCTGCACCTGCATGAGCTTCCAGTTCCAAACACAGCTGTTCCCAATGCCTGAAGTGACGGGTTGAGACGTGAGGACCTGGGTTTAGAGCAGCGTAGCCACAGAGCTGGCTCCAATCTCCCCTCAGGGCCTCCTTGAGCTCCCCCTTGCATGAAAGCTCCGGGCAGCTGAGCAGAGAATCTGGCTCTTGAGGCCCACGAGGAGGATTCTGCACCCAAAACCCAGGGCCTGCAGCCAGCGAAGCGGCGAGATCGAACCTACCTTGCAGACCCACCTCCCGCGATGAGGCAAACAGGAACAGGGCCAGGAGGCTGACAGGCTCCTCGGGGTCAAATGCTGCAAAAACAAGAAGGTTTCGTTCAGGGGGAGCGTGGCCACCCTGCCTTTCCACACCAGAGCAGGAGATGGCATCCCACGTACTGGTTTCCACGTGGCCACGTCTTACCGTCGTCTCGCGTCAGGGCAGTGGACGTGAGCAGGATGAGGGCGCCTCGGTCTTGTAAATATTTGATGATTGCCTAGAACAAACACGTGTAGAGTTAGAACAACTTCTCCCTTCCCTCCTCAGGTAAACTTCATATCGCTTGGCAGGACTGATAACAGGCACTGAGTGATGGCAAAGAGGCAGTGACAGCAGCAGCTTGTGCCCTGCTGAGGAGGCCAGCGGGCAGTTTACTGGACTCCATTCAGTCCACACCAGTTCCATCAACTGGGACCAGTAACCCAGAGAAGGGATTGTTCATTTATGCTGTTATTCAGCTCTCAAAATCCTCTCACCTCTTCCTGAAGTTTTGTTTGTTTCTGAACTTGTTTCTGTTTCTTTAGGCCAAGCAGCTGCAATTAATGAATGGATCACAGAATGGTTGAGGTTGGAAGGGACCTCTAGAGATCATCTAGTCAACCAAGAAGGTGACTCCACAATGTCCCTGTTCCAGGGCTCTGTCACCCTCACAGGAAAGAAGTTCTTAAATGAACAAGGATAATAATTTTAGTGCCTTCCATTCAGAAGCTTCCAGGTACCTTGGCCGGAATACAGCTCATCCCTACAAGGGGAGGCTTTTTCCAGCAGGAAAAGCAAAGCTGGACTCTCCAGCCTCTGAGAAAACAACCAATTGTGCCAGCCACGAGCCCAGCTAAAGTTCAATCCGTGCAGCTTCTTCATAGCAGCAGCAGCATCCATAAATATGTGGAAAAAACCACATTTGCTGAGTCTACGAAGCTCCCACGGTGCCATCTCAAAGCTGGAAGCTCAAAGGACACACACATTTCTTGAGGCTTTTCCTGTGTTTGGCTGTTTTCTGATGCCTCATCTCATACCTTTTGTGACGGATACGCTCCTTTCCCAGCTCATCCTGGCCTGTTCCTTACATGCAGCCCTGTTTTGKTGCTGACCACCAGCRACCGATCKAATTCTGGCAGGCGCCATCGTCCTGATTTCTGTTCTCACTGAGACTTAACAAAAACAGTCCTCWAGGCTGCRTCGTAAACAGGGAGATAAGGCCGACACACTAACCTAAGTCTTTGAAGTTAAAAATACGACTACAAGCCAATCATCTTATTCCATAAATACTCGGACAGCCTGAGAGCCYCTTTGWGCTCTCCTGACMYRGCTGYGGCCTGCACACCAGGATCTCCCCTTGGGCAGGGACGCCTCTCAAGGTTACTCCTCGAGGTTCCTCGAGAGATCTTCCTTKCCAYCRCAGATTTGTGGTAAGTGAATATAGCGCGCTTTCTTTCTTTCTTTCTTCCTTGCTTGCTCTCTCTCTCTCTTTCTTTAACTTTACTTTGTAACATAAGCACCCTCATTCATAAACCGTTGACCAGGTCTGGGACTAGGATTGGATTCCGCCGCACCCAGACTCCTCTCAGAAGGAGCCTGGAAAGCAAGGGGGTCCAATCTGAACGTCGTGACCCAACGGGAGGGTATCCCAAGATAATCCTGTATTATCTTGTGCCTCCATGTAGTAAATAATAGAGTGATCTTGCCATAGAATCTCGTGAAATCATTATTATACTAATAAATCATACTGTTAGTTCTCTTATTTGAGTGAAGTGCATTTTGTCACTCGCCCCTGCCACCACTCGTTCTGTGACACCTTTGTGTGGGCCAAGGTGCCTTTCCTCACGCGGGGCTCCTTCCTCCATGAAGATGCTTCTTTTCAGGAAACTCGTAGGAACCGAATAACTTCAGGGCTTCCAATCCTCCCTGAAACTTGGCTGATCCCAGCTGACACGTTCAGCCACGACAGATTTCACAGCCAGAAATGGAGCCAGTCTCCTCCTCCAGTGACAAATGAACAACTTTGGAAATTGTGAACAACTTGAGGGCAATATTCACTCTTCAGGACAGCAGCTCCCTGCTTCAGTTGTCTCAAGCCAGCACAGTAGAAGAGATAAAAGCCAAAATCTCCGCTGTGTAAATCCAGCCCAGTGAAATAGCTGTGGTTTCCCACAGTGGATCAGCTTTCAAGAATGTCAGGAGGAAAATCAAACCGAGAGCGGAGGGAAGTCACCTCACACCAATGGTGCTGCTGGATTCGGGCAGCCCCAGCGCTCCCCGGGCTCCCTTTCACTCTCAATCCTGAAAGTGAAAGGATATTCCCCTTCTAGGCACTTTTGGGAGCTGTCACGGAAGCACATTCACCCACCGGGCACTCGAGAGTGTGTTATGGCGTGGGAGGAATCATTCTGCTTCCTCACTGAAACGTAGGAGATGTTTTAATCCAGCTCCATGTGTGTAAGAAGGTTGGGAAACCTCAAGGAAACAATGCACCTCCTGGCTTCCAAAGCCAAATTGCTCCTGGCCGTGAGTCAACCCTGTTGTTTTCCAGGGATTCTGGCTCTCTGAGGCTCGTTGGGATGCAGGATCAGAGCCTCCGCAGACTCCAAGGATGAGCTGCACCCCGGGGGCTTCACGGTGGCACATCAGGGATCGCAGCCAGTTGATCCCTCAGAGTCATCAGGAGTCGTGGCCATCACACAGGGAGCAGAAAGAGCTCAGTGTGCTGGAAAAAAACCTCCTTGGATAATATAGGGCACAGTCCTTGGGATGAGGAGTGAATTCCCCTCCTGAGCCAGGATAAATCTCAGCATCTCAGATGCCTCAAAGCACAAGAGCTTTCAGCAGTGCAGCTGGGAGCATCTAGCTGAGTGGGTGCTATTTTTCAGCACCCAAGTCACAGCTTGTCCCTTTTGTTCAGTCATTATTTAGCGTTGTGCTAAATAACTGTGGGGTTTGGCTCCTGCTTTCTTGATAAATAAAATCCCATGCAGCCCTTGCAAACTATGCCTGTTTGCAATGCAATGGGAAAACTCATTAATAATGACAATTTAATATAAAAATCTCCTCTGGCCTAAAAAGAGCCACCAAAGAGGCTTGCTTGGTATAAAGCTCAGTGCATCATTCTCCTCACTCCAGATCAGCTCACAGCAGTGACCCTCAGCTAACAGTTTACATATAGAACATTTAAACTATGCCTGTGAATAACAAAGCATAAAAATAATACTTAAAGCAGGGAAATTTGTTCCACTTAGTGTTCAAAAGCTGTGAATAACATTCCCTAAAGTTCAACGGGCTGCTTAAATATCTTTTAAAAAAAAACTTTCCTCCTGTGACAAATCGAGAATTTACAGTTCTTACCAAGTCTTTCTCCTTCAGGTTTTGTAATAATTCATCCATTTTATGTTGCTCCTTATTGGATATTTCCACTTCATACAGGCTGAAGTAAATGCCTTGAAAACACACTGCAGGCAAAACACAGAGAATCTGATGTTAAAAAAGAGCAAGTCTTAGATGAACCCTGAATGAGCTCTCGTGAGAGGGAGAGGAGAGTGCAGGAGGTAGAAAAATTGTGGGTTTTTTTCAAAGGATGGTTATCAAAATCTCTTACACTGGTACACGAGTTCATATCACAGGAAATGTTTCCTATCTCACGAGTGCAGCTTGCAAAAGGGATTTAATTGATGCTGGATTTCATTCTTTTCTGACTGTAAAGCCCTACATAGGTGGTGGGGCTACCACCCAGCAGTGGAGAGGCAGGAGATACCAGGTCTGATCCTAGAGGTGGAATATCCCCTCTCTTGGCAGCAACATCTCACGATGCAGGGGAAATGATTTGGACATCTTCCACACCCACCTGGATGCTATCCTGTTCCACGTGCTCTAGGTGTCTCTGCTGGAGCAAAGAGTTGGACTAGATGATCTCTAAAGGTCCCTTCCAACCTCAACCATTTTGTCAATCTGTGAAACCCACCTCCCTGCACAGCTTAAACACACTTGGCACCCTGAGGTCTCAACCTGCAGTGTCTCCAACCTGTCCCATCGCAGAAACACCAGGGCAGCCAAAGGGATGCCCTGAGATGGTGCCACATCAGGAGATCATATTGAGCATGGACCTGAGAACATCCCTATCCTGCTCTGAGCTCCTTCCTACCTTGAATATCTGCAATCATCCAAGAGAGGAGTGGATGCTACTCAGGCCTGAGCTCTGACCCAGGTCCCTGGTGCAACACCAGGCAGATGTTACTCACCACACTGGTGGATTCTAGGCTCACCTTCATTCCTGACGTAGTTGCTTTTCCCAAAGGCAGCTTCTGGGAGCTTTTTCTTCAAGTCGGATAATCCCATGACATGGTTCATGTCCAGGTTGGGGGGCCTGTGGGGAGAGGGCAATAGGGGATGATATGGAAGTATAAAAGGCTCTTAGGTTAAAGGATAGCAGAGGTTACTCTAGCACTGTGAAACCAGAGACTGCAGCTCTGGAGAAGGCCAGGGAAGTTCTTAGCACTTTGCCAATTTGAGGCTTCTATTTGGAAACACCTCCAAATCCTGGTAATGGCATCTATGTTACTGGCTGTCACTGGCTGTCTCAAACTGCTTTTGCTGGTTGGTTTCTGACTACTGAGGATATTAAATCTCATTTATTTTTCTTTTTCTTTTAGAATAGTTACTTCAATACTTCATTTGTTCTTTTGCCAGGCTGCAAACACAACCAGTTGACTGCACCACCACTGCTCACAAGGAGCAGTGCTTGCAAAGAGGAAAAGCCCAACCAGGAATAATTGATTTGGAATAAATATCCCCCAATAATACAGCAAAGTGATGGCAAAAAACACCTGTTTCCTGCTGCAGCTCAGGGCCTGACCTGGCACAACTGCAAGGAAAGGATGGGGCAGGAGAGACAAAGCTGGTAGAAAGAAACCCAGATACTGGCAGCAGACCTACCTGCTAGGGGTGCAAAGGGGACCCCAAAATGCTCACCAAAAGCAGCTGTAACGCACAGAAAGAAGAGAAAGAGGCTACGTACAGCTGGGCTGGGATCGTGGAGCTGAACGGGGTCCGCAGGGCGATGCTGCACAAGAGCTGGCCTCGGATGGAGAGCTGCCCCCTCCATGGGCAGTAAGATGCTACAGGCAAAAGGAAAACAAACAAACAAAAAAAACCTCAGGGAAACAGGAGAGAAGAGGAAGGCAAACACAGAAAGGCACATTTGTGAAGCAACACCAACCACCAGTTGCTCTTACCTTTGTGATTAAGGTCAGGTCTAAAGAAAAGGGAGAAAAAGAGGGATATTTAGCAGTGGGAAAGAGAAACCAGCCCACCAAAGTGGCTGGAGATTTCAGAACAACAGCAAGTTACTTACAGGCTCTCTCTGGCTACGAGGGGCATCCCCTTGGGCTCCTTGTACTGGCAGGCGATGACCATGTAGGGGCAGATCTGCCTGGGGCGCTCCGCGACGCTGCCACCGGACACTTCGTACACGTAATACTGGGGGGAGAAGGGAAACACAGATGGGAAAACAGCGAGGAGGGAGTGAGGCACCTCAGGTCCTCCCACGAAACCTCCTACCTGGCTCTGCTCGAAGGCCTGGAAGGGGCTGGTCCTGCTGCTCACGGTGTTTCTGCTCACGGCGATGTGGCAGTCGTAGCCTGGTGATGGGCAGGTGTAGCTGGTGCTGTGATTCTCACATACTGCCTTCACCTTGCCCTGTGCCAGCACGTTTATCAAAAAAAATGCAATTAAAAATGTATATCCTCACACGCCAACCTGTTGGCAGAGTGTATTTAAAGACATTTTAAATTAAAAATTAATTAAACTAAAAATTTAAATTAAAAAATTAAACTAAAATTAAAAGATCCCTGAATGCTCCTTTTCCTCCAAAGACCGTAGTTCTCAGTTGGGCTGATTTTACATTTTACTGATTTTACTGCCCCATCACAGTTTTGCTGTTCAGCAAATCCTTAAAAATCCTTATCCTTAAAAACCGATTGCATGCAAACCATTCCATGCAAAAATGAAGACTTGTATTTTACCTTAATTAGCTTAAAAATGACAATGTAGCCCGATTTTCCGTGATGCCAGGGTCTCGGATGAAGGCAGTCTGCATACTTGGAAATATAAACGCCTGTGAAAACAAAGCAATGCAATAGCACATGAACGGTCTGTCTAGTAAGGCTGATCACACGCCTGTAGTAAGGAAATTCCTAATGGAAAAGGGATCCTTGGCAGAGCCAGCATCCAGCTGCAAGTCACAGCAGCATTGGACTTGCCACCCTGAAAAGGGGGAAACATTTTCTGGCTCTTTTCCTCTTTTGGGCTGCTGGCACGGTGCAGTGTTGTCTCTTCCTGGGTTATCTCTAGGAAAGAAGGGAGCAAATCCCTTGGGTTTCTCCTGGGGAAAACAATTTCTCCTGAAATCAATCTGACTTGCACCACTATTAAGCAGGGAAAAGCACCAGGCAAGGGCTTGTCTCCAAAAGGAAGAACTGGCAAAGGACTTCTGAGTCCGCCTGGAAGCAGAGCAGGTCCTTTGCTTAGTCTCATGCTGATCATTTGGGTAGAGAAGGGCACTGAGGAGGGAGCAAAGAGGGAGTAGGCAGGGGGAAGGCTTTGGAAAAGGATCAGCTGATTATGCAGGCCATAATATTCCTCTCAGCCCAGTGGGATTAAAATACTGACTAAGATAAATAAGGAATTGCACACTTGCTCCTGGCAAAAGGATTTCTTTGAGTAGCACGTCCTGTGCTGTGCGTCATTGGGTATTTGTGGCCTCAGCTCTTGGAGCAAGGGACAAGGAGCAAGCACGGACTGTAAAGGGCTTGGACACGTCACGATTTGCTCTGGTTATCGACAGGATTGCTGGCAAAAGCTCAGCAAAGGCTCTCCGAGGAGCAAACTGGTGGGGAGAAGTGCCAAAAAGCTGTTTTGGTGACAAAGGTGAGCAGAATCACCGAGCGGCTGAGGCTGGAAGGGACCTCCGGACATCATCTAGTCCAACTGCCCTGCACAAGCAGGGTCACCTAGAGCACATTGCACAGGATCGTGTTATTATGAACATGCTGTTATTAACAAGGTTAATAATGGGTTGTTATTAACAAGGGAGGAAAAACTGAAATGGAGAGACGAGGTAACGTGTTCCCTTGGGAAGCCACCTAGCTCTGAAGGAGTAGGCAGATGGAAAACACTGCTGCTCGATTCACACAAACACAACTTCAAACGTGAGAAATACAGGAGTATCTTTGTTTTTTCAGTACCAGAAATACGTCTGGGCTTTGTTTTTCGTCTTGAAAGGAACAGTAAAGAGGCCTCTTGGCCCTGCGAGTGGCAGTTTTACCTTTTGCTGGATCCCCGAGTGTGGAGATGGAGCTGGTGTTTACACGCAGGCCTGTCTGACACACCTCTTTTGCCTTCAAAACAAGAGACAGACTCTTTTACCATCTATTTTTAAGTATAACAAACACAGTTGCTGAAATGTAGCACAACTTGTAAAGTCTTTTCAGCAAGGAAATGCTTTGGAGGTGCAGGTCAATCTGATACTACAAACACAACTGGATTCAATGCCCTCTAAAGCCAACAGAGGGAAAATTTGTGGTTTCACACACTGAATACTGAGATCTACTTATCAAGTGTTGCTACAACAACCCCCATGGAAACAGAAACATTTTCTACATTTGTGGGACAAGGAGAAAAATTCCAGTATTTCCAGAAACCACTGCAAGTGCAAGGCTGGACTTTGCCCTTTCTTTATCTGCGTGGAGAATTTATGGAAAAATAAATGCAAAGGGCCTGGCCCTTTCTACTCTACACTCCTTCCTGCATGGGCACAAGGACTCTGCTTTGAGAGTCTCCCACTGGATTTGATTTAATCCACTTCCAAAGTGGATTAATCTAGGCATGTGAAGACCTTTGGGATACTGGCCGAAGAGGGATCATGGGAGAAGTTAATATGAATTTATTGTGGGTGAGAAATAAAACTGAGTCAGCCAAACTGCACTCAGTCCTTTATAATTATAAACAGCATGGGACATTCACCTCACCTAATTTTTTGACACTTGAACAAGTGTGAAGTCTAGATTAGCCAACTAGATTTCTCTTCTGAAGAGCAGAGGATGAGAGGCACCTATAGAGAGGGTTTTAGCCCAGGAATTTTGCCTGTTTCTTGTTAGACTTGACCAAACTGCCCTCTGGAGAGTCCCTCTGTCCCAGGACTACACATGGAGCTCAGCCAGCTGGAAGAGGGTGCTAATTTTCCAACAGCTAAAATGAAGTGGAATGATTCCCACACGGACACTGAATGCAGTTCACTTTGGTGCAGCTAGTTCAAAATGAACAGAACTAAACTGCATTCAGGCCACTCTCACCCCAAACAAAACTTGCACTACTGTGATTTAACCCTGTATCATTAATTCACGTTAAAAGTGGATCCCCTTCAGTCTCTGTGATTCTCTGTCTCTGAGCAGACCAATTCTTCCCACAAAATCAAAAGCATCCCCATGGAAAAATGGGCAGGAATAGCTATTTCTCCATAGCTGTGCCAGGTTCTATCTCCATGTAAATGGCAAAACCAAGGGACCTTGGCTAAAACCACTTGAAAAACTGCTGCTCTCTGTTCTCAAAGGCTTTTTCCCGTTCAAAGTGTTCCTGAAAGGCTTCATCTGCTTGTACTTGCCTGCAGACTCACTGGGAAAAAAGGAAAGATCAGTTTATCTCCCTGCAGAGGGCAGAGGAGATAGACAGACCTCAAACCACAGTAATAAATTGGAGAGGCCCAAAGTAAGATACATGATTGCAACCTCACAGGAGTCACTTTTATGGTTTGCTCTGAACTATTTATGCAGTAGTAATTGCACTGACAACTGGGGTACAAAGAATCAGGGCATTTCCACCAACAGAACTGCTGGATTCCAGTGGGAAGGAGCCCACGTGCACTTGGAATCAACCTTGCTGAGCTGAAGAAACATCTCAAGTTACCTCGTCTTCGTTGTCAAACAGGAGAAACGCGAAGGTTTCCTCCAGCTCCTCCTGGCTGTAGCCAGCAGCTTCCTTGGCCTGGGCAAAAGCTTTGAGCTGCAGAAGACACAAGGACACTTTGTTCCAGTCTGATCAAACCAGAGCCCAGTAATCTTGGGGATATGGGGTACACATGGCAAGTATGCTGCAAGCAGCACCCAGAAGTAATCAAGTACTTGGGGTGTCTTGCATTTAACTCTGTGAGTATTTAACATCTCAAACCATAAAAAGGATAGTTTTTTATCTAGCTCGGCACTGACTACCTCAGATCTAAGCAGTCAAGATTTCTAAGCTCTACTTAATTCATGATAATAAACAGTTGTTGAGAGGCCTCTGGCTCTTGGTGGAGACAGCCTGTCTTCCACACCAAAGACAACAGGCTGCAGGTGAGGAGGAGTTTTAAAAGAGGCTCTGTAACCCCCTGTCCAAAGGGAAATTTGGGGTGAAAGCTGGTGCCTGCACAGGTGTGAGGAGAGGCAGGGAAACCCCACGCAGAAACCTGCCTTGCTGTGAATCAGCAGAGTTCAGGTTTGACATAAAATGCCATTAAAGTTCCCTGATAGACATCAAAGCAGCATTTCAACCTGCTCCACCTAGGCAGCAACTGCCGCTGAATTTTGGCAACCCTGGCTGCATTGACTTTTGTTCCTCATCAGATCAGGAAGGAAGAAAAGCAATGTGGCAAAGAAAAGGTTCTCCTCATGCAGGGAACACAGAGAGGAGGCAGATCAGGCACATGCTGCATGGGAAAGACACAAAGATCTGCCAATAAATCAGCATTGAGAGAGTCCAACAGTCCCACACGGGGACCCAGCGCCTCTCCTGAGCTCCCAGCAAAGCCCCCATCTCCCCCAGGCCTCACCTCGTTTACAAAAACATCGTTTTCCACCAGAATTGCTTGGCTGTACTGAAAACCGTCCCGAGATGTACAGTCCAAGTAGGAGCTCTGCAGCACCGAAACCGCTGTCTGCAAAAGGGAACTCGCCTCTTCCGACTCCGGATGCAAATCTGGAGGAAGGAAAGCAACAAGTAGGAGCAAATATTAACTCTGGACATCCCCACATGGTGCACGGGCCTCATCCAGCAAGTGCAGATCTCCACAGAGCTCTGTGGTTCCCACTGAAATGTCCCCAGTGGCTTCTCTCCAGCCACACAATCCCGAAGACGTTGCCTTTGCAAGTGAAATTGCTTTTGGGAAAGAGGAACACGAGCTCCCTGTTTGCCAGGAAGCTCTAGGAGCCTTCTCTAGGCTTTCTCTTCATCCTTTCTAACAAGACCAAGAATCTCTCTCTGCCTCCTAGCTCCACCTCCTCTGGCCAGCTTTGGAGCTCTTCCTGTGCAGGAGAAAAGGAAACTCGTAACACTCATTAAAAGCAAAACTCAGCAGGCCAGAGTGCTCCCTTCTTCCTTCCCCTAAGGAAACCATCCCCAAGAGACTCTACCCAACTAGAGGAGATGCTCAAGCACTTTGCAAACTACAAATGGGACCAGAAAACAAAGACATCTCTGAATTTTCTGTGATTTTGTATACACTGAAATCCAAGTATTTTAAAAAGCAGCTGCTTTGAAATACAGGAAATCTTGGGCTTGGGCTTTCTTGCAGGTTTTAAAACCTTTATTACCAGTGATGACTCACAAGGTTTCATACCTCACGTAGGGTTTGCACCATAAGCATGCGTAAAAGGGCTGCTTTTATGACCTGGTGAGCCTAAAACAAATATCCACAAAGGAAGAACTGTGAAATCCCACCTGAAGGACAGGTTCTGAGCTCTCCAAGGCTCTCCAAGGAAAAACTCACAGAGATTTTGCAGACAAACAGTTCTCACAATTACCTCCTATGCAGAAAGAACCACCTTTCTGCAAAGCAGCATCAGATTCCAAAACTGAGATTTTGACTCCTATTTTTAAGTTTTTACCTGTTTTTTTTTCCTCCTCAACTGAAAAAAAAATGAAAAAATCCTCACGCCACAAATCTTGTTATTCCTCTCAAATTACTCGACTTGGGAAAAGGATCTAACATAAAAACAAAGGGGAGAGCAGTTTGAAACGTGTGCATTTAATGCACTTAGCCACAGCACTAAAACCCAATGCAGCGAATCCGAGCAACTGGACTTATCATGGAGAAGGGAAATGGTTTCTGTTTTGTGTTGAGCAAAGGACAAATCTGGACAAGGCAAAATAGTATAATTTAAGATTAAGCTTAGAAGATTATATGATTAAACGTCCCAAAGGGAATAAAATATATTATGGATGTGCTAAAGCCAGCAAAACCATCAGACATTTAGTATTTTGGAGGGTTAAAAACCCAAGGACTTAAAAGCTTGGGAAGCTTTGGGGGATGCATCGTAAACAGCAGTTTTGCAGATGATATCTCAAGTATTTGCTCCTTGTGTTGTTCCCTAAACACAGTGTAAAAATGATGGAAAGCCTAAAAGCAGGGAAAAAACATAAGTTTCCATAGTAATATGTAAATACACAAGATGAAACAATCAGGGTGCGTTGCCACCAAGTCCTGCAGTTTGGTGCAACCCTCAGCTCTGCTTTCCGATTTCCAAGGCGCCTCCCATCCTGTCTGCACCTCATGGAAGAGCCGGCATTCCCGGGAACACGTCCCACATGCCGGCGTCTTCGATCCGGTGCTCCCATGGCAGCACGGGGCTGTTGGAAGCTCTGAGAAGGCGAAAGTGAAAGTGCCTCCTGTGGAAGCAAAAGTGAAAGTGGCCGCTTCCCTGCGCAGCCTGGACCTTCACAGCCGCCCGGGCCGGCGGGTGGCACTGGAGCAGACCTGGAGGCACCAGCTTGGATCATGGGAAGCTAAGGTAGGTGCTCCAAAGTCCTCCGGGAGGGAATGAAGAGTCAAGTGATTTTCTGCTGTGATAGCAAAGGAGAAATCCCTGCAGCTACTGATCTGCAAAGCAGGTTGAGCTCAGCGGCTGGGCAAAACCCAGTGGGCTTCTTGGACGGCTGCTCTCCTCCTCTGGGGCTCTTCTAGGTGACACAAAGCCAGGTCCTTCAACCCTTCCTCCTTCAGCTCATCCATCTTCACGCAACCTCCAGGTTGCCCCACCACACAGGGGCTTCCAAAGCCAACCTGGGACCTCGGACTCATTCATCTTCACACAACCTCTGGGTTGTGCCCTCACACAGGGACTTCCAAAGCCAACCTGGGTTCTTTGGCCCATCCATCTTCATGTAATCTCCAAGTTGCCCCACCACGTAGGCACTTCCCAAGCCAATCCAGGGCCTCGGGATCATCCATCTTCACGCACCTTCTGGTGGCCCCACCACATGGAGGCTTCCCAAACCAACCCAGGAGCACAAGTGGCCACTGGTGCAAACAAGGGAATGGGATTTGTTTTCCCTTTTTTTCCTCATCTTAAAATGTATCTAGTGCTTCGTCAATGATGTCAAATCCCCCAAAGTTTGGGGGACGCAGCCATTCCACTCACCTCCTGGCTTCCGACCTGACCTTGGTGCAGTTGCTCTCACGGGGTCTCTTCCCACAGCCCTTCTCCTTCTTGTCTCCCTTTGACCAGGAGTTCTTCAGAGTTTTAGCTTGGTTCTATCTTTGGTACGTGCTGTACCAGCAGGTACCACGAGCACCACATGCAGCTTGGGACCAGGAATAGTTCATCTACTGCAAGCTGACACCTTAGACCACCCTTCCAATAAATGTCATACCACTTTTTCTGGCTCTGCCATCCAGCTTTCACTGTTTTCACTCTTTACTAACCCAACTTCACTTTTGAGTCATCTCAAGCACGCAGTAGTTGTGGCAATTCTGTGAACCACCTTGCTTAACTTTGCATGATAAAACAGGGGCCATTACACACCTCGTTAGTGCTGAAGTGCTTTTCCCTACAAGTCACTTTGCTCTTCCCGCTCAAGCCGAGATGGGCGCTCACGGTAGCAGACGCACCATTTTTCTTGGATTTTAGTGTGGGTTCTTCAAAGCCCGTGGGACAGCGAAAAAAAAAAGATCTTAGACTTAATCTGGGTCAATGGTGGACCATATTTGGAGATATATGGGGCAAGTCTGACAGCAAACGCAAGGGGAAGTAGCTGCCCACAGGGGATGGAAGAGGTGGCACTGCATGCACCAAGGCCATCTGGGTCGAGGCAGTCAGGGCACTATTAATAAGCAGCGTTTCCTGAAGGTCTCACCATGGGATGATGCAGATGGATTTAAAAATCAACTAGGAAGAGCCTTGTGTGACTGCCTTGTATGTAGGCTTTTCCATAGCCACCTGCTCCTGGATTCAGGAAACTGGCCAAGAAGGACCTTGGGTCTGAGTTGGGACAAGCCATTAAACGAGCACAAGGTTTTAGCCCTAGGTCAACTTGCACAGGGTCAGGTCCGCACCAGATACCTGGCATGGGTTGCCATATCGGAGCAACCACATTTGGAAGCATCTCCTTCTCTTCCACATGGGATAAAGTCAATTATCCTGCAACTGCTATGGGTCTCCAGCAAATAAATCACGATAGATATTTGTGAACTACCTCTTCGCAATGGATGTTTCCTCATGCTCTCAGGAAGAGTGTGGTCAGTCTGTGTGAGGAAGAAGAGGCTGGAGAGATGAAACTGAAAGCCACAACTCCTTGGAGGGTATCACAAAGTCAATGGAGCTACTATGACAGTGACATTCAGCAAAACAAGGGCAACACTGTGGGCTGCTGCTTGGCAGGTTCAGACTAGGCAGATTTTTCCCTAGGAAGGTCATGCAGCCTTGGGACAGGCCACATAGAGGTGCAGGTCTCCATTCTTGGCTGGCCAGAACTTGTCTAGCAGTGGTGAAAATCCCCTGGGAGGAGAAGTCCTGTTCCGGACAACTCTTCCAGCCACCATCTCTGATTTTATCACCTCTTCTGTCACCTTCGGCTGCGCAAATCTTTGCAGATTTGGGGTTCCCTTTGCTTATTCATTGCACAAGACGTCGCCGCTGCCTTTCGTCTCACCAGATGCTCTTCAAACCACTTTTCCCAAACACAAGGCGAAGGATGGGGCAAAGCTAAAAACCCAACACTAATGAATTTGTCTTTCTTAACTTACATTTCACGGTTGTCTTAAATGCAACCCACAGACTCTATGTTGAAAACCACAGACAGGGACCTACTACGCAGCACCTAAAGAGAAAATCCACCACGAGCCAGAGCTTACCCACTGTTCCACAGCATTCCATCCCCACGGTACCGAACCTGCAAATCCACGCTGGGAAAGCCCTGGATCCAATGTGCCCGCAGTGCAAAACTCACCACACACACACTGCTGCAACACCTGAACACTTCCCAGCACACGAGTAGCTTTGCGAGAGCAACAGTGACGTTCCACAAGTTAAAAACAACCTTCTCGACACGGAGCCCTCCCACGGATTTTCCATTTGGGGAAGAGAAAAAAAAAATTGGCTGTGGCTGGAGAAATTGGGTGTATGTTTATCTGACCTGCAAAGAGCTCAAAAACAGCAGCCATGCTCATCCAGATCCCCACGTACCTTCTCTTCTTGAACAAACTGAAAACCTTACTAGTGTTCCTCTAGGTTCATTTTGTGGCGTTCATGACTTCTGCTCTCATTACAGATGTTCTCATTTTAGTCTTGCCTCCCTTTCCCCCAGTTTTTTGTTCTGCTTGATGCCACAGTGCCCAGACCCTTGAGCTACGGAAATTACCTACAGCACCCAGCTGCATTGAGAGGTCCATGTAAAAACTGAAGGCAGAAAACACCCAAATTCCCCATGCGAACGCACAAACTAAACTGAGCACCCCCCCAAAACCAAAAGACAATGATTTGACCCTCAACAGGCCCACCAAAACCAAAAGGCAATGATTTGACCCTCAACATGAGAGCCAAACAGTGTCAAATCAGCGTTTGCCAAAAACATAAAAGCAACCCCACGAATGTTTCACTTTCTTCTCCCAAATCTGTGCAAACGATTTCGGGAAGCGCCCACACCGGTGTTTTGTGCAATAATTTAGCGGAGCGGTTTCACCAAAGCTTCGTGTCCCGTCAGTGTTTCTCCTTGAGCATCGCTGGCCCTCGGTGATGGACCAAACCGCCAAAACCACAGCAGGGGAAAAAAAAAAAGGGGGGGGAAAAAGAGAGATAAAAGAGGTTATTTTTAATCCGGGAATGCTCAGCAGGTTTTTTGGATGCAACCAGCTGCGTTGTGGACACTCCGAGCCTGGCGGGACGCTGAGTTGGGCACTGAGGGAAACACTGAGGGGCAAAACACGGAGTTTGGGTCAAGTTTAACAGCCGGATTTGGCTGAATTGGGTGCAAGACCAGCAGTAGGGCCGGGGTGACCATCTCCAGCCCTACGGAAGGCCTTTCACCTCTGCTGACAGCAGTTTTGGGGACAAGATGATTTTCCGCTTGGAAAATGGTGATTTCTGTGAGGCCAACGCACCGCATTTAAAGCGAATTCTCCATTTTCCTCCCAGCAAAGCTCCCGGACGCGGATCCCTGCTTCGAGACGCACCTGCCCACCCGTCACGCCAGCCAACGCGGCGCCCCGGCGCCGTGAAGCCAAATCCCAATGCAAAACCCCATGGATTTAGCCCCAAAAGCCAGGCAGAAGCGAGATGGTTAGCGGTTGGCTCTCGCTCGCGGCAACCCGGCGGCTCCGTCCCCGATTCCCCTTTCGCGGAGGGGCTTCGGTTAGCGCGGCTCCCTCTGCGTGCCCTCCGGGGGCGAAAATGGGGGGAAACCCAGCGGTTTTGGTGCTGCTTGTCCCCCCCCACCCCGGGTCAACGCAGCCGCCTCGGGCCGCCGTGTCCCCCGCGCCGGCCGCGCTCACCCGTCCCGCCGGCGGCGGCCGCCCCGTCCCGCCGCTCGCCCATGTCCCTCGGCTCCGCTCCGCGGCTGCGGG
>NW_020455598.1:79989-86270 GCF_003342845.1 Nothoprocta perdicaria | reverse complement strand
AAAAAAAAAAAAAAAAACAGAAAGTGAAAACTGAACCGGAAAGAGAGCGCCGCCGCTTTCCTCTTCCCCCAAGGTCGCCGCCGCCATGGCGCCCGCCCCGGCGCCTTCCCGCGCCGCCGCCATCCCTGTGCCCACAGCGCCAGCCTTGGCTCCGTCTCCTCCCTGCGCCCTTCAGTCCCAGCCTGCAGACCCTCGGCTCCTGTTCCCTCAGCTCCTGTTTTCGTCCCCTCGCCTCTTTCCTTCGTGCCGTCGGCTCCTTCCCTCAGCGCCGTCCTTCATGCTTGGCTCCTCCCTTTCTCCCCCTCGGTGCCATCGTTCATCTCGGCGCCGTCCTGAGCCGTTGGCTCCTTCCTTCATCCCCTCAGCACCATCCTTGAGCCCTCCGCTACCAGCCTTCAAACCCTTAGCGCTGTCCTTCATCCCCTCAGCACCATCCTTCATCCCTTAGCCCCTTCTGTCGGCTCCTTCCTTCATCTCCATGGCCCCTTCTCTCATGTCCTCAGCCTTTTCCCTCAGCCCCTTCTCTCAGCACTATCCTTCATCTCCTTGGCTGCTTCCTTCATCCCTCAGCCCCATCTCTGCATCATCCATCATCCCCACAGCCTCTTCCCACAGCACCATACTTCAGCTCCTCAGCACCATCCTTCACCTCAGCTCCTTCCCTTAGCACATCCCTCATCCCTTCCACCATTTCCTTCATCACATTCCTTCATCCCTTCCACCTTTTCCTTCATCCTCTCCACCTTTTTCCTTCATCCTTTCCATTCTTTTGTCCATCTCCTCAGCCCCTTCCCTCAGCACCATCCTTCATCCCGTTGAACCCTTCCTTCAGCCTCCTTCGTCACCCGCATGGGCTCTTTCTTCACCCCTTCCCTCAGCCCTTCTGTCCCTTCCCAAGGGCTTTCCCTCAACCACTCCCCTCAACCCCCTTGCCCAAAGCCCTGGGAAGGTCCCCACCACCCACTTGTCCCACTGCCCATCTCATATGGTGGCTCCTGGACCTGCTCTGTGATGTCCTTGGGACTATGGGGCACTTGCATGGCAGGAGATAGCTCCATGACCCCTCTGGTGAGGACCTGCTCCTGGGTGCCCTCCAAATACCCACATCTCATGGGGGACACATTGAAAACATGCAAGTCCAAGGCTTGGGGGTGGGTTTGGTGCAAGAATAAGGTGGGCAACAAGAGAAGGTTTAAGCAGAAAAAGATAAATAATCCCATTTCCCTCCACCACCATCCCTTTTTATCGGTCATATAAACTCAGGGGCTTTCTCCTTGCTTCCCCATTTGCAGGAAGCGAATTATCCCTTGCAGTAATTAATTACCTGATGATTTTTGCTGCTCTGGTGGGAGGGGAGGTGGCCCTATGTGGGCACGTGGGAGCTGGAGATAGCGCTGGCCGATGTTGCAATAGGGACGTGGCACAGGGCACTGCAGGTTGCACAAGGCGGTGTGAGAACATTGTGTTCCTAGCGGTGGTTTAATGTTTGCACTGCAGATATGTGGCCGACAGCCATGCCAGGCTTTCAAGCTTGAGAGGAGCCCACCAGAGGTTCAGGTACCGCAGGCGTGAAGCAACAAGCCATGGCCGGTCCTTTGGCCAGTCTCCAAGCGTAGGAGGTGGATGTGTTGAGAAGACTTTGCTTTTCCCTGTTGCTGCTGACAGGGACACAGGAGACGCAAAGGGACTAGGTTGTGGAGACGGTCCCAAGACCATGTTGGGTAGATAGGAGCAGGGATCCCCGCACTTGGATCACACACTTGTAGACCTGGGGCAAGCCAAACAAGAAGGCCTGGAAAATGAAGGGTAAAAGGAGAGGAAGAAAATGTGATGATGTGACAGCTTGCTGATAAGTCACTTATTACTCAAGGCCATGCTGTGGGTCAGCAGCATTCGTGATACTTGGAAGTATCATGACTTGGATTCACTTGGGAGTTCCTAACTTCTTGCTGTAATTAGACATCACAGCAGGAGAAGGAAAAGTGTTATTCCTCCGGGGAAAAAGTCAAGGCATGGGGAAGAGTAAGGGATTTGTGCAGTGCCATGGGGCCAGGCAGTGGCAGGGCTCTTGCTCTGATCGCTCGGCGACGTATCCCATATTTTTTCTAGATGCTGCTGAGGCACCAAAGGCTGGAGCTCTTGCTGGTGGTGTTAGCCTTGAATATAATCTACCTAGGAGTGAGGAAGACTTTCCTAGGAGTGTGGAAGGCTTTCCATGTTCCAGTGCCTTCATCTTCACATGAAGCCAGATAGAAATGGAGGAAAGACTAAGACTAATGAGGAAAGACAAAGCAAGTGGGGCCTGTTGAGCCTGGAGAAGAGGAGGCCAAGAGGGGACCTGGTCAGTGTGTGCAAGCAGCCGAGGGGAGGATGGAGGGAGGAAGGGCCAAGCTCTTGTGGGTGGTGGCCAGTGGCAGGCCAAGGGGCCCTGGGGCCAAGCTGCAGCGCAGGCAGCTCCACGTGCCCGTGAGGAAGAGCTTGTTTGGTGGGAGGGTGCCCGAGCCCTGGCCCAGGCTGCCCAGGGAGGCTGCGGAGGCTCCTGCTCTGCAGATCTGCCAGCGCGCCGGGATGCGCCCGGGTGCCCCGTGCTCTGGGTGTCCCTGCTGGAGCAGGGGCTGCCCTGGGGGAGCCCTGGGGGTCCCTTCCAACCATTCTGGGATTCTCTGAAGTATCTTCCCAAGGTCAACAGCGCACCTCCTTCTGGGAAGCTTGTGGAGGACTCTGAACTTCTGCTGCAGTTGTATTTGCGTGGGGAGGAAACATCCATGGGCAGTGCAGCAATGAAACATGAGTATTTTAGCATAAAGAAATACTCTTGAGAAGGAAAGTTACGGTTTCTGGTGTCATTCTTTTTCAGGTTTTGTTCCTATGTTCGACTATTACAAATAATAACATACTTAAGGGAATTTTGTTGACTATTTCGGAGGCGAGAGGGAGAGGAACAGAGCAACAACTGAGTTTTCTGGAGGTCAGGCATTGATTCTGCCTGGAGTTTCCATGTTGCCCTTTGGTTCTTCATGCCTTTTGGGGCAGGTAGACACGTGCAGCCCACAGAAGATGGTAGCCCATGATCCGCCTTTGGTGCAAGCCTATTTCCCAGCAGATCTGGGTCTGGGCTTCTTTGAAAGAATGACTCATGAAGCTGTGTCATAGCGACAAGTCTAAAATAAAGAAGTAGTCATCTGAAGACCCATTTCCTCTTTTATTCAGAGAGAAAAAAAAAAGATATATGTAGATACTGTCAGTCATTCTGAAAAAGCAGTGGCAACAAAATGAGTGAATACTGGAGGAGAAGCAGTAGTTCTTGAAAGCTACAGAGTAACCAGAGAAGATAAGGCAAATAATTAACTTGAGATCATTAGTGCCTTTTTTTTTTTTTTTTTTGAGGAGGGAGCATCAAGATCCCCAGCTGCTATGGGAGGTGCCCAAATACAACCTGCAAACACAGAAGACCTGTGGGCTCCCTCCCTTCCTGCTGGGATGAATCATGGGCCAGCAGATGACCCAGAAATACGTGGAAACACTGAGTTTTCCCTCTGCCTTTTTGCTATTTCATTTTAATTCGCTACAGGAAGGATTAGCTTGGCTTTTGCTTGGCTTCCTAAGAAAATTAGCCTTGTAATCAAAGTGTTTCTACCTGCCTGTCTCTTCCGCTGACCTTTTGCATTGGGGAGGTCACTAATGGCTCATGTTGATTCTGAGTCAATATTTACATTTGCTTGTCTTAAAGCCAGACTAGTTGGTGATTCTCATCCTGATTCTCATCCCCGTGGCTGGTGCATGAGACCTAGTGTGTTTTATTTTTCATGGCCATCTACATCATGCATCTCCATCTTGATGCATGGCCATCAAGACAGATGAAGGCAAGTCTCATTGGTGAAACGCAAACACATGGAAATACACATGGGAATAACACAGAGGCTGTTGGAGAAGGAGCTGAAAGCTCCAGTTTGGAGGCTCAGAGGGGCCAGAATATCTCTTGTTTGAGGATATCTTGTGGTTTAGGGTCTCAGCTGTTGTGCTAGAGCAAAGAGAACTTGTGGGCTGGTTTGATCGCTTTGGCAGCCCTCTACATTTGGTCTCTCCCAATGCCCTTTCCAGTGTATCCAGCAAAAATGTGCATCTCCTTTTTAAAGGTGTCGTGTTCAGAGAAGGTGGAAGGTTTCTACAAAGACTTCTGGGCACCTGCATGGGGATGGGAGCGGGTGGGTGACTGAAATGACTGCAACGTGGCGACCCAAAGGTTGAGCCCATCTGGTTTCACCCCATCTGGACAGAAAGAGGTTCATTCCTATATGTTTATCCTCTACTGTTTTCCATAAAACATTGTCAAAAACGCAAAGAAGAGTGGGAAATGCAAACTCAAGAGTTTCCTTGTTCCAAGTTCTACTTCATGCTAAAGGGCCGTCACCTCCATGTCATCCATAAAGCTCTTTTACCTCTGCAGCGTTCGGCTCAGGCCAAGCTCCTACAATCGCTTCAGCATCTTGGATCCTTATCTAGATAAGTCAGCACATTTTCCAAGCGCTTTTGATCCCTCAGTGGTCTTTCCTTGAGGAAACCCTAAGTATTCCCTGCTCCATGAGATGTTCCTATCAATGACCCGATCCCTTTTGCCCCATTGGAAGTTCTGTCGCATTTTCCCTACTATCAAGCTCTGCTATTTCCTCACAGTATATTAGTGCAATATCCATCTCTGACCCTAAAGCACATTTCAGATTTTCATTTTCGGCTTTAATTTGTTCCTGCGCTTGTCTTCCGGACGCTATTTCAACTCGTAGCTTCCTACGAAGCCAACTTCTTGCTTGAGCTGTGATGGAAACGCTTCAATAATTGAACCAACACCAGGGAAACGCAGCCAAAGTTGTTCAAACCCTCCAGAAACGTCTGACAAAACCCGGCTTGTTTCTTGGTGTTTCCACGGTCGCGTAAAACCGCACGCCGCATTAGCAGCCACCACATGTTGTCAGGAAATGAGTCAAAGAAGCCAAGAATGTGACCAAGTGCAGATTGCCATTTTCAAGAGCGAACACGTTTTTTTTTCTTTATTTTTTTTTTCATTTCTTAAAATCTTTTTTTTTGTTCAATATTTTTCAGCTGCTGCTTACATAGATCCTCACCAGTTTTCAATTTGTCTAAACATCCCTGCAAATGCTCAGAGATTCAGAGATGCTGCTGCTGCTGGTGCAGAGATTCAAATGCTCAGAGAAAAAAAATAAACCAAGTTTTGGGTTTTTTTTTTTTTTGATGTAAACAGCTGCCTTTTAGACCAAAGGAGCATTTTCAGTGGTTGTTCCTATCCTCAGCGTTGTTATTTTGCTTCAGAGATGATGTCAGCTCCTCCACATTTTTTTTCCCCACTTCCGCACCGTTTCCAACCCCTCCTTTCCTTGTCTTCCCCGGAATCTCGCATTCTCTCACTGAGCTGCTTTTTTCCCGTCTGTTTTTACCTAGATTGCAAGTTCCGCGGGGCAGCAGAGCTGCTAAAGCTGAAAAGGCGACTCCTGGCCGGCCCGGGCTCCCCGCGCTGCGCCCTTCCTCGCGGGTAAGATATATATAGACCTATAGATATATACACACACTGACATCATTCCCAAGGCACTTGCTGCGCTCCCGGTGACTCCGTAGGAGCCTCCTGCTCCCTGGCGCTGTGAGGGACCCAGGGACCCCCCTACCCCCGTATCCCTCCCCACACCAGTGCCCCCAGCCCCACACAGGGTCCCCAGTCGATCTCACCAGTGCCCCCAGTCCCAGCCCCCCCAGTGCCTCCCCACACCAGTGCCCCCCAACCCAGTGCTCCCAGGAGCCCGCACCAGTGTCCCCATTGCCCCCACATCCCAGTATCCCCCCATACCCCACACCAGTGTCTCCAGTCCTATCCCCACACACCAGTACCCTCTCCGCGGGTGCCTCCCATCACCCCTGTGCCCCCAATAACCCACACCAGTGCCCCCCGTCACCCCTGTGCTCCCAGTACCTCACACACCAGTGCCCCACACCAGTGCCCCCCATCACCCCTGTGCCCCTAATACCCCACATCAGTGCCCCACACGGGTGCTCCCAGTGCCGCCCACACCAGTGCTCCCCATCACCCCAGTGCCCCCAGTGCCCCACACCAGCGCTCCCTGTGCCCCCAGGGCCCCCCCATCACCTCTGTGCCCCAGTCACCCCTGTGCCCTCAGTGCCCCACAGCAGTGCCCCCAGTGTCCCCCCCCACCAGCGCCTCCCACACCAGTGCTCCCAGTGCCCCCTAATCACCCCAGTGCCCCCAGTCCCCACAG
>NW_020455598.1:21762-78327 GCF_003342845.1 Nothoprocta perdicaria | reverse complement strand
TGAGGGGGCTGTGGGGTTCTGAGGAGGGGATATAGGGAGATAGGGGGCTGTGAGGAGGGTTGAGGTCTGAGGAGGGGGCTGTGGGGCTACGAGGGGGCCGTGGGGTCTAAGCAGGGGGCTATAGGGCTCTGAGTGGGCTGTGGGGAGATGTAGGGGTCTGAGGAGGGGGGGTATGGGAAGATTGGAGGGAACTGTGGGGCAATGAGGGGGCTGTGGGGAGATATGGGGGTGGAGGGGGCTGTGGGGAGGATTGGGGCTGTGAGGAGGGGGCTGTGGGGAGATGTGGGGCAGGTTTGGGGCTGTGGGGAGATGTTAGGGTGAGAGGAGGCAGTGGGGAGCCTTGGAGGTCTGAGGAAGGAGGCTATAGGGCTATGAGGAGGCTATGGGGAAGGTTAGGGGCCTGAGGAAGGGGCTATGGGGAGATGAGGGGTGTGAGGAGCAGTGGGGAGTATTGGGGCTGTGGGGAGATGTGGGTGGGTTTGATGCTGTGGGGCTATGAGGGGACTGTGAGGAGGTTTGGGGGTCTGAGGAGGGGACTATGGGGAGATATGGGGTCTGGGGGGGCTGTGAGGATGGTTGAGGTGAGGACAGGGCTATGGTGAGATGTGGGGGTCTGAGGAGGGGGCTGTGGGTCTGAGGAGGGGGCTGTGGGGTGATTTAGGGGCATGAGGGGCTGTGGGGAGGGTTGGGAATATGAAGGAGAAGTTGTGGGGAGATGTGGAGGTGTGAGGGGGCTGTGGGGAGATGTGGGGGGATTGAGGAGGGGGCTGTGGGGAGATGGAGGGTTAAGAGGGGTCAGTCCTTGGCAAAACTCCGGGGTTTTGGTGCAAAGAAGCATCGCTGGCCCTGGAGAGGAGAGGCTGGTGCTTCCCGAGGGGCCTTTTTCCTTGGGAAAAAGAAGATGAGGAGGTGGGATGAGAACCGCAGAAAATGATGGAGAGCCCAAATCCCCCCTTCTATGAGTCGGCAAGAAGAGGAGCTTGTGCAGGAGCCGAGAAACCGGAGCCCGTGAAAATACCGTGTTGCTGCCGCGGCGCAGGGAGCACCAGGCGGCTCCTGCGGCCTCCTGGGGTGAATGGAGGCCCCGTCCGTCCCCAGGAGCGGCGCGGGCCGCGCTGCCGACGTCCCCGTTCCGTGAGGAACCAATGGCACCGGAGCCACTGAGATCCTGGATCCCCTGGATCCTGCAAGGATGCCTTGACCTGCAAGGAAGCCCTTGGCCTTCTTGGCCACAGGAGCCCGTTGCTGTTTTGTGGTTGACTCATCCACCAGAACCGGGTCCTTCTCTGCAGGACTTGGCTCTTCCCTTTGCTGAACTTGGCGGGTTCCTGCCTGCCCCTTTCTCCAGCACATCCTTTGGAACAGCAGCACAACCACCAGCTGCATCAGCTGCTTCTCCCAGGTCTATCTTACCTGCAAACCTGCTGGGGGTTCCCTGTGTCCCCTCACCCAGCTCATTATGAGGATGTGGAGCAGAATTGGCCATATGGGCCCCTGGGAACACCTGTAATCACTGGTCTCCAGCTGAACTTTGTGCCACTGATATCCAGCATGAGCTGCTCCATTGCGTTGCCATGAAGATGAGACTGACTGGCCTGCAGTTCTGAAGATCTACAAGATCTTCAGAAGATCTACAAGGAGATCTACAAGATCTCCAGAAGATCTTCCTTCTGGACCATCTTCAAGATAGGGATGACATCCACCTGTTATCTGCTTTCTGCTCTGCTCCGTCCTCGCAGGATCCTGAACTCCAGCATCTCATGGTTTCTGCAGCAAAGGCTGCCCTCAGCCTTTGCATCCGCGACCTGCCCTTCCTTGCTGTGCAATCGGAAGTCCAGCAACTTCCAACTTGTTGGCTCCATGATCATCCGTGTAAAGAAATTGGCTTTGATGCTCTCCAGGATCCCTCTGGACTTCCAAGAGGGACTGGTGTTCGTGGAAGAGAGTTTTTAGATGAACTGAAGTTTTCCCTTCAGGTTTCCATTTCCGATTATTGTAGATGGAGCCAAGAGGGATGGTGCCTCTAACTCTAAATAGTTAAGAGCCTGATAGGATGAGTCTTGACCCAACTATCCAAGCCCTGCTGATGGTTTCTGCTTGGATACAGGTTTAAACAAGGACTGTGGAGTGGTGCACAAATCATAAGTGTCCTGAACAGCCTCTCTGAGGTCACTGTTTGGTCTGGAAGCAGAAAACTGAAGCAGTTAATTTAAAATTGCCCGTGGAGCTGGTGGTGCAGGGAGGAATAAGCTGCTTACTCCCAATCTCCAAGCTGCTGGCGCGTGTCCCGCTTCTGGCAGAGCTAGTTTTTCCATCACAGAAGCCCATTCATTCTGATATTTTGTTTTTAATGTATTTCCTGCCTCTCCTCCAGGCTTCTGGGCCGACCGGACTCCGGTTCACGAAGCCGCCAGGCGCGGAGAGATCCTGCAGCTGCAGCAGCTCATCGAGAGCGGCGCCTGCGTCAACGCCGTCACCTACGACTCCATCACCCCGCTGCACGAGGCGAGTCTGCGCGGGCAGACGCAGTGCGTCAAGCTCCTGCTGGCCGCCGGCGCCCAGGTGCGTGTGCAGCTCCTCGTCCTCCCCTCTGAAGTTATTCCAAGGGGCCAGGTTCGCTCCGTCTGGCTCCAGCTTCTTCACTCGGGCTTTGGGATGGAGGTTGAGTCTCCTTGGGCTCGCTTGGCTAAGGCTAAGGTGGCTAGGAGAGGAGCAGGGGACAAGCTGGGTTCCTGTGGGGTTTTAAACTTATATATCTCTTATATTTATCGATCTATCTATCTATATATATATCTTTCTTTTATTACTTTTTTTTAATGGAGAAAGGAAAAATCTTCTCACGTCTCACGCACTAGAGACAACTAATCCCAGAGCAAATCCAGGCACCTTTTCAGCGCAAAATCAGCCAGTTTGGTTGAACCACGCCTGAAGCCTGACTCTGTGGTAGAATGCAGAGCAGCAGTTGCACCGCTCTGTACCATGTTGAACTTGTAAAGTTTAGCAGGAGAATAGTAGGAAAACCTTGGGAAGGGGAATAACATCCTAAAATGTAGCAGCTACTTGGAAAATTAGCATGCATCCCCACTTGGGAGCGCTGCAAGGCGGATTACTGGCAGCATCAACCCCCGGGATCCTGATCCCTGAGCAAATCTGGAGTTAGAAGCAGCACAAAGACGGCCGGGGCCCGAAGCCGGGTGCTCCGTAAGAGCCTCTGTGCCTCGCAGGTGGACGCGAGGAACATCGACGGGAGCACCCCGCTGTGTGACGCCTGCGCCTCGGGCAGCGTGGAGTGCGTGAAGGTGCTGCTGTCGCACGGCGCCAAGGTGAACCCGCCGCTCTACACCGCGTCCCCGCTGCACGAGGCCTGCATGAACGGTAAGACCCCGGCGTCCGAGCTGCGCCTGGTGTCCAAGCTGCCCGTGTTGGGCTTATTTTCACAGAATCCCAGGATGGCTGAGGCTGGAAGGGACCCCCAGGGCTCCCCCAGGGCAGCCCCTGCTCCAGCAGGGACACCCAGAGCACGGGGCACCCGGGCGCATCCCGGCGCGCTGGCAGATCTGCAGAGCAGGAGCCTCCGCAGCCTCCCTGGGCAGCCTGGGCCAGGGCTCGGGCACCCTCCCACCAAACAAGCTCTTCCTCACGGGCACATGGAGCTGCCTGCGCTGCAGCTTGGCCCCAGGGCCCCTTGGCCTGCCACTGGCCACCACCCACAAGAGCTTGGCCCTTCCTCCCTCCATCCTCCCCTCGGCTGCTTGCACACACTGACCAGGTCCCCTCTTGGCCTCCTCTTCTCCAGCTCGGCAGGCCCCGCTCGCTCGGCCTCTCCTCACACCACAGCTGCTCCAGGCCCTTCCTCAGCCCTGTCGCTCTGCACCAGATCCTCCAATTAAACACATATATATTAAGCATTTGTATCTTTGCAGCCATCACCCAGATATGAAGCACTTCCTAAGTCAGGCTGCTGCCAGCATGTGAGGTGCTCCAGTTCAAGCCAGGGTCCTTCTTTTGACTCCCATCTTCCCTCTCTAAAGGCAGCCCGGAGTGCGTGCAGCTCCTCATCGACGTCGGAGCCAACTTGGAGGCCCACGACTGCCATTTCGGGACACCGCTGCACGTGGCCTGTGCCAGGGAGCATCTGGACTGCGTGAAGCTGCTGCTCAAGGCAGGTACGACAGCCCCGGCGTTACCTGAGCACCTGACAGCCTGGGCCAGGGCTCGGGCACCCTCCCACCAAACAAGTTCTTCTCACATATTTATACATATTAATCAGATCCCCTCTCTACCTTCCTTTTCAGTGTATGCAGGTCAATATCCAGTTTATGATATCCCAAGCAATATTTCCTTCCCTTATTTTAATAGAAAACCAGAATTCTTCAGCCCTTGGGAGCAGCACTTTGATTTCTCCCTGGTGAACCTACACACAGCAGTGTGTAGGTTCAGTATCGGCCACGTAGGCTTGTGGTTTTGGACAGCAGAGAGATGTTGGGGTTTGGTGTTGTGCAGAAAAGGAGAGATGACTTCAGATGATGCCCCTGGGAGCTCTGGCTAGTGTCAGCCAAGAAGAGTTTGGTGGGAAGTCAAGTATTTTCTGCTTCAGGTTTCGCATCCTGGTTTCACTGCTGCTTGTGTTGGAGGAATCCGGAATTGGACTTCTTGGTTTAGCCTCTCCTTAGCAGGAAACGATCTTGCCTAGGGTGGCATTTGTCACGTTGGACATTAAATATCTGAAATTACGCAGCTCAGCTTGTTGGTTCCCCGCTTCCTCCCACCACTTCCCTGTATTGGGCACTGCTCTCCACTTGAAGTTAATTCGTTGCCCGTTTCTCTTTGTCAATTATAAAAATAATCCAGTGTGACCTGCTCGGACAGACCTATTTAATGTCAGTTGTGTGAATTCTGTGAGGTTTCCCTCACCTCTGTTGGAAAATCAGCTTGAGAGGAGGAACACGAGCAGTTGGGGGGTGTTAGAAGGACCTTCTGCTATCGCTTTATAAAGGCAATAATTTTCCTTAGCAAAAATATCTGTGGCTAAGACTAGATCTCAGAGTGAGGAGTCAGCTGCTGCATCAAACAGGTCTGCAGCGTTTCTATTAAATAAAAGCAGTTCACAAAGATGTCCCTGTTCACCTGGTGACTGGGAATGTCTCTTTGCTGGCTTCGGAAAGCACATGGGTTCAGGAAGCTGTTCCGAGTGTCGCACTCAGCTGCTTATTTACCTTGTAATGTGGATTAAAATCCTTTCTGTGCAAGGAAAGCAGAAAGCCAGGGACGCTGCCAGCACTGAACTTGTTCAGCACTTTGGTTTCCTGTTTGGGCTGTGTCATTGGGATCTCATTGTAGCCCCTCGTCGCTGTTTCAGGGACCTTTTTCCCTCCAGCCAAACCATCCCTCATGGCTGGGTCAAGCGATTCCTCCCCCGAGCAGAACTCTTTCTCTCTCTGGTTCCAGGGGCCAACGTGAATGCCGCTAAACTTCACGAGACAGCCCTGCACCACGCAGCCAAGGTGAGGAACGCCGACCTCGTGGAGATGCTGGTCGAATTCGGAGGCAATGTTTACGCCCGGGACAACCGCGGGAAGAAACCATCAGACTACACCTGGAGCAGCAGCCCCGCGGCCAAGTGCTTTGAGTACTATGAGAGTGAGTGGGATACGGTCCCCTGCGCTGGGAATCCAACGAGTGGCAGCCCCATTTGTGTGACTAACCCCCTCCAGGCCTTCTCTCTCTGCCTCCTGCTCTCTGTGAGCAGCCTCTCCTCTAAAAGAAAGAAAGAAAAGAAAGAAACTTATTTCTTTTTCTCTTTTCTCAGCCAAGTTAAGCACGCCGTGCTGGCTGCAGCTGGACTGGGTTAAGAGATTTCATCCTCCATGCCCATAAATACCACTGTATTTTGCCAGAGTTTACTGCCCCCTCTGCTATCAGAAAAGCCTGTCCAGTTGCTTTTCAACAGACCATTCCAAGAGAACTGTGATAACTTTAATAGTAGTTCTTTTTTGGGGGATTTATCTTTAACTTGCCTCATTAAATCCAGGCCTAGATTCAGGATGGGAGCAGATCTTGGAGGCTGGTGGGGATAGGGGCAGTAACTCTTCACACTTGATGGCTTCCAGAGCAACGTGGCTCATCGGAATTCCACGCTTGCGTGTGCCAACATCTGGGATAGAGGCTGGAGGCTGTCTGGAAAGGCATTAGAGAGGCATAGGGAGCTCTCAGCTGCTCGGTGACAGGGATTCATGCAATCCTCTGATGAAAAAATAGGGCAGTAGAGGAGAAGGGCTGGGAGGAGGTTTTATTCCTTTATTTGGCAGTGCTGGAACTCCATGCAGCATCAGCCAAGGAAACGTGCGGGCCTCGGGGGTGCAGATGAGCTCACGAGCCCCTGTGGCTTCAGCCTCTGCGCTGGGTCCCTGGGGGCTGCAGATGAGGAAGGGAGCCCCGTGTCACCCTCTCGGGCGTCAGCGTCCCCAGGGCTGTGGTGGTGACTTGGGGTCCCCTCCTCTCGTTGCAGAAACGCCGCTGAGTTTGTCGCAGCTCTGCAGAGTGACCGTGAGGAAGGCGGCCGGGCGGCGAGCGCTGGAGAAGATCGCCAAGCTCAACATCCCGCAGCGCCTCATCCAGTACCTGTCCTACAACTGACGGGGCTCCAGGTGACCAGGAGGGGCAGCGCCTTTAGATCCCCGCAGCACGAAGCCTCTGTCTCTCTCTCGTCTACCTCCCCTCAAGAAGCAACCTTTAATTTAAGCAAACTGTGTAAATAGTGTTCGTGGGGCAGCGCTTCACAGCCCTCTCCTCCATCGGTGACTGCTTTAGCAACGAGAGGCTCGGGCAAGTTGTAGCCCTGGCTTGGAGTTGAGTCTCTGCCCTGTTGGCCTGCTGGGCTGTCACCCCATTACAGGCTCGCTCTTTGAGGGGGGTTAATTTTGCCTAATTTTAGATATCTCTGGCCTAAAGACGTCTCCCTTTGCAGTCACAGGAAGGAAATAGGTGCTTCTGGAGCAGGATTTCTCCATCCTTGGAGAAATCCATCCATGGATTCCTTCGTGTTGTAGATGTCCGTGTTAGGATGTGTCCTGGGAGCGCCTCTCTGCCTCTTCCCTGCCTGCAAAGGGATTTAGAGACAGTGTCCTCAGATGGTGACATCTGGGAAGTGTTCAAAGAGTATTTCTGCACTTGTTCAGAGCCACCACCGTGGGGGCCACTTGGTTTTATGTGCAGTAAGTGGCAGGATCGCTGTCCTGCACTGCCGGAACTGCAGCATCCCGTCTGCAAAGCCACATCGCTGTGACAAAGCCCTGTCCCTGTGTGTAGAACCGCAGCAGATCCCTTTGGGATTTGCCCACACGTGAAGGATAACGGCCGGGTTGTGCTTTGGGTTTTGACGTTTCTCCCTCTGGGATCCCCCCAGGATCTATTGCAGTTTTGTGCTTTGGTGGTTTAAATGTTGGGGGTGACATTAATATCATCAGAGCCAAAATTCTAGTCTTCCTCCCACTGGGGAGGAAGTTGTATTTTACCCCAAAACGGCAGCCTCCAGGTTGCTGAGTATTAAAGGGGTGACAAGTCTGAGCACTGTGATTTGAATGCCAACAAATGATCTGAAATCCAAAGTGTCTGATCCAGTTTTTAAGACTGTGCTTTGTGGGGGAAGGAGGGATTGTCTGTTCATAATTCCACCTGGAATTTTGTATTTCAGATTCCAGGAAGGTGGAATTGCTTAGAAGCTCAGGGAAGCCCTAGGGATGTCTGTGGTGGGATTCACCCCTGTGAATGATAGGATAAAGATTTTGTATTGAGTCTTTCAGGAAAAGCTTCCTCTGTCCAACGTGTTCATTCTTCAGGCTAAGTAAATATTAGGAAAACGTCCATCGCTCAATAAGCTGAGTTGGAAATTAAAATCTCGTGGTAATTTGCTTTTTAATACTGCCATTTCACTGTTGCACCATCTTAGGCAGCAGCCAAGGGTCTAATGTAAAAGCAAACCCAAAAGAACAAAGAAAAATCCTTGGAAAACCAGGAATAAAATGACCGAATCCTATGGATGACATCTTTATTTTTTCCTCTCTTGTAAATCACCTGTGTGGTAGGTCCTAAGATTTATTTATTTGCTCATTTTCCCCTTCCTGTTTTAAGTGCCGATGGATATGCACATTCATGAAGGTTTTACTGGAAGATCTAAACACCTCTGCTTTGGCAGGACTAACCACACACGTCTTGGAAAGCAAGAGATTCACTTGCTGCTGCTGTGTCTGGGTGGAAAAATGTTCCAGAAAGGTGCTTGAGACCCAATAACCTATAAAAAACACCCAAATCATCCCCATGTGCTGGGTACAGAGCAAGTGGCTGTTGTTTATCTACTGGGTATTTACTTATATATTCCTAGACTTCTAAATTGCAAGTGAAAATAACTCCCCATGAGAGTCTTAAAATGTTTCTTATCTTGTCTTCAACCCATCTATTCCTCAGTTCTTTTAGTCTTGCTGGGGCTCCCAGCTGGCTGTGAAGCATCTCTGAGCATTTTACAGCTCAGAAGAAAGGTAAGGGGATGGTAAGATAAATTAGCAGTGAGTTTGGGGTTCCTCAGAGTGCAGTTTTTGTGGCAATTTGCAGTTACTACAGGAGCAGCTGAGTCATCCCTGCAGCAGGGATAGTCTGGAGGGCCGTGGGTATCACAAATACATCCTAAATTAAGCTGAGAATGAGAAGTTGCCCTGAGAGGGGAGCTGATTTTGGGGGCTTCTTGGGCTCCGCTGAGGGGTGGGTTTGGGTGATCTCAGCCTGGTCCTGGAGCTCCTGGTCCTGGAGGTGGGGACTGGCCATGCTCCAGGTGTTAGTCCGTACACGTCGCTGACTCACTTGGTTGCAGCTCTGACACGAGCTCCTTCCCCCGCTGTCTGCAACGTGACTCAGAGCCAGGTGAGTCCTGGCCTCCTATTCTGAGACTTTGGGGTGTCCCGATTTCAAGATGCATCTTCAGGAACATTGGTCAGGAAGGTAGTTGTGACCATCAACCACCCAGGTTCCTTCTCCAGAGCTGCGTCCACTGGTTAATGCTGAACTCGTTGCATTTTGCTTCCCCTTTCCACCCAAAAGGAAGCGTCCAAGATGACCTTTCCCTAGGAGCAGAAGATTGGGCATCTCACTTGGATGACTTCTCATTGTCCAGCCCTCAGAAAACACCGCGGACCAGTTTCTCCAGGGTATGGGGTAAAATAATGGAAGATCCCCCAAAATACAACCCTCGTTCACACCTTGTTTCTAGTTTGTAGAAATTTGCTTTTTTTTTTAATGGCAACTGAAGTGCCCTTGGATTTCTGTTGAGTTTGGGGTTTGCAGGGAGTGAAAGAGACTGTTGAACCAAGGCTTAGTGTTGTGCAAAACCCGCCAGCTGCCTCTGCTTGGGTTACACCCTTCCCTTGGTTTTTTAGGTCATGCTGTTACTCGACTTCCTCCAGTCCTTAATTTGACTGGCAGATCCAGGCGTGGATCCAGTGCAAACACATCCAAACCCACCGGGCCGGTCCTGCTCCCGCCCGGATCCTCGCTGGGCTCCAGGGAAAGGAGCCATCCCCAAAATGCCAGCCCATGTTTGGGGCCTCCTCCTTCTCCCGCGGGTTTCTCCATCCCTGTTGGAGCCCTGTTGGACAGGGAGAGGCCTGAATTATCCCTGAATTATCCCTGTTCCCATCCGGACTTGGCTCCAGGGGAGTCCAGCTCTGCCATTCCCGGCGCGCCGCGTCGCTCCCCGTTGCTCCTTGTTGGCCTTGGCTCGCGAGGAGGCAGCTCCATTCCGGCACATTTCTCCGTGTGAAGTTTATCCAGGAAAAACAAGGTGCCAGTGGAGCCGCATCCTCCGAGGGAGAGGAGAAAAGGGACCTGGCGAGGCCGAAGAATTAACTCCCTGGAACATGAGTGACTGCTCCTTGGCCCGTGAGAGGTCACGGGCGACCATCCTGTCCCCTCTTAGATGGAGCAAGAGCAGCTCCTGGCTCAAAGAAGAGAAGTATTGAATCTAACCGGGTGTTTTTTCCTTAATTTCTCCAGCTCCGCCTGGAAACGTCCCCGCGGGGGATTTGAGCACCCGGGGTGGTGACGACAAAGGCCTCGGTGTCCTCGGGAAGTGACAGCGAGTGAGTAAGGGAGCAGCTGCATCACCTTGCGGGCGAGCGGGGAGCTTCCTTCCACCCTCCTCGTCCTCGCTCCCGTTTTCCCGATGAGCAAGGGCTGAATTTGCCGGCGCTCGCAAGGAGGTGGCGCCTGTGCCGTGCGCTCCGGCCGCAGCCCAACCCGCTCCACTAAGCGCCAGCTCGCGGGCTCCAAAATAGGGCAAATTCCTTCAGATTTAGACCCACTTGCCTGATTTATTTATTTATTTACTTATTTATTACCAATTTTCCCATCGTAATGGGGAGGGTTGGAGTGTGGGCGGCCAGGAGTGCAGCCCTGTGAGGTGATGGCCTGGAGCGTTATCCATGACTAAACCTCACTCCATGATTTCTCACCTCGGTCTCTTCCAGAGCTGCGTCACGATGGGTTTTCATGTGCGGGAGCCCTGATGGGTCCCCTTGGCCTCCTGAGCTTTGTCCTTGACCAAACTGGGCCTGCAAAGGGCAGCGTGGGGCTCAGCTCCTTGAAGGGTTTGGCCAAAATCGTTATCCTGAGGGAGAACAACCCAAATCTGGGCAAAAGTGGCTCCCGAAGAGCTCATGAGCTGGTAGGGACGTGGTGTATGGAGGCCACCACACACCTTGGGCAGGGATGTGTGAGGCCGAGGCCTCTTGGGCCAAGGCTGAGAGGGTGAAGCCGTGGGTGAAGCTCTAGTTTGAGATGTAGAGGACACAACCGCCACATCCAACCGAAATGGGTCAGGAGAACCTGGCACCTCCAGCAAACGGTTGACATGGAGCAAGTTGCTCCCTGTGGAAGCCTCTCCTCATCCTGCTCCTGATGCCACCAGCACTCCTTGCATCCTTCCTCCACGTGGACAAAACCTCTGCCCAGCACTGAAGACCCTCTGGAAGATGTCACCTCAAGGGGGGGCTCTTGACAGCAACCTGGATGCAGAGTCGGAGCCTTGGAGCAGCCGCACAAAGGCAACGGGAGGCCTGGAGAGGAGGGATCCGGGCTGCTCTTCCCAACGTACAGCTCCGTGGCCCATTAACCGGCACGGCTGGTCCCATTGCCGACGTTCCCAGCCCTTTGCCGGGAAGTCTCCGCTCTTTCTGCCAAGCTCCCCACTCGGTCTCGCTTTCCGTGTCTGGAAAGGGCGAGTGCCGTGGATCTCGCCTTGGAAAATGCCGCGAAAGCCCTGGGTTTATTGCAGTTCTCCGGAGCGGTGGCGCCCGGCCAGGGGCTGACGGGGCGGCCGGAGCCCCCGGCGCTGCTCTGAGCCCAGGAACCCCTTCCTGGAGGTGTTTGATTCCCAGCCCGGGTAAAAATAAGGAGCAGCAGCAATAAACCGACTTGGAAGCATGGCCCTTTCCAGGCTTGAAGGGGCTGCCAAAAGGTCTCCGAGCCGCCAGACCTGGCAATGGACCTGCCTCTGATCCCAGACTGGGATGTGGAGGAGGGAAAACCGGGATGGAGCGAAAGCCGCACGAGCCCAGACGCCGTCTGGGGCCGGGAGCTGGGTCAGCCCTGTAGGGAGCGGAGCTGGAGGCACCTCCCAGGGCTTCCAGGTCCTCTGGGTTTGGACTAGTCAAGGGGGAGGAAAGGGGGAAGGAGGCCAGAAAGACCTTGAGGCTACGAATTTCTCCTCCTAGGTGAGAGGAGATGCCCTCGGTGGGGGACATCGTGCCAAGGGGTGGGATCTTTTCAGATCTCTTCCTTTAGGCCCCTGTTGGCTGCTCTCAAGAAGAGCCTGGTGGCTTCTCCCCCTGGGCCTGGATTCACCTGCTGCTGCCACCGTCTCCCTTCAGCCTTGGGCCTCCTTTCCCAGCCATGTTGAGAAGACATTCAGGTACTTGGGTCTTCTCACCCAACATGGGGTGTCTCACACCCCATTGAGGTTTCTCACCCAGCCACCTCCTTAGGTCAGCCCAAAACCTGCGCTGGGTGAATCAGGCCCCAAAGTGTCAATGGGCCTCCTGTCCCTCAGAGCGGATGGGTAGACATCTGCTCAGGACAACAATGTTGGTGGCCAACGTTGGCCCAGAGGGACCTTCCCTGCTCCTGAAAGCCCCAAGTCACCTCCTGGGACTTGGTACCAACCTGTCCTCCCAACCAAACCTCTAGACACGTCTCCAGAGAGGATTGTAGGAGCTCTAGATACCTAGCAGGCACCTAGAGCTCCCTGGAAATGTATCTTCAAGGAGAGATCTTCCCAGGTCTCCCAATCTGTAAGATAAGGTCTAGCTCTGCCCTGAGATTCCTGTTACGGGATAAGGTGGCTCCGAGCGCTGCTTCCAAAGCAGCAAAGCCCTGTGGGCCCCTCAGCTCCGGGGCCCTCTCCTGTCATCATGTTCCCCCCAAATACACCCCGAAGGTGGCACCGAGACCCGACCACGTGGCACCTGGAGCCGTTTCCGTGCGGGGCACTCCGGGGAGGCTCCGGAGCCCCAGGGGTGTCTGAGCTGCCCAGAGCCGGGCAGGGTGGCAGCAGAAACCCCCCCCCCGGCTCCGGGATAAAAATACCTTCCCTGCGGAGTCCGGCTTATCCTGCGGGGCGTCCCGAAGCCGAGACCCCCCCAGGCTGAGCGCGGGGCCCTGCGGAGCCGGGCAGGGTTCTCCCACCCCAGCCGGCGCCTCGGAAGCCAGGGAGAAGCCCCCGAGCAGCCGCGCTGGCGGGGGCTGAGCTCATGGTGCTATTAATTCCATCCCCTTCCAAAGGGGCCCCGGCAGCGGCGGGAGGGGAAGGGAAGGAGCCGGCTCTGGTTGCAGCCGGAGCTGCCGTTAACCCCTGCGGGGATGGAGGCCGCTGATCCCAGTGTTTTCCTGTAGGGAAAATTGGAGTCGCATCCCCGGGGAAGCACCAAGGTCGAGCAGGTGGCATTGGGTGCGATGGTGCCGGCAGGTCCCCAGGGTGCCAATTGCTCCTGCTGGAGCCGGGTTGGTACCGAGCTGCTGCCAGGCCTGGATAGCTGGAAAAATCCCATCCCGGTGCCTCCAAAGGGCCCAGCCGCCTTAATCCCCCCCCAGACAGAGCCGAAAGGCAGAGCTTCCACTGGGAAAAATTGTTATGGAGCCGGACTCTGCCGGCTGCGCTGGGAGGAAAAAAGCTCCTCACTATCCCGTGGGAGGAAAAAAGCTCCTCACAATCCTGGGACAGTGGAGGGGAAGGACGGAGGTTTCCAGCCGCCCGCCGGGGGTCCCTGGGGCTGAGCCCGGGCTGAACTCGTGACTCGTGCTGTGGGTTGGCGTCCAGCTCCAAAAGCTCCCAGAGCTTCAGCTTGTGTCCCAGGGGATCCCGCACGCCCTGTGCGATTCCCCAGCCTGAGCCCATCGGGACAATCCCGTGGATGGGCTGATGACAGGAGCCGGGTGCGAGCGAGAGGGCAGCGCTGGGGAACGGGGGAAGGCCCCAGGCTGGGGCCTGCAGGCCCAGAGGAGCCTCCTCCCGTCTCCTTCCTTCCATCCCTCCTCCCGTCTTCCCTTGCTCCTTCCCTCGCTCTCCGTTGGGAAGAGGAGGAGGTGGCGGCAGCGGAGCAGGAGCCGCCGAGGAGGCCGCGAGACGGGGCCAAAACCGCCCGGGTTTCGGCTGCTTTTGCAGAACAGGTTTGGTGGCCGCTTGGCCAGCGCCGGGCGCGGGGCAGCGCCGGGGCCGGTGACTGTCAGGTCATTCCTGTCCATTGGCTCATCCCGCTCCAAGCTGCTCCGCGGGGACTCGGCCCCGGCACCGCTGGGCAGCCGACGCGGCCGCACGTCAGGCCGGCATCGGCACGAGGCCTCCTGGAGAACCCAGGTTCAGCTCCGAGAGTTATTAAAGGTGAGTCAAGTCACCGCGCATCCCAGCGCACGACAGCACGTGAGGATGAAGTCTCCATCCCTCCGTCCATCCATCCACCCACTCACCCATTTTTCCATCCACCCAACCATCCCTCCATCCTTATTCCTGGTGTTCAGTTAGCAGCCAAAGGGGCCTCCACCAGCGAGGCCCTTGGGGAGTCCCGATGCCTCCCCGAGCCAGGACCCGGTGCCCCACACTGCTCATGTTCCCAGTTCCCAGCCCAATGCTCAAGTGTGAATATTCCCACTCCGAGGCCATGGGATAGGGGCAAGCTGGGAAAATCCAGGTGGATGGAGCAGCGTGAGGGAAAGGAGCAGCCCAAGGGTTCCCCCCGCACTGAAGGTTGGAGGCGAGAGCAGCACCAGGCGCCGGCTCCGACCAGCCCCGCGCTCCGTCTTGGAGCCATCCCGTCGCTTCCAGCTCCCGGGGGCCAAGTCCTGGGGCCGGGCGGAGGCTGGAGAAGGTGCTGGGAGGGGGAAGGAGCCGCGGGAGAGGAAGCCTGGAGATGCCGGCGTGTTTAGTCTAGCACGGGAGGCCAGGCCGGGAGCCAGCGGCGGGAAGGCAGCGGCCCCAGCCAAGGTCCCGGGCGCGATGGAGCCTCCGTGCGCGGAGCCGCTTCCACCTCCTCCCCGAGCTGGGAGCTCCTCCGCTCCCGGGACACGCGGCCGCCCTCCCGCTCTCCATTCCCGGCCCACCCGCAGCTCCCCGCACCCACAAGACACCAGGCGGGCGAGGCGCTCTCAGGAATTTAATGGGACTTGGCACTGTACAATTCATTTACAGAGACCCCACGTCCCGCCGGCTCCCCGCGCCCCTTCTCCCGGCTCCGCAGGTGCCGCCGGCGCCGCTGCAGCGCCGGGATGGGGCCGCCGGCTTCGCCCTCTCCTCCCCGCTCTCCTTCTCGCGGCGCCTTCAGCCCAAGCTGCTTCTGCGTCGTTTCTCGCACCCTTTCGCCACGGGAGAGACGGGGCTCCGCTTCCTCCTGCGGATCTTTGGCCAACTAGACGCTGCTGCTACGCGTATTTACAGACACTACCGCTCCCCGTCCTACTTCCTCACCCTTCTCTACCCTCCTACCACGTACAAGACGCCCTTGGTTGCCTCCAGTCCGGCCTTCCGCGGAAGGCGCTTCCTTTCCAAAGCAACACCACCACCCAACTACCTTGTGGCCCGCTACTCTCGCTACCTGGTCATCCTCTTCCCTCCCCAAAACCCCCTCGCGACGTTTCCTAAGCCCTTCCTAAACCTCTGCTCCCAGCCTATCATGTTATGGCTTCGTTTTGCTGCGTGTGGGAAGAAAGAAAGAAATCTGTACAGCTCAGGACAAGGATCAAGCGCTGGAAAGGAAATGCCGAGTGGGAAAGACTCAGAAGACAACAACAAAAATAAAAAAGTTAAAAAAAAACCCAAATAAAAAAAGGAAAAAAACAAAACCCAAACAAACCTGAAAAAAATCCTAATATATATATATATATATATATATATATATATAAAAAAAATTAAATAGCTGGCAGGTTACGGGAGTGGAAAATGAGGAATGTACAATGGAAAAACTCGAATGAAAAATTCCAGTAGGTAAATTGAAACGCTATTGACCTGGGGTCTGTTTTTGTGTGTGCGTGTGCCTTTTTTTGGGGATCTTTTTTTAAAATAATGACCCGAAACTCATTACAAGTGCCACGTCCTGCAGCGTTTGGGTACTGCGACCCGTCAAAACGCCGCCGCGCGTTCGGGTTTCGGGGCCGCCTCTGAAGGGCTTTGACAGCAGCGATCCCAAGGCACCGGCCTCGCTTCCCCTTCGGGCTTCCCTGTTTTTGTAGCCTCAAATGGGAGCTTTGGAAAAAGCGACGCGACCGCTTCCACTCTGCATCGAGGACCAAAAGCACGAGGGCTCCCGAGTCCCACATTGGTTCCAAGGCGGCCGCGTTTGCCAAAAAACAGACCCCGGCTCAACAGCGTTACCTGCATACCAGTAGCTGCCATTACAACATAAAAAAAAAAAGAAAGGAAAAAGAGGGAAAAAAAAGAGACATCTCTGTTCAAGACAGTAAATCCCACCATGCTCACATTGCGAGAAAAATGTACACGGTATTTATAAATAAAGAGTCCTCGGCGAGGCCGTGCACGGGCTCCGCTTCACACCAGCGTTTCTTTCCGCTTGCTGCTCAGCTGCTTCTCCCTGCTTTTCCTGGGGCCGGGAAGCGGCCTGTGCGTTTTCGCGCCCTTGGCATCCTCCGAGTCCAGGCCGGAGCCGCCCTCGGTGGGGGTTTCGTCCAGCTCCATGCGGGTTGTTGCCGCCTGCTTCCCGGCGGGAGGGCTGTTCTCCTCGGCCTCCTCGCTGAGCTCCGGCAGCTCCTGGAGGTCGGCGGCGGGCGCGCTGCGCTGGAAGGGCGCGATGGCCGTGCGGATGCAGTTCACCCACTGCTGCTTGTGGAAGACGTCGTTGGCCTGCAGCGTGTGCGACTGGCCCGGGCAGGGCTCTTGGAAACGCACCCGGAAGATGTTTTTAGCTGGGGAGAAGCACAGGGAAAAGCAGATCAGATTCCAGCTCCGGGTTTGGGGATTCTGCTACAAGACAAGCGGCTGGGAGCACTCTGTTTGCGGAAAAACGTTCCAATCCCAACAAAGTAAGTGGAAAACATTGACTTCCAAGTGTCTGCTCTAATCCGAGCACTGACTGCAAAGTGCTGGTTGTAAATCCCTGTACACGGCATGGGGATCTATGGGGAGACACGGGGATCTGGCACACACCAGAGAGAAGACCGCAAAGCCAAAGACTAAAGGCAGAAGTTCCCAAGTGTCACCCGGCTGCCATCCTAAAAGGACCACGGTTTATTGGGATCTAAAAGCAGTTACAACCTCCCCCAGGCAATTCCCGTTATCCCGGGGATAACTGGTTGGGTCTCTACCTTTATCCGAGTTGCCAAAAGCTCCTCGGAAGGATCCTCCCATCTTCACGTCGCCATCCTGCAGGTCCTCGAGGAGCAGCTCCTGCACAGGGATGGGCTGCCTGTACACCTGGTAGGACTGGCGCTCGTTCCGAGTGACCGGCCGCGTCAACACCAGGATGTCTTGGAAGAGGAACACGTAGAGCTTCTGGAAAGGAAGACGCATCCAGACATGAGCCAAGTGTCACACTGTGCATCCAGAGCGGCTACGTAGCCGGTCCTGGCTCCAAGGCCCCCTTATCCAAGTCTCATCCACATCAACCTGCTGATATTTTCCTGCTATGTCAGGCCCCGAGAGTGGTGGCTCCTACAGGACCTGCACCAGGAGGTTTAAACACCCTGGGACCCATCAAAAGTTATTTCTAATTTGCTCCTGTCTATAAGAGGCAGCCAAAGAGATGGGCACAGATTTCTGGAGGGCCCTGGATGTCACATTTTAGGATGTCACATTTTAAATTTAACCATTGCCTTAAGACCACACACTTGCTAGCTACTACTGTTTCTATACATGGCAAGGAGAGGTCACTTAGCAAGAGCTTTTGTGGAAAATACATCTTTTTCATAAGTATAAAAATGTAAGAGCTGAATTAAAAAAATAATAATTAATTAATTTGTCCCCCTGTAAGCGAGGACAAAGCTCTTGACTATGGTAGGACTTTGCAGGGCTGCTGCAGCAGCAAAGGGAGAAACTTTCGGCAGTTCATGTGTAATCCCAACAGGCTGTTGCAGGAACAGGTTGTTGGGAAGAGCTGCGGGCCAGCTTTTGTAACGGGGAATATCTGAGCACCCGGGAGCAAAGAGCAGGCAGGAGATCCCTGCCGAGGGGGTGCCGGGGCACAGCGCACGCCTTCCATGTGATTTGTGCCCGTTGTTTTCCAGGTTCTGGGGCTGCTTGGAAAGTTGTCAGCAGGACACTTGTCCTCACAGCCCGAAATACAGCCCTGCTGCCAGGTGTTCCCAGCTCCTGCTTTTTTAATTTAACCAATCACCTCAACTTCACAGACTGGGGGGTCCTGCTGTGACAGGCAAGCGAAAATAACGGCCTCTGGGGAAAGGTTTTCAACGTTTAGTGTTAATTACACCAAACTCCTTGGGAGCCCAAGGAACTTACGTGTCCGTTTTTGTTCTTTAGCTCCCCGTGGCACAGCAAAGCTTTGCTGCCCTCGATCCTCGGGTCCTTCTGCTTCTCATCCAGGTACTCCAGCTTGTCGATGTAGTACTGGCACTCCGACTCCCCCTTCTTCAGGTTGATGTCGGAGAGGACTCCTTGGATTATAGTGATCTACACAACAAAACGTTAAAAATAAAGATGAAATTGGAACCTCTGCTTTGCCTATCTTTACTTTTAAGTGTTATTTGAAACTCCAGATGATGGAGTTCATGTCGATCAAGCCCTCATTTGCTTTCGCTCCCCACAAATTGCTGAGGAGCTTTCGGAAGCTCCAGAATTACACGCTTATATCAGAACGATCATCACAGAAATCACTGTTACTTACTGCTTCTTCTAGAATCTGGATATCAGGATGGTCTTTGGGAGTGTGTCTCAGGATTTCCTTCAGGAGCAGCGGGTATTTGACCAGCCGACTCCGAGGAATGTCCAGGAAGCTCCAGAGGTCTAATTTTCGGCTGAAAGGAGACTCGAGGCAGCGCTGGAGGAAGTCCTGCACCCTGCGGTCCTGCTTCTTCTGATCCAGGAGCGCTTTGGCTGCCAGCTGATTGCTGCAGTAACCTTTGTAGGCATGAAGTCGTGGCAACTGCAGGAGAAGGCAACAGTTAGGAGCCAAATCCCACGTAAGAAACACAGATCACACCAACACGTCAAACTCGGGGAGTTCTGTTGCCCTCCCTGCAATTCGTTGCCCATTAAAAACCTAATGGTTTATTTTGGATCTGCAGCTAGACTTCTGTGAGGAGAAACAGGGCCCCCTCCATACAGAGCTTTGATATTCAAATGATTAACAGTGATAATACTATCGAGGTCACATCGGCTGCAAACAGTCCAGAGGATGCAAATGTTTCAAACATAAATCAGAGAGCGGTGGCAGACGCCCTGGCATGAAGTCTGCGGTGTGAAATCTTGGCCCTTTGCACTTGACAGACTCCCATTGTTCTCAGTGCAGCCAGGATTTCCGTCTACATCTTTCACGGGCGGCCACAAAGGCCCCCAGTGTTTCAGCCTCGAGCTCTGGGCTCTTTAAGCTCCCAGCTGTTTTCTGCCTGGTGTCTCGCAGCCTCGTACTCACCCATTTCACAAGAATGGGCCCGATCTGCTCCACTGTTCCGTCCGGTTTCGTCGCCTCCCCTAAACTCGCCAACAAATCTGGAATTGAAACAAGAACGTAAGAATGGCCACGATGCCTCAGGGAACTCTTCTAATGTGAGACAGATTCGAATCCATCTCCTACTCGGCATATTATTTAATAACGAAGCTGCTCTTACCTTCATGCAGAGGAATATAAGAATCCAAGTCCCCAAATATGTGGGTGAGCTCTTCCTCGGACATGATGGAGAGTTTCAGCATGGGATCGTGATAGGCCTGTCAAAGAACATCAGTCCTTAGTCATATTCACATCTCCCAAACCCAAATGAAACGGCAGATGAAAACATATTTATTAGGGGACGTATCACACGCAAGACAGGTTTTACGTGAGGCTAGCAGAAAAAGTAACATAAACTTTGATCTCTACAAGATTCATCCTTGTATAAAGTCATCAAGGTCTACAAGTAAGCAGGGACTACAAATAGTCCCTATTTGTGGGCAAGGTTTACAAATAAGTAGGGACTATAAATAAGAAAAGGTCTTTCTTGCCTAAACTGATCTCATTTGGGAGAGAAACTCCCCAACAAGTTTGGAAGAACTGCACACAGCAGCTTTCCAGTGGATGCTGGGCCTGACATAATAAAGTTTCTTTATATGAGGACTATTATATATCACTTTACCTGAAAATTGATGACCGATTCGAAGGAAAAAGACACTCACCTTTCTGGCAAGCTTCAGATCTTCTATTAGATCCTGCTCTCCTCTGGACATTTCGTAAATTGCCTGTGAAGAGGAGGGTGAAACGTGGAGAGTCATTTCTAATCCCAGAGATCCTCTGGCCGTCTTAGTTCCCATAAAGCACATCCAGTCTCTGCTATATGAACCCGGGCACGACAACCTCAAGCGAATCCACTGCCTTTCCTAGATCTGAAAAAGCTACATTACTTATAGCTGTACAAAAGCTCTGAAGCGCAGGCACCAGCCAAGTTGCATCCTAGCATCTTCTAAATCATTGGTTTTATTTGAGTGAGTTTGAAAAACAAACAAACAAAAAAACCCAAAAATAAAGCCCAGAAAAACCACAGAGGTCAAACCCAAGTGTCTTTAGTCAGCTTCTGTGTTGTCATTAGATTTGTCTAAGAACTGCAGGAAAAAGGCAAGCTGAGACCTTGCTATTTGGCTTTCAACCAATTATCAGGAGCCTGAGGAGAAAGACAGCTGCTTTTGGAGGAAACCCAACTGCGGGTCCTCTGCAGAGCAACCAGCGTGGGCGAGTGTGGAGCTCCAGCAGTGCCGGAGCCACCACAGAGAGCGTTGGCAGCTCAGCAGGGTCAAACCAAAAGTTTCGCAGACAAAACTGCCTTAGACTTTGCCGTGCATGCAAAACGTGACTTCAGAAAGAAGCCTCAAAGACAGAAATTGAGTCTTCTGGAAATACAGGTGTGCAGTCGTGCCCACATGTGTCCTTTTCTGCTTTTTCCCACCATGCAAACGGGCTAAGCAAGGGCCTTGGTTGCCTCTTTCGTGCTGTTTATCTTGACAACCTACCTCCTGGCGCTTGATTTCTTTGGTGCTCAGGGACTCCTTCATGTTGACGTCTAACATCTCGGACCAGAGGACACTGTTCCTTCTTTTCGGAGGGGTGGGGGCAGCAGATCTGCTGCATGCCTTCTGGGCACAGCTAGGAGATTTGCTGTCGCTGCGAAGGGTAAATGACTGTGGGGATTAAAAGAAAAATAAATTACGGCCAACTTTTAATAAGTACAAAAGCGTTATTTACACCCCTCCCAATCCCTCATCCTCCTCTGCTGTGCAGGGCAGGAAAACACACCCAGACACTTTTCCTCTGATAAAGGGACACTTTAATCAAGCTGGCAAGGAAGCCCCCGGAGACCCGACAACACGGACAGTCTTTTCCATGTTCCTCTCCCGGCGCGGATCCAAAACCAGCACGTGGGAGGAAGAAGGGCAAGTAAAGTCTGATTCCAGCTCCAAGGCACAAGGAAGCACATAAATTAGGATCATAACTCTACCTATAATGGGGCTAATCACGAGCCACTTGAACTTTGCTTTCACGGCCTGCGATGTTATTGCAACCCAAGACTTCCCAGCGATCTTATCTGCACGTACAGATTAAAATGTTCTTCAGACAACGTTTTCCTAACCTTGCTTAGAGAGCACTGAACAGCAAGGTCAGTTCACATTTAAGCACACGCTGCAATACACATATATCTTCAGCTCCTTCTTTATCACCTGGCTCTCCTTATCTGAATTTTTAAGTTTGAGATTTAAGCAAATAAAATATCTGGCTAGCTAACGAGCCACCTCTGCTCCCTAAATCACGAGCAGTGAAGCTTTCTGCACAAGGCTTGTCCCCGAATGAATTATAGAGTTGATTTCTTGAAGCTCCCTTTGAAATCCTGGTGTCTTTTTGCACCAGCAAGCCAGAATCTTCCCCCATTCACCTGTATGGTCTGTCCAAAGCGCCGAACTGCACCATTTCTCACAGGAGAGATCAAGTTGGCCAAGGACGTGACCCGTGCTAAGGGCCGAACCCGTTTATTGCTTGGCTCCTGTAAATAAAGCAGAGAACATGTTGTACTGGCTGCGACTGCCGCTTCATTTCTCAGCTGTCCGGGCAAGTTTGAAAAGCAAAGAACCCACTTGAGAAGTGGGAAAAACCGCAGAGAAAGTGTTTGGAAGTAGCCATTCATCTTCAAGGGAAGAGCAGTGGCTGTAAATATTTGTCTGAACTTTAAGGCTACAATTAAACTGTGAAGACCTCAGCCAGTGCAAAAGGGGCGAGATAACCTACGTGCCAGCTGGGTTTCAAAACAGGATTTGAGCAGCTACCGCTGTGCTTTGAAGAGAAATGGAGGCAAGTAGCCTCTAGAGGCTGAGCTATTGCCACCTTTAGATGGAGCTGTGATTTGTTCCTCTGCTTCTAAAAAAGGAAAACAGAGTGACGAAAAAAAATATTTTTTTTCTTCATTTTAGTTTTGTTTTGGAGACAAAAGCGGCTGTCAGAGGCCAGGGCAGCAGCAATGCTAACAAATGGCAAGCAACCACATGCTGATCATTCCTGCGGGGAACACGCGTGCGTGGGGCAGATACACCCCAAATCTCCCGTCCTACCACACTTCTCCCCTTGCCCCTCAAAGCAATCCTTGTTTTTCTTGTGTGTTGTTTATATCTAAGGGCAGATCTGTTGCTTTTGTGCACTGCTCATGGGTGCGGGGAGCGCAGAGGGCTGTCACCTCCCTCCTGACTGAAACGCTGCCAAGAAAGAGGAACCGTCTTCTCGAAACTCGTTTGTCCTTGAGCTCGGATCAGGTTTTACATTAAACCAGCCACTCTGTGGGCTCTGCGTCAGAAACGCTGGGCACGAGGGGAGCTCGGGAGGGAGGGACTCGGAACCAGCGCTGGAGGGGCCGGGGCTGCTGCCCTGGCACTCCTGAACACCCGGCACAGCTGGATGTGACTCATTATCATAAGGAAGTTTCTGAGCATGAAGTTGAATTTAATGGAAGCTTCTTTGAGTCACGCTCAACAGAAATTTTACCAAGGTTTTCTGAGACGTTTTGGGTTAATTACAGGCGATTTGCTTCTCTTCTGTATCAAAGGGATTAAAGGGAAGGGAGACAGAAGATGGCCCAAGATAAACAGCCCTCGGCTGTCTTTGCTTCCCATCAGAGATTGCAAGATAAGGGGCCCCAACCCCACGAACCCGTTACTGCAAGAGAAGTGACAAATGCTGAAAGCAGAAAAGAGGAACAGGGACGGACAGGGATCCCAGGCCTGGGATTTAGGAAGCATAAAAGCTACGTGGGTGAGATTAGAATTTGGCAACGTCACCCCCAGAGCAGCTCGTGCCTCCCTACGCGGAGCCCTAAGCAGGAGATGTTACCTCACACCTCGAATTAAGTCTCTGAAGTTGCAGGTGGGAGGGAAAAATAACAAGAAAAACAATTTTCCGATTGAGGCAGAGCTGAAAACACTGGAAAAACACCTGAAAACACCGGGGTAACCTCCGGACCACAGATATGGAGAAAATCTTGCTCCTTTCCTGGAGCTCTGCGCTCAGAGCAGAACCCCTCAGGAAAAGGATTAGCCAGAAAGCTGGAAAGTCAGGCTGGACTCGTTGGAAGACTAAAATTAAATTAATTAGGGGCATTTCTGAATGGAAAGGCAGCTTGGACGTAAAACACCGTGCATCAACCTTCTGGGGCAGGAGCCAAGAGAGGCTCAAGAAACTGCAGGAGCGCAGGCAGAAAAGGCTCCGAGAGAAGCCGCGCGCAGCCCCGGCGGGGCCAGGGATATAAATAGGGGGGAAACAGGGAACGTGGCACCACAACCGACGTTTCGCACCGTGCAGACACAGGGAATTTCAGGGAGTTCGCAGGGAATTTTGCAGCTGGCTGTTAAGGGGCCGGGGCTGCAGCCGCGGGGACGCACGGGAATGCCGGGCTCCGGTGGCAGGAATTTGGTGCCGTCTGGGATGGGGCTGTACAAAGGGGCTCCCTGTTCCATCGGGAGCAGGGATGGGGGTGGCAGCTCCCGGCGAGGTCTCCTTTGCCCTACGGAGACGGGATCCCACACGGGCTGCCAGCCCGGGACTGAGGAGGCCTCCCCTCCTCTTCCCAATGGCACTGTCGGATCCAGCTCGGGAAAAACCATCCACATCCTCCCGAAGCCCTCACCTTCTCCGCTCTGCGCAGCTCGGCTTTGGGGTCACACGCTCCATTTATAGCCAAAGCGGAGCCTGCTGTAAGCTGAGCCGCGCAGCTCCTGCTGCGGGTAATTTTGGCTCAGGAATTTTTCATTTTTTTTCTCCTAAGCTGGGTATTTGCAAACAACCCCATTACTCTGGGAAGCAGAACCAGCGAGCAGCGTTAAAGAAGGTGCCTCTTGAAGAAGGGCGGATAAAACAGGTATAAACCCTCAGGCTGAAGCTACGGGCTCGCCTCGGTGTCGCAGACAGAAGTGGCACACACACACATATATACATATATATACACACACACACCCATATATATGTACATATACACACATACACACATAAGTATGTATGTACATAAGTATAAGTGCATGTATATGTGGGTATATGCTCTGTGGAGGTCTCCTCTGCAGCACACAGCGACCAAGCCCGGGCGAGGCAGCTCTGGGCCCTTTTGCCCGCCGCTTTTTCCAAGTTTTGCATCTTTTTTACCTCAGAAATACCCCCCAAACCCGTTTTTTTTTTTTTTTTTTTTTTTTTTTTTTTTTTTTTCCGGCGGCGGCCGCTCACCTCCTGCTCCCTGAAGGACTGGTTCTGCGCGTCGATGACCCGGATAGTCCTTTTGATGGGCAGCAGCCCGCCGAGCTCGTCGTGGGCCACCATGGCCGCTCGGCGCCGCGTTCCCCCCGCGCTCGCCGCCCGCCCCGGCCTCAGCCGCCGCCGCCCGCGCTCATGGCCGCTCTGCGCCCGCCGCCCCGCCGCGCGCCCACCCCACCGCCGGGGGCGGGGCCTCGCGCGAAGCCACGCCCTCTTTGCATCACCACGCCTCCCTGCCGCCTGGCCACGCCCCCTGCACAACTCCCTCCAAGGCGTGAAGGGGGGGAGGGAGGGGGCGAGCCCAACCCCCTCCTTTTCCCAAGTTTTCTTTTCCTGCTAAAAAAAGGGACGTGGCAGGATTTGGGCAGCGCCAGGCCGCGGGAGGAGGCGCCCCGCCCCCGCCCTGCCTCAGGCTCCTGCTGTGCTGCTCGTGGCCCCGCCGCCACCCTCTCTAACGTGGTGGCCGCCTCAGTTGGACCCTCAAAAGATGGAGGGGCTTGGGGGGGTTGGATACATCCAGACCCATCTTTGGAGCGGGATGGGGATAAACTGTATGGAGGGTGCTAAAAATAGGGCTGGGAGCAGAGGGGAAGCGTGGAGTGGAGTCATGGTGGCCTCGCTAGGCACAGAAGGGGACATCTTGTGTCCTTAGGTGCTGCCTCCATGCGCTTTCGCTCTCCAGCCTCCGCTGGGGATCAGCTCCGGAGCCTCGGGAATGCGGCGGGGCCGGTCGGTGGCCGCTGCGCCGATAACAGACCCGTTCTTCCTGCTTCCCGGCTGGCGGGATGGCGGGATCGTCCTCCCCGCTGCTCAGCCACAGGGTTTCACTTCTAGGTGTGAGGGATCCAGTGGCTTCTCTCCTGCTCCCAGTTAGGCAACTGGGAAGCGGTCGAGTGATCCAGGCCTCGTTTTACTCTTTTTTTTTTTTCTTGAGTTTTCATTTTCCTCTTGTTTTTGGCATGGGTTTTCACTTAAATGGAGGACTCCTGTTGTGTGGAGCTTGCCTGAGGTCCTGGCCAGCTTTGTACCTGGGATCTTCTTTTCTCCTGACAATTATTTTGGATAAAGCTGCTGCTAAATAAGCTGCTTGCCATGTTATTGACGTGCCGTTTTGTTATTTCGACCCCATCAAATACATTTTAGGCTAATAAAAGATGAATTCCTACCAAAACACGCGTCAGAATTTCCAAGGGTAGCTCCAGACTGATGCTGTTTATGCAGCTAAAAATACTCAGGGGGCTGGAGGGCCACGTGGCATCGGGCCAGGGCCAGGGGCTGCCGCGTGGGACGCTGCCCGAAACCCGAATGTGTCAGCCCCAAAACTGGCCAGGCGCGTCTGGCGCTCAGGAGCTGCTCCAGGAGCTTCTCTTGGCCATGCTGGGATCACCTATGGCAAGAGCGGGCGGAAGGTCTACCTGAAAGCCCAGCCGGCCTGGGGGTTGACTTCAGCCTATCTAGGTTCAGTGGAAAGGGCATTACAGCGCCTTCCATCTCCCCCAAATCCAGCCCTGGCCACCCCTGTGCTTAAGGGTTGTCCTACTTTATACCTAACCATGCAGAAGGATGGTGGTTACTACAGAAGAGGGCCAAAGATGCGAAGATCTTGGCTGTGCCCTCCTCCATGGGAGGCGGCTCAAGCTGGTGCTCGAGTGGAGCAGGAGGAGGGGATATTCCATGGCGGGCCGTTTTCCCGCTTTTCCTAGGTCCTGGATGCGTCTGAATGTGTCTGCCATCTGGATTCAATTTCTCCAAAGAAAGAACCTGCAACGTTTTAATCCCTTTGGCGGCTCCAAGTCTCGTGGAAAGCCAAAGCATCCCTAACGTTCGCAGCGTGTTCCTTGTTGTCCATGTAGAAATCCTGTTTACAGGGAACCGAAATGCAACTCAGAGCTAACTTTATAGGAATTCTTACTAAACTATATATAGCGTCACGTGCAGAGCACTCGAGGACTGGCAAAAACAAGAGCTCCAGGGACGTTCCTGCTCTTCTTCATCTTCTCCCGCGCCGCGGGCAGTCGGACCTCCTCGGCCATACGCGCCGTTGTTTACCGCCCATGAGCTCTGTTTAACATTCCTCCCCTGGATATTTATATTCCAAGCCAAATTGAGAGCCGTACGCTGGAAAACGAGCAAAAGTAGGATATGACCCATCAAGAGACTCTCGGGTCATCTGCAAAGTTTATGAGCCGCTCTGGAATCCGGCGTTTCTTTTGGCTGCTGGGAGGTCGCTATAATTAGCTGTCATTCAACTCCGTTATAAAGTTACAAGTGCAAAAAAACCCCAAACCCTGCAATACCCAGCTATATTCTTCCCAAAATACAAGTTATGGCGTTCTCTGCACGAAACAAGTTACCTCAGCCCTCCACGAGCTGAATGTTTGTGTACTCGGGCCAGGAGAGCCATTTCCATCTTATGAATATGGATGCAACACCAGAAAACAGGGACCGTCTAATCTTGCGATATTAAGCGCAGCGTCTGCCCTAACAACAAAGCGATAGGGCAGGAACGCCGCAAAGGACTTAAACCCAGACCTGCTCGCGGGCCAAAAGTTGTTTTGGGGAGTTGCAGCCAATCCCCGGGATGCTCCTTGTGATCAAAGCCTGTTTTCAAATACAAATTTGTAACTTATGCACGGGCACGTTCTTGCATGAATCAGACACGCCAATAAAATTCCCATAAAAGTCCTCCGGAGCCGTTGTGTCTTTGGGAGGGGGGAAGGGAGGAGGGAAGGGCTGTTTTCGCTGCTGCTTGAAAGTTTATGGATTTCTGTCCCGAAGAAGAAGGTGCTGGGGCAGTTTCTTGCCTGGCTCCGTGACGTTTGTCAGGCTGCTCTACCCCTGCCCCGAGCCAAGCTGCTTGCGGGAGCTTTGACCATGGAAAGACGCTCAAATGGTGGCTTCAAATGATCTGGACCAGCAAGAATGCAGATCCCCAAGGATCTGTTTTCTCCCTGCTCTTATTTTTCGGGTCCTGTTCTACGCTGGGGGCTCAGGGCTTGTCTGCCTTCCTCCTATCACTGTCAGCTTTGGAGGCACCATCTCCCTGCGGTGCTGGTGCAGATCCAGGGCTTGTGTGACCTGGACTCTTCCATCCAGGCTGCGTGACGTTGACGTTGAGCGGGTCCCAAGACGGTGAGGAAGGTTCGCAGAGCACCCGGCGCCGCGCTTGCATGGAAAGGGTCAAAAAAAGAGACTCCTCACTAAGACTTTGCTTCCTCTGCGCAATTCCTCTTCCCAGAGCCCTACAAGGACATCCCAGAAAACAGAGTCCAGACGAGACGTGATTCTTGAGCATTACTCAGCCCGGCTTCATTCGGCCTCCGGCAAAATACGCTGCCACATCTGTGTATTCCCTATCACCTCTTGGAAAGGACGGAGTTGCTAACAAACAGCAAGGTATACACACCTTCAAAAAACACACTCGGGTTTCCTCCCATGAGTCACTCGGCACCTTACATAACGCTGGGGTAACGTGCAGCGCTTTCAGATGCGCTCACTTAGCTCCAAGTTGGGTGTCAATGTGGCTTAAATCCAGGGCAAGGCTCCGTGTGGGAGCGTGAAGATCTGCTCAGCAAGTTCCTGTCCTCGCTTTCTTGCTCCTGTTCCACAATTTGCTTTGTTTTCTGGCTTATCCGGGCATTTAATAGCCCCAGAAGTGATCTGGGAAGAAAATGCCTCCCTTCTCCTCAAAAAGGAGTGTTTTGGCAGTAGAAAAGGGGTGGCTCAGTGCTACAGGAACTGGATGCCACACATTTAGTCCCGGGTTCTAATTTCCCACTCACTTTTAGATAATGTCAGAGGCCTCCGAGGGTTTTAGGCTGTACGTCAATGGTAAGAAGCTCAACGGACCTAATAGGCTGGGCTCGATTTTGAGGAAGACTCTGGGGGCAGAGAGGAGGTTAATGAACAAAACCAAACACGAGCAGCATGGCCCTGTCGGGCTGCCCGGGCTGACGTGTCCAGCCCTACAATTTTACGTGCTGCCTTCCCGGTATGCAGAGCAATGACCTGGTGTATCATTAAATGTCATTAAAGGAGGGCTTTTCAGAAGGACAGGTAGGCACAAAAGTTAAGTGATCCCTTCCCTTGATGCATTTTAAAAATGGGGATAAATAATGGTGTGGTTTAGCCTGTGGGTAATGATGTTCAATGGTCTTCATCTTCTCCCGTGACTTTATTTTAATTTGATTGATGCATCTGTGTTTTAGGGGGGCAAATTGTATTGATTCCCTCTCGGAAAACCAAGGTAGAGTGGCATAAAATCTGGGCTGCAGTTGAAGTGCACGGTGAGCCTCAGAAGTCCAAGTGCTGCAAGAGCTTTGAAAATCTGGCTATAAATAGTTGACCGTGGTGCTTTTGAGAGGGCTAATAACCTTGACGGTTGCTATTAAGAGGCCTGCAAATTACAGTGCAATCAGTGCTGTTAATGCATTTTAACGAGGATGCTGGAATGTACTTGGTGGGTGTGCCTCAAATAAGAATATCCTGGAGAGCTGGAGCCTTTCACAAGAACAAGGTAAAGAGTCAGCCTGACTGTATTAGTCACTGGCTTTCCCTTTTTCCTGAGAAGGCTGCAGATAAAACACCCAAAATATGAATATGTGAGTTATTGGTGATGTTTCTGTTTCGTTTCAAAGTGATTCCTCTTGCGGGACACCTCCTAATTCATGGGATTTGTGCTCAGCCCTTAGGAATTTGCAGGACCAGGCCTATCTGGAACAGTGGATCTAGTTTAGGAAGGTCAAAGCTCAGCCTGGACAGCACAGTCATTCACGGAAAGCCAGACTAAGTGAACTTCATAAATAACGCAGAGATGCAGAGCCAGTGACAGAGGCAGAGGATGTGCTTGCTGGTCATTAGGTCAAGCAGGAAATTCCCTGACAACAAATGACTTTTAAACCCAGTCTAACAAACTGTAACGCTCACTTAGCTAAGTCTCAACCCAAGAGCTGCCAGGAAACAAAAGTTCTGCTTCCATCGCTTCCCCTCACCAGAGAATTGCCTGACAGGGAGATCTTTGAGGCCGATGGAGAGCAAGAAGCCGGTTCCTTTCGGAAAGCAACCTTGGGTAATCCTTGGGAAAAGCCACAGTTCTGCAGCCTCCCAGCCCCAATCTTTTTAAAGTCATTATTAGTCAAACCTTTAAGGCCAACTTATACCCCCAGCCCAGCTTGTTTGCAATAGGAGGAAGTGCTCAGGCTGAGCTTTCCTGCCCATTGCTGGGAAATGCTCCTGTTGTTGTTATGCCCAGGCTGCACACGCTCATCTCACCCAACATTGAAGCTGTGGCAGGTTTGGGATATGGATGAGGAAAGCAGGAGGCCCCAAACACTGCTGTGCCCGCCACTAGCAGCATCAACCCACCCAAGAGCACAGCTGGTGGCAAAATGCAGACACAGGAGGCACAGAACCCCCCTAAACCCCTCTACCCGGCTGACAATAACACAATTTGGAGGAGCAACGCGCGCTCATTACCTTAAAGTCAAGGCTGCAAAGACTGACTACGTCATCGTCCTTCTCGCGGCGCTTCCTCTTCTGCAAGAGATGAAACCAAGTTAGAGCCGTGAGCTTGAGCTGGCTTAAAAAAGGCGGCTTCCCGAGGCATATGTGATAGTAAAGGTCGTTTTTCTTAAGCCAGTCTAGAAGCATTTCCTTTCTTTATATCCTCAAGTAAGTGCAATAGCTCAAAAAACCTGAAGGCTGAAAAGGAAAGCATTTTTATGCCGTTTCATCATCTCGTCACCTGATCGTACCTACAAATCATATGATTATGCTTGTTTCTCTAATTACGGTTACGAGTAGAGAATAAAGTGGGAAATCTTAGCAACGGGGAAGAGAGCAGCAGTTACTGCTGTGAAATGATTTAAGAATCATTTACTTAAATGAAACTTCTCGGTGGAAGGCTTTCTGAGCCATAAAGTCGGGTGTTTTCTTCAAGAATTCGGTACCAAGGGGCTCCGAGCTGCTGATCAGTGGGATGTTGAGGTCTCTAAGGGATGCAATTCCTGCAATATCTGCTCATGGAAGCGGCTCAGCTCGGAGAGGGATCGCGGCGTTGGAGACAGATTTCACCCTCCTAGTCCTTCCCGTGCTCCTACAGCTGAACGTCTGTGAGAGGGCACAGTTATATGGACAGGAAAGAAGGGCCAGGGCAGGGCTCTCCTAAGTCAGCTCACCACAAAAGTCACTGTATCCTCTGACTAAGCCTAAAGTCAATAATATGGTTTTAATCAGGGCAGCTGATTGATGGTTGCTTGGCCAAACGCGGTCCATTGTAGGCGTTTACAGGGTTCCCAACCCCCCAAATCTCACTGAATCCCAAATGGTTGAGGTTGGCAGGGACCCCCAGGGCTCCCCCAGCGCAGCCCCTGCTCCAGCAGGGACACCCAGAGCACGGGGCACCCGGGCGCATCCCGGCGTGCTGGCAGATCCGCAGAGCAGGAGCCTCCGCAGCCTCCCTGGGCAGCCTGGGCCAGGGCTCGGGCACCCTCCCACCAAACAAGCTCTTCCTCACGGCCACGTGGAGCTGCCTGCGCTGCAGCTTGGCCCCAGGGCCCCTTGGCCTGCCACTGGCCACCACCCACAAGAGCTTGGCCCTTCCTCCCTCCATCCTGCCCTCGGCTGCTTGCACACACTGACCAGGTCCCCTCTCGGCCTCCTCTTCTCCAGCTCAACAGGCCCCGCTCGCTCGGCCTCTCCTCACACCACAGCTGCTCCAGGCCCTTCCTCAGCCCTGTCGCTCTGCGCTGGCCCCTCTCCAGAAGCTCCACGTCCCTCTTGTCCTGGGGAGCCCAGAGCTGCCCCCAGTGCTCCAGGTGCTCCCCAGAGGGGCAGGATCCCCTCCCTGCCCTGCTGCCAACAGCCGAGTGAATGAAATGGGGACATTTATTTTCTCTGCAGCTGCAGAGGAAACTGGTCACTCTGAACGTCAACACACTTCAGTTCTTGGTGCTCTACCAGTTCAGCCGCTTGACTTTCCCTCGGGAGCCAGTGTGTGACTCTTGTCTTCTTAGAATTTAATATCTTATTCAAATAGCTTACAAGTTGCAGCTTTCACAGAGGGTTTGTCATCCTTACAAGCAGACCTAAAATGTCTGCATCCAAGGATTCATTTTGAATTATTTTTAACTGCTGACCAGCCCAGTTTCCATGGTTCCTTTGAAAACCTGATGTCATTCAGGGGACATTCTGCTTCCCTGGAGGGTTCTTAGAAACCTCTCCTTTTGTTCTCAAGTCCTTTCATATGAAACACTTTTTGGCTTCAAGGTGCCCACGTTACGCTGACTCTACCCCTAAACGTTTAAATTAAATATATACGTGTGAGAGTGGCATTTTACAGTGCAGCTGCTCACCGGTTTCCTGTATTTAGGGTGTGCTTTTCTTTCCTCAGCTCCTCAAGGTGGCTGGAGAAGCGGATTCAAGCCCCAAACGCTCCCTTAGGATTTCAATTGTTTTTCTTTTCTGCTTTGTGCTTGAAAAGAGGAGGCAGCACCTGGTGACGTGGGTGAACCCCTTCAGTGACAGACCTGCTAACTAGAGAGGAAAAATCCCTTCTCCTACGAGACACTGGCTCTTCCCAGACTTGCAGCCCTGACACCGCATTCATGTCCTAGCACATTCCATACTTTTTGAGCAGACTTTTGGCCGGCAGGAGCACACGGGCAAACACAGACGCTTGTCTTTTAAGTTCCCTAAAACATTCAAAATTGGTTATTTATCAGAGCCTGCAGTCCAAGGCGGCTCTCGCCACACCTTTTTGGCCTGCAGATGATTTTCCCCATATGTATGTCAAGGATATTCACCTCTACTTAACAGAAGAGAGTTTGCAATAGAGATGAAGGCACCACGCCTTTTGGGTCTGAATGTTATTCGTTCCTTATGTAGTCGAGCACATTAACATCTTTAACATACAGCTCCAGACCAAAGCCCAGACGCTAAAGGAAGGCCAAAGTTTTGTTTTGAAACTGGCTAGACTTATGCAATAAGCGCTGCATTGGCTGGCCCCCATTTCCTTTGCTCAATATAGTTTCGTACAAAAAACGGAGACGTTTGAGTGCAGAGCCAGCTGTATCATTCCTGCGCCGTGCCAGAAAAGGAGCGGATTCCAGGAAAATTCCCTCTGCAGACTGCTCCGCTCTGGGCGTTTAAAGCCGCGTGGTGGAAAAGCAATGAGTCCAGTTCTGTTTTCTCACGTTTTCGAGACGGTCGCCGTCGGAGTTGTGAGACGTTCCCCTTCGCACGCGAGCTCCTGTCACGTGGGAAAACCCATTCCTATGAAAGTCCCCAAACTGGGAACACTGTGAGGACACCCTGCTCAGGCTCTCCAAGAGGTATCGCAACGGAAAAGCATTAAAAACACCACGCAGGAGGGGAGAGCTGCACGTGTCGTGACTTATTTTAGGAAGACCTGACCAATGCCACGAGCATGAATGTTAATTGCATTTCAAGGATGCCGATTAAAGCTCTAGGAATGTTTTTCAGGAAAGCAGAGCGGTTCAATTTGCAAACAATTCTCGTCATCTCGTTTTCCCCGCTCGTGCCCAGGGCTTTTGCATGAAACCAGGATTTTATTCCTCAGGGATCAGTCCGTTCTTTGGTGCTTATTGCCCACCTGAAGTCATAAAAAGCCGGTATGACTTCAGGTAAGGAATGTACCTCAGCACCGTTAAACCAACAAAGATCAAGCGCCTGCTTTTCATGTAAGCATCTGATTTAATGAAAGGAGGAAAGGAAAACAGACTCTGATTAAAGTTGCTTCCAGCTAGGAGTCAGCAGGAAGATGTTTTGATGCAACTTTCATTGGATTTTGGGGGGGGATTTGGATAGAATTTGCAGAATTTGCACCGGTCATTTCCTTCTAAACTTACCCAATTGCACAGGCATGAAGAGGGCACTGAGCTGGTCCGTAAAAATACATGAAACCACCAAAAGTGCAGTGGCCTTTTGCCTATGGGTAGCAACCAAAATGCAGTAGTTTGGTCAATGTGACCACCTGACTGCATTGGCAATGTCTCTATGTGGAGACCCAGGCCAAGGGGTAGCAGGGCCAGATCTGCTGGGCATCTCCTTCGTTATTCCTTCTCTCCGGCATCTGCTTTTCTGCTGTACGCATTGGGCCACCTCTCTGTGCCTTCCCAACATGATCCTGCAGGCCAAGGGTGCTAAATCTAACCTCTAGTGTGTCACCAAAATGCTGGGATCTCCAGAACGGGGCTGGAGTTGAGGAGCACCCATTGGCTACAGCAGGAGTTGAAGCTCTTTGGGTTTGAAGTGGCGCTTGGCCAGGATGATGAGAGCCATGATGGAGGGATGCAGAGAGCCAATATTGAGGAACAGTCTCTGTTTTCTGCAGTCCGTCTCATGAACTCTCCTGTCTGATAGAGACTTGAACTGAATATGCATGCTACAGAATTAAAAAACTGTTGAGAACAGGAATAACTTGAAATAGAAGCAAAATACTCTTGATTTCTAATGATAGAGCACAATATTTTCAAATGTGAGACGTGGAGCTGTAGTCGCTGCATGGAAATGTCTAAAATTAATCAAAAGAAGAATCCACAAGAGCTTTTGGTTTGTTTAATCTACTCCCACACTGGAGTGGTGTTTGTAGCCTCAAAACTGCACACGGCTGCTCTTCAAGGTCCACCCAGAGTGCTGCCTAAATGCACAACTTCACAAGAAGCTCTGGGTGATTTTAGAGGGCACTTTGTTCATGAAAAGGTAGTTCTGGCCGTTTCCCCCTCTTCCAGACGTGTTCCCGCAGCCTCCGTGGTGCCCACACGGACAGGGACAGAGCCTGTGCAGGCAGCTGCAGCAGCTCGTCCCAAACTCTCCTGTTCTCTTTTTGTTGACTAATGGCCTCGCAGTCCTCAGTGTGCCAAGAGGGACAGACTGCACGAAGGAGCAGTTCAAAACAGCAACCCAAGGAAGGTCCTTTGAACCTCTCTCCAGAGTGCTCCATCTTTCCCTTTCAGCTCTAGAGACAGGCTGGGAAGATACAAACCACATCTCCAGTGAGGGATGCACATCATAGGATGCAGAGGGGAGAATAAGGCTTGCAGCAGGAAGGCCTTATTGGAAAAAAAATAAATGAAAAAGCAAAAGCACCTTCCAGCTAAAGCTCAAGAGCCCCAAGGGCTTAGAAAGTATCTGTGCAGCCTTGCAGAGAGGAACGTGTTTATTTTCTTTCCCCTCCAGGGAGCTGGACCTTCACCTCCTCCTCCTCGCTGGTGTTTGCCTGCCTTTGCTCTGTGCACCCTCCCTGTGTTTTACTCACCAGGGTGAAGTCCCAGTGCGGGCCAGGAGTGAGAAACGTGAACGAACTGCCTCGTCTCAGAGGGTACCTAGGAACAGAGATAAACAAAAGGGATTAAGGTAAATAACACGTGGGTTGCTGCAGCTCTTGATATAACTACATCTGTTCTGCACGGCTTTTAGATCTTCAGCTTCTAACACACCAGGCTCAGAAATGTAGCAGTCCTTGGGCAGGAGAGACCAAAGGACTTGGTCTCCCCGGCTCCCCCTTTGCAGGTGTGAGCTGAAAAATCCTGGTTTTGCTACAATAAATGGCTCTGTGCTACAGAGGCCGGTGAAAACCTCTCGCCGGGCCCTGGGGAAAAACCTGCCTTTGAGCACACATCTGCCAACTGGTTTAACTTGAGCAAGAGGAAGGCTAAAAAAAATAACGCCAAGAATTAAAAGCGAATAATATTGCGGCCTCGCTCGGTGAGGTTAATGGAGCTGAAAGGAAAGCAGGCAGCGCCCCGCACCTCTGACAATGCAGCCTTGTAGCTTTGCCCTGAGCATTCCAAGCAGGAATTGAGTTGTGGTCTTTCATTAGGCCCGTTTTGAGGCAGGGAAGTGAGCCCAGGAGAAGGCAGCGGGGACAATGGGCCGCTTGTGCAACCCCGGATTGCCCGAGCCCCCAGTTAAGCAAACAAGCAGCCTTCCAGCTTGCCCTGTCTGCTGGACCTCAGGTATGTTCCCAGCAACGACTTTTTAAAGCTTATTTATTATTAGCTTATATTAGGAGGGTTTTTGTCTCTCGTTGGATTCCCATGTGTTGAATTTCCGACGTGAACAGGCCGCTCTTTTTCTTTCAAGGCAGCTGCATCGTGTAGCGGGGAGAAGATTCGCCCTTGCTGTCGTAAGCTCGGACAGCAAAGACATCTCCTCGCCAGCTGCACCTTTCCTCTCTGGATGAAGATCCCCCTTGGATTTCCAAACCCCTGGAAATAACCCGGGAATGTGAAGCTTTCGGCGCTCAGGGCACTGAGGCTCCAGCAGTGCTGAAAATTCATCTCCCAAGGCAATCAGCAAGGTCAACCACTGTACATATCAGGAGATAAAAGCATTTATCTCGGAAAAGTTTGTGCAGGGTGGAGTTTTCCGGGTTGGTATTTGGAAAATAGAAGCCGGCCGCCCAGCAAATGCTCCTACCAGCCAGCTCGGAGCAGCAAGATAAATGTTTTATGGAGCGCAGCTTAACGGAAGGAAGAGGGGAAGGGATATAAGATGCTCACAGCGATGATGCAGCTGCTTTATGCCCTGTGCAGGTGAGCACGTTTCCTCCAGGATCGTATTCCCATGCGGCCCAATCCCAAATGCTCTTTGGGATTTTTAAGAGCATGTGCCGCTTGGGAAGAAAAGCTGGGAATGTGGATGGAATTTCCTTCAAATGGAGAGTTTTCTCATGAGAAAGAAATCGGTGCGGCTCAATCCCAACCTCTAACCTACCAGAATATATGAGTTTGATTAAACCTTCCGTGGTTAAATCTTCCTGTACAGAGAGAGAAGCAGAGAGAGAATGAATGGTCTGCAAAGGATGTCCTGCACTGCTATAAAGAGCTGCCAGAATGGCCCAGTGGCCCGTTGGGAGCAGTTCTTTCCCGGGATTTTTTATTCCCTGAATCTTCATCTCCGACAGCAGTGGTGCCACGTGGGCAACCTGCTTTGACTCAGCTTGAGCAGGGACTTGGACCAGACAATCTTCAGAGGCCCCTTCCAGCCCCAAAGGGCACGTAGCAAGGAGAGCATCCGCTCAAGGTATAAAGTTCCCTTCAGTGCTCCCAGGATCTGCTGGAAGAATGGATCACGTTGTAGGGAGGCTGCTCTTTCCTTTCCTCCCATGGTCCAGTAAGAGGACTCAGTCAAGAGAAGAGGGTGAAGCAGAAATCAGAGGCTGCTCCTTCTGAGCTACCACCAGAACCTACAGAGGTCTAAGTGCAGAAATTTATGTTTGTTCTAGATGACTGGTTGCTGAGACATTTCCCAACCATCTTTTTTTTCCGACAGGAATGAGCATTTTATGGGGTTAAGAGATCTCAGAGAACCTCCCACGTTTTCAAGTCTTTGGCCAAGAACACGGAGAAGAAAACAGACATCAGTGCCAACTCCAGAACTATCTGTCCAAGCTGTGCCAGGAGCTGCCAGGAGCTGCAAAAGAGCAGGCAGCAACAGACCCGTGTGCTAAGTGGAACAAAGGTTTTTAGGGAGCTAAACATCTCGATGTCATCTTTGTCATCTCAAAGTGGCATCGCTGTCATCTTGGTATCATCTCTCGGGTCCTTGCTTGCAACCCAAACCTTGGTAAGTGCCATTTCGCCCGAAATCCCTGGGATCTCTGTGTGGAGAAATGCTGGATTTTACATTCCCCCTCTGCCTGCAGCGCTACCAACATTGCTCGCAGAGCCCTGCAAAGCTACAGAGCCAAATTTAGTCATCTGCGTGACGACCACGTGTGTTACGTGCACAGGGATGACTCACGGCGGCAGCGCTCGGCAGGACAGGCCTTGTGAGGTCCTGCAAGAATTTGAAGGCGGCGTTGGTGACGGAAAGGTCACTGATGATCCTAGGAGGAATCCTGGAAGTCATACCCAACGTGTGAGGAAAAGCAGAGCAGCGGGACGGAGCGCCGCAGCGCCCGTCATCTGCTCAAAACACAGCGTGATTAATGGGGACAAGTGCAGAGCTGCCTGGATGTCATGTTTTAGCACCTGAAGACAGCAAAATATTGTTCTAATGCCAGTTGGAGGCAGCTAGAGCTGTGTTTGCAGCGCGCAGAGCTTGTGCAATTGCTGTGTTGTATACCAGTGCTGGGTAACATGACCAGGCCAGAAGGGAGTCCATTCATCCCTCGGGTTTCCTAGTAGATCTTCTCGTCCAACCGTCTCCAGCATCATTTGCTACCGCAGGATGAGCAGGTCCTCAAGCAAGAAGGGCCCAGCATCTCTTCTTACCTTAGCAGGGCTCAAGAGAAGCAGAAAGCACTAACTAGAGGCCACAAACTTGGAAACCTGTTTTGAAGTAAGGGAGAAAGTCAGGGTCACGAAGCAGATCACACAGACGCACCAAAATATCCTTCTAGCTGCCCAACACTGCGGCCACGCTCCGACAGAGCAAAGTTCTGCAAACGGAGGGCAGAGGAGAACTTGTTGAGGCTGCACAGCAAGAACAAACTCTTCTGTTTGGGTACCCTCCGCTCGCTGCGAGAAATGAATGTTCCAGGCTGCTTACCAGCAAAGGATGATCCTGGTCGTCTTGCCAAGAGTACATCCTGCAACGACCTGTTTAAATCCGGATGGCCACATTGATGGGCTATTGAGAAGCGAGCTGCAAATTATTTTTAACTTGAAAACAGTGTGGGTCATTTATGAGCTCCAGGCACCCTTCAAAAAGCAGTTTATAAAATCAGCTGCTACTGAAAATCCAGCTCTGCTGGGGGAACCCGGGGAACTTCTGTAGGAGAAACCTGCTTGGCAACATAGCAGGGAGGAGATGAGGCCCCAATGACCTTAATAGAGGAAGCCTGGGCAATTTAGTAGATAACATATTGATAAAGGCTGGTGGGCAGGTAGGATTGTTTCACTTGGAAGCCAGACTAAGGAAACGCTCATTGTTCCCTGGCTTCCTTGAATAAACAGCAGGATCCTCTGGAGAGCACAGGATGGCAGGGATGTAGCAACGGGAAGGGCACATTTGCCCTCACAACTTAGCCCTGAGCATGATGAGTCCCTCCAGGGTGCTGGTTTTTCTGCAGAAAAAAGAGGAGTGACGAGCAGTGAGGGACCCACATAGATCTCACCTTGGTTTTTACAGAAAGCAAGTATTTCTGTCAAATCATTTCCCCAGTTTCTTCTTATGCCTCTTTTTTTATTTGTCTTACTCACAAACAAAGGGCTTCTTGCTTTGACTTTTGCTTAAGTTTGAGGAGAGATTTGAAAAAGCCATAAATGAGAACGCAGGGTGAACAAATCCAACAGGCAGCAAGTGTCCCGGGGCGGATTTCCATTAGCCAGGCTGGGCTACAAAGCACAGGAGAGCTTCACTCCATGGAGCAGAACCACTTCCCATTAATGTTATTTGAAGCATTTTTTTTTCCTCCTTTTTCTTTACTGTAAATCCATAGCGCCCAGTCAGCATCATTCGACAGTCTGCGCTGTTTCATTTTGTTTTTTTAAGCTTATTTTTGATGGCTTCGCCAGGAAACTGCAGAAACGCTTTGATCTGGCAGTTCCCTTGAGTTTCTGAAGTTCCCAAATACATTCTTCAGACTGGGCAGCAATTCCCAATTTCCTTCCCCTCTTTCTCCCATTTTTTGGGGGGGTTTGTTTTCAGTGCAAGCTGTTCTTAACCAGAATTTCTGACTTAATATAGTTAATGTTTCCACTCCAGCAATAGCACTCGAAAAGGCCTCCCAAGCACTATGCAAACAACTGCTGACTAAGGGCACTTAGGGCAGTACTTGTCATGGGTCCTTATCTTGAAAAGCTTGGAGGTAAAAGCCTTACTTGAAGGCAAAAACACAAGAAAAACGCTATTGACAGCTTAAAAATCTAAAAGCAAGAGAGAAAAACTCCATAGGGTTCTGGGGGCTGCAGGGAAATGGTGGTGAATGCATCTGCAAGCGGCTCAGGTTGCAAATTGCTTCTCCGTCATTAATGCCACGGCAGCGAGCGGTGCACAAAGGGAAGTGGGATGCGTAGGGCCCTAATTACAGGGGGAGCAAAATAATCGCCGCTCGCTCCCTTTGGAAGCGAGGCGGCTTCCAAAGCTGCAGGGATTTCTGGCAGCGACGGGCGCAGTTAGGGATTGCAGCGGGCTCGGGAACGGCGGGCGGCGGCGGCACTGAGCGCTCCTCAAACCCACTTAAATCCATCCACCGCTTGGCCAGGACGAGGCACCGCTGCTGCTGCTCCGAGAACTTCTTGTACTTACAGACGCTCTGGAATAACTATTATTTTGTCCTTTCGTGCTGGAACAGCCCCTGCTTCTAAAGGAAGCGCTTTCAGACACTCGGGGCCGGGTTAAGTTCTATAAAGAGCCCTTAATTTTGGTTTAAATACTTTTATAGAGTTCGGCGCAGACTGGAAGGGCAGTTTTCCATTTCAGCAGCGTTTGCTCCCCATAGGGTTTGGTGGGATACGACGGCGTTTGCCTGAAGAAGCCATCGCCGGCAACGCTGAGTGCGAGCAGATAAGGCCTAAGGAGATTAAACACGTGCTGATATCCTTAAATAATCACCAGGCCGACCTCTCCAGAGCTGCACATTAACAGCAGGGCAGCAAATAGTTTCATGTGAGGACTGAAGTGATATCTTTGCACTGCAGACTTCCCTTGTGACCCCAGCATCTTCCTTCCACGCTGCCCTCAGACTTCCCTCCCCGCTGCGGATCTGCTCCGAAGCCATTGAGCTCCCTAGCGCTGTTGCCGAGGCTGGAAGACAGACTTGTCCGTGGGGGAAAGCGAGAGATTTGGGCAGCACGTGTTCAAGGTCATCTGTGCCCCTGTGGTCCCTTTTCCATCGGCTCTGATTGCTTCAGAGCTGAGGCCGAGCCCGAGGCGGCATCTCCAAAGGCTCCTTCCCGAGTGACGCAGTGCGGGGTGCCGAGCCGGGCCCCGGAACAAGGGCCTTTTGTGGTGCTTATTTGCAGGGGTTTGCAGTGATTGCGTTTGCAACCGGCTCTGCAAATATTTACAGTGAGAGGCAGCAAACGGAGCCTGGCGGGGGGAGAACCTTTCATCCGTGGAGCTGGAGCCAACGCTCCTCGGGTGCTCCGAGACGCAGGCGCTTCCCACTCCCCGAGCTCTTGCAGGGCAAGGGAGCTGGTGTCTCCCTGGATTCAAGGGCAAAGCTGTGCAGGCAGCTCTGGTTCTGCCCATCTTCTTGGGCAGGATTAAGGCAATGATCCGCTATTGCAAAGTGAGATTTTATCCCTCTAAAGAGAGACAACGAAGGGCACCCCTAGAAGCGCGTGCCGTTGTTCTGCCCCCCTCCAGAGCTAGTTGGACCCGTGTTTCCAGAGGCAGGCTAAGCGCAGAAGGGGGACAGCACAGAGAGACGGGGCAGCTGCTGGGTGAATATTTGGCTCCCCGAATATTTGGCTCCCCATTTGGCTGTGGGGTCGTGTCCAGCAGCAGAGCTGGGGGGCTGGCAGGCGAAGGGGCCCCGGCGCTCGAGCCGCCGCCTTTCCCATCCCGTGTCTCGGTCCAGCCTCCCCTGTCACTCCTGTGGAGGGGCAGCATCCATGGGGATATTTCGGGCTGCTTTGGCCCTGGAGGCGCCTCTTGTTCCCTACCAGCTCTAAGGGATTCCTGCTTGTGATTTACACTTCAGCAATCAGCTTCTAGGTGGCTGAATGGATGAAATCCCTCCTCTGAACCAAGCCTAAGAGACAGAAAATTCTAGGTAGAGCTCAAGGGCAAGCAATAGTCTATTTTTTAAGAGGAAAGAGATTTAAAAGAACATTTTGGGCTCACTCGAGCACATGCAGCTGATCACAGCATCTCTGGAGGCTCCCACTCAGAGAAATCGCTGCTCACCCTAAATAATTCATTTGCTCTTCAGGAATTTTCACCCCAAGTTCACAATTGAGCCACGTGCCAGAGCAATTGCCCTCCTTTAAAGCCTGACTTGTAAGCGTACAGATATGGAACTTGCAGAGGGACGAGGTGATAAAGCACAAGCAGAGGAGATACCAGGAGGGAGTGTTTAGGTGGCTGGTCCGCATTCAAGGAGGAAAGGGAGCAAATGGTGCAAACAGCCGCAGGCTCCTGGACTCCGTGCGGATACAGGGAGAAGGTGGCAGCGTTTCTGTGTGTCACCATGCAGGCCCAATGTGCCCAGGGCAACGAGGGACCCTCTCGCTTTAGCTTTGCCTGCCTCTCATCTCCCACAAAACGAGGCTGGCGGCGGCTCCGCGTGAACTCTCAACTCTCGCAACCCTTTTATTTTTTGCTCCCTGCCTGGGAATATTCTGGGTTATTCTGAAACGGGTTGTGCTTTAAATGTAAGTGTTTCCACGTAGGGTCACCCCCCTCCAGCCCCTGGGCCCGGCTCCGATACCTATTTTGAACATTCCCCGGGGAGAGCGGTTGGGATGGAGGAATTCCGGGTGCCCAGAAGCCCTGGGAGCGCCGCCGTGGCCGTGCCCGGCGCGGGGCCCCTCAGAGCCACACGACTATTTTGAGCTTCTTGGGAACCAAGCGCCCTGCAATAAATATTAGCAGCCATCACAAGAGAACCGTGGGGAAAACGTACGGTTAATGTCGGCAGGCGCAAACTTCTCGTCTTTAATGCTAAGCAGCTATGCAAACAACTTCAGCTGTGGCTTTTTGGATGCAAAATATATAGCTGGAGCCCCTAGAGCTACAGTTACACCCGTTAGAGGGTTTTAAGAGGTGAGATAGTGAATTAAAAGGGTGCAAGGAGTTAGGGATGATCCACACGCATCGTTGCAACCTGTGGTGAAACAAGCAGGAGCTGCGGTCGGCTCCGTTTGCTCTCCCGAAAGGCTCTGTCACCTTGTGCTGGGATGCGAGGAGGAGGAGGAAGCCATCGTATGTTGGCTATCACAGCATGGGGACTTGTCCGTGCTCAACGCCACATCCGCGATTATTTGAGCTTCCTCGGAAAAAAAACAAGCAGTTAAACAACGAGGTTGCTTCATCCTGCAGTAAGCTAGGCCGGGCTTTGTCCTGGCGCGTGGTGCAGTTCTGCAGAAGCCATAAAGCCCAGCCTGGCTGGGGCTGGTCCGGCCGCTTCCTGCCCACGGAGCGGCGACACCCCAGGTTGCTTCGACCTGCAGGATTCCTCCCCAAGGGCTGGAACGGATGCAAGAGCCGTGTGGGATTGGGATGAGGCTGGCTAAAGACTTGGGAAACGTCTGTTAAAGGCCACAAACCGGACAAGTTGAAAACGGGTGGAGATTGGGGTGAAACAGGAGACCCTCAGAAGCATCAGGTCTCTCCTTCCTCTTTCCCAAGCATCCCACGGTGGACTTTGTTGGAAAAATGTATTAGACTGACCTTAGTCTCCATCAGTTCTTACGTTCAAGTTCACCTCTTTCTATTTACAGCAAGGTTATAAAAAGCTGCCCTGTGTTTTTGTGCTTGGGAGGCTGAAGAGAGTTAGCGCTGAACGCAGACAGGGGAGGGGAAAGGAAAAGGAAGGGAGCAGAAGATTTGGGTGAGCACAAAAAGCTGAGGGATCCAGGCACCCAAGAGGAAAACGGAGCTTTAGGAAACGCAAAAAAAGGCCACAAGTGGGGGAAAAAATAAGTAGAAAAATACCAAGGAGTGAGGAGGTGGCAGGAAACGGCTGCAGGGCGGGGATGGATAGTGTAACGTCCCCGGGATTGCAGGGCAAGACTGTAAGAGAAACAGGCCCTAGTAGGTGGGTGGTAAAGGCAGAACCGAGTGACTTCATATTTTAAATATTTAAACATTACGAGGGCTTGAAGGTGGACTTTGCTCCTTCAAGGGAGGCTGTTTAATGCTTCTTGCTCTCCCAAGGGGCGGCCCCTTTCATTTGTTGCCTATTAAATGTAGGAATAAGTAAACGCACTTAATGCTGCGAGTCGCTAACACGCCAAGCCGTGCGGGGCTGACACAGGCCAAGCACCCCCAGAACTTATTTATTAATTAAATTCTCTAGAGGATCGCACGACTTTTAGAAGCACATCTTAATTTTTGTGCCCAAACCCCGTTTTCTCCCCCAGTTTTGTGCCAAAACAGCCTGTTTTCTCCCCAAGGGGTGAAGCACAAGAGGAGGAACAGCTCTGCGGTGACTTGGTGGGAGTGTTGGCTGCAGAGTCGCCCTTCAGGAGCCTTTCCCTTCTCTCAGCTGGGCAGCGAAGATCAGGTTAGGCCCCAGGCTAAAGCCCGGATTATCTTTGCAGCAATGACATAGCTCCGTTGTCATCTGGATATCTGATCGTACAGGGGGTTTTAGAGGCGAGAGCAAATAAGGAAGGGAGTGAGGAGAGGCCTGCAAAGAGGGAGAGGGTTTGAAACGCAGACAAAACAGTACAGGCGAAGGATTAAGAAATGGGGAAAATGCAGTTATTGCAGTAGACGTGGAAAATGAAGCCTCGGGGGATAATTTTATGGAGGCTGGAAGGGAAAGGTTGCTGCTTTGAGGCCAAGGAAACCATATGAGCCAGCCTGGTGACAGAGAAAGGAGAGCTCAGACAGGAGCCTCTAATCTCTTTCCCTGGCCCAGCTATAAATACACTTGAAGTCTGTTTTCATGCCTTAATGACAGAGAGGAGGAGCAGAGTTTTAATAAAAGCTTTATAGCTCCTTCCAGTTATGCAAAACAAACGGGCAGCCCACACTCCAAGGAAATCTCTTGGTGCAAGGGAAATAAAGAGCATCTTGCTGGGAAGAGCCTTGAGTCTCTGCCGGACACGTGCACGGGAAGCCCTGCGTTGCATCCACTCCTGCAAGCAGCTATTCCCTTTCAAGAGACCATTTTTGTGCAGTTAGCACAGGTCACTCTGCCTCTAGAAGCAGTTTTCTTGAATATTAAAAGGATTAATCTCAAATCCACCCCCTTATGTATATGAGCCAGCATTGCAACAGGCCTATATGCAGCTAGGAGGTACAGGAGGGTCTTTAGATAGGGTAAGAAATCGCAACGATGCCAAAGTCAGGGTGGGAGATGCGTTAGTTGAAATAACGAGCAACATCACACAACGTTATGTGGGTAGATCTGGGTGGGAGGAGAGGGTTTGAGGCTGTTGTGCATCGAGGAGGTCGCACATCACAACTTGCCTCCTGCTCAGGATAGCGGCCTGTCCACAGCGCAAGCTAAAACACCAGCTTGTTTTATTGAGATGAATGGTATGGAAGCAATTATAAATAAAAAAAGAGGATTGAGACCTTTGGAAAAAAATCACGTGCGATAGACTCTTGTGGTCTCTCTGGTACCAAAGACCGAGGTATATTGGGCTGCCAGAAGCAGAGCTGGACCCACCCAGGCAAGAGCACAGAAGAGCTTTGAAGCGAAGAGATACGTGATGAAGACTCAAACACCGGGGTTGGTGCCTTCCTCCTGCAGGCCACCCACGTGCTGGGGCCCAGAGCGCTCCAAACATGTTTGCGTGCTCGTTTGCAACGTGCTCAGGTGCTTTTCCTCCCCCCTGAACCCACCCCGGAGCAGAGTTTGTTTATGCGGTTTTGGAAAAGGACCCGGTTGGAAGGCAGGTGGCATGAAAGACTAGAAATTCAGTGGGGGGAAATGGGGGGGAAAAAGAATAATCACCCTGCAGCATTAAAGAAATTATTTCCCTTCATCAGAGCAGGGCGGGGAAGCACTAAGTGTTTGATTGGAAAACAGAATCAATCCCAAATGCAGCCTGACTGGTCAATTTATTGCAAATACCACGCAGGAACCCTACCAGCCTTGAGCCTTGGGATGAAGCTGGAGGAGAAGCGTTGCCCAAGCTCGTGGTGACATCTAGAGGAAGAGGATTTAATGGCACAGTTGGCAGCTCCCGAAGGGCAGGGGAAGGCAGAGCCTGAACCAGACCCTTATTTCTCACTCCAGAGTTTGCTGTTGCAGGCACCGCAGCAAAGCAGCCATTGCTCAAATGCAGTAGCTAATATTAAATACATGTATTTATGTATATATCTCTATATAGATGCCTTAAGTATATATGTTTGTGTATATATCTATATATAGAAGTTTTTATCCTTCAGGTCTCATGTTCAGGTGTGTTCCAGCCCAGCAAACAAACCTGCTTGCAGTAACCACAGCCCAAGCAAATAGAGGAAAAAGGGAAGAGCCCAAGTCTCTTCTTGCCTCCTCCTCCCCGACTCAAGGGCTCAGGTAGTCTCCACATGCCCTTTTTTCCAAGCCTCCTTCTCTCAACTTTGCACAACCTGAACTGTTACCCTCAGCCCCGGAGGTGGGTGAAGAAAAGACCGCAGCGAATCCAAGCACAAGGCAGCTCCGGAGGAAAACGAGCCGTGTCTGTCCTTGGAGAGACCTGCCGAAACACGCAGGAAACTTCAGCCAAGTTTATTGCTTCTCCTCCACACGAGCGGGGCCCACCCAGATTTGCAATTTTAACTACATTTAAAAAAAAACAAAGTGCAAAAGCACAGACTTTACTGGCTTTTATAGCCTCACCACAATGAAGATCAAGAAGAGAAGTGAACAGTGAGACCATTCCAAGGGGACAGGAGGACAGCGAGACCAACTTCTGCCTCCAGGTCGAAAATAACCCTGTTATTTTTTCTTTTTGCCCTTTCTCTCCCAGTTAGACTGCTGGAAAGGTCTCTGCCTTTGCTTTAATTCCTGGGAAGACTTCCAAGCAAGTCAAACTTTAAATAAAATTGCCCAAAGAGAGCAGGAGAGCAGGAAGTTGAGGTCTGTGATGAAACCCACCTTCCTGTCCATCTGCTGGTAAAGTTGAAGGTTTGGTCAGATAATTGCCTGCAATTACGTGAGCACCTTTTAATAGGGTGCTTCCCCTCTCACCAGGATGTGGGGAGCCAGGAGACCACTGGGTTTTCCACATTTTCCAACAGCTCTGGCCGGGATCTGCTGTGGATATGGAGCAGAAACCCTGTGGAGAAGCCATGGGGACCAGTCTGCTGCAGAACCTGCCCTTGCAGGACCAAACTCCACCCGAAAAGCACCACGTTGGTACCATTTTCCAAGCCAAATTCAGATTGAAAGACCCGCCTGGAGACTTTTTCAGGATGTACTACATGCATTGCTCTAAGCTGGGGCATCTTACACCTCTGTTTTAATACAGAGCTGTCGTATTTACATTTATTGCACCTCAAGAAGCACATGAAGCCCTTTCTGCATTCAGCTTCCACTTCAGGCTCTGCTATTACAATAACAGAATAATATCAGAGCACAACTTTATCAATATTAAAATAATTATATGAAAAATCTCATTTCTCGTCTTGCTCATGTCACTATCACATTCCTTTTGGAAAAAAGTTTTTCCTTCCACATATTATTCTCCCTGCTTCTATTCCCTTATTGCTGCTGCCTCTACTGAAAACTTTTCTTTGAGTTTTGCTGCTGCTGTGACTTGACACTTACCAGAAACTCTGTTTCTTGCTGGTTCTTCAGAGCAAGGGCACAGATGAGAGCAAATTTACAGCTAATGCAGAATAAAAGTAAATATATATACTAGCAGATCTGATAAGAAAGGAAGAGAGGAGGTGAAGGGAAAATAGAGGAGGCAAAAAGCGGCTTTAGCCAACTGATAACAGAGCTATGAAGCAAGAATTAACAGTAAGGATGAAATTCTTCCAGGATCCAGAGAGGAAATCCTTGGGAGTCAGCCAAGACAGCGGGTTTCCGTGGCTGTCTAACTGACCAGCACTTGAAATAAAGCCATTGTATGAAGCTGTTCTGGGTAAAATCCTGATTTTTGGGAAGTTGCTGGGAATTTGGCTGTCAGTTTGGGTGAGGTCATGTTCCGCTTTGCATTCACTGCTTTCAGATCTTAGTGATTATTTAGGAGAAAAAGCATTGCTGAAATGTGCAGCAAGGAAGATTCGCAAATTAACAAGTTGGTCTGTAAGGACAGAAGTTCTCAGCACAATAATGTCCATCAGGAGCCTTCCAGGGTCTAGGTCCATCCAAGATTTGGAGTTGCAGAGGGCAAACTGCCATCCCCCAGCACACCCAGTGCACGTACTTTCAGTCATAGACTCCCAAAATCTGCTTCTTTACCACCAAAGATGGCAACAGCCACTACCACCATCCAAAAGATGCCACCTCCAACATAGTCATCACCATCAAATCTAAGAAAATTTCCCTCTCTAATCTGGTACCCCCAAGAGTCTCTTCCTTCCATCCTCCAGCAGGAGCTCTGCTTTCAGTCATACAAATTATTCAGTCATTTTCCAAATTTGTGCTTGTTTGTTATCTTCCTTTGGAAGGATCTGTGGGTCAATCTGCAGCTTCCTGCCCACGTTGCTGTGGAAAAGCCAAGAAACACTCTTTTCTACGACCTGGAAGACGCACAACAGCTTGACATGTGAGATTTGTTACCTCCAAAGGGCTGAGGGTGTCTTCAGTAGACGTAAGACATCTACTTGGGGACTTCTGAAAAGAACACTCATGTCCTTCCACACGCAAATGCTTCCCAAAACTCAGCCCAGAGAAAGAGGAAACACTTGCAAATCCTAATGGCTTGAGGTTTCGCTTTGAATAACTCCGAGAGAGAAAGAGTTGTCCAGAGAACTGAAACCAAAAGTAATTGAGAAAAGCTGCCTCCTACAAGAGAAACCGAAAGTCCTGACATCCCGAAGGATGTCGGGTATGAATGCCAGCATTCACTTGGATAGGAACAGAAAGGAGGCAAATAAAGGAGCACACAGGCTGACATTCAGAAAGCTGGAGCCCCCAGCAGCAGCTGAAGATGTCCCACAAATTAACCACTACTGAAAGAGCAGCCCCAGCTTCTCCTACCATGAATGTGAATGTCTCTTCTTCAGCCCAAACAAGCTGCTTCTTGCTCCTAATCCCTATTCCCTTATTTTCTTTCCCAACCTTTCCTCCTACAGGGATACTTGGGTCTCCCCCTTTGGGGAGCTGCTGCAGTGTGTTGGCTCTCCGCTTTCTCAAGCCTATGCACAACCCCATTCCTCCTACACAAAACCATTTCACAAATTAAAATATAGCTCATCACAGGGTAGGGTTTATATTAATGATTTTGTCCCCTGATGTGCACACTGCTCTATTAAGCTCATCAAATACTGTCCCCGTGGAGAAGCAGGACAAGGTGTTAGTTTTCCTCACCTGGTTCAGCAGGGATTAATGATGCTTGCAGGACTTCACCATGCTTACCAGAGGACCCTTTCCTCCATGGATGATCACATCATGGTCATCCTCATGGTACCTTCCTCTCTGACAGCTGTTTGTGGTACTTTGAGATGTCCACAGAGCAAGAAAAGCCCAAGTTCTGCATGTCGTGAACATGGCATACAATGAACAACAGGCAAGTTGCTAATGGGTCTGATGGGTCCACCTGGGCAGGAAGAGGTTTTGGAAGCAGTCTTTGCCATTTTATATCACTTTTCTTTATGTTAATCAAAAATACTCGTCAAGAATCAACCAACTTGCCAACATCTTCAGTTGCCTCACAACATCCCTCATCATCCCTCTTTCTCTCAGGTAAAGGTATCCCCAGCACTGTCATCACACATGGTACTTTTAACCACACAGTTCCTGCTTTCACCTTTGCTGCCCCTTAGACTTGAAAGAAATGAGATAAAATAATTCATTTTTATGCAACTCTTTTCAACTCCTTTAAATTCTTCCTTCTCTTCTTGTATTTCCTTGTCCATCTTTACCAGTTATCTCTTGCATTACAGATTTCAGTTTGTTGGGAGAGACATCTCCGTGTTATTCCAGTTTCCCCTGCAGCACTCGAGATCATTCACGGGATACAACCAAGACTTGCAGAGCCTCCTCCTGAGATTAAGATAACCTATGCAGATGCCTGGCTAACCTCCCATTTGCTGGTATTCAGCCAAATGATTCTGCTCATTTAGAGCCAGCCACCTCTGCCCTGCTCAGGACTACAAGGTTTGGTTTCTTTTTCTTGGCCTTTCCCACTAAGAACAGCAAGATCCGTTTTATTAAGATCTTTATAGTTCACAGTTTGTGGGATTGATCAGCCCCATCACATTGAGCCTCCTCATTGCTGTGGGCTCATAACAGCCCATGCCAAATATCCAGGTCACAAGCAAGACCAGTCCAAAGAGACACCTCAATTAAGAACATCCCTCACTGGGGAGATGGTAACTCCAGCATAATTATTTCCCTGGTTTTAAGAGCACCAAAGGGCTTATTCTTATCATGAAGAGATCATGTTTACAGGCAAGATGCTGTGCTAATCTTTGGATTTGCAGGACTAGTAGCTGTAATATCTTATCTTCATCTGCTCTGAGTCGCACACTGATCTGAAGGGAGCGTTCTGCAAGGCACCTGTGATGAGCTTGCCCTGAAAATATTAATTGAAGCAATAACAGTGAAGCTTAAGTAATTTGATGTTGAGGATAATGATTTGTGAGCAAAGATAATTACTCGGTAAGTGCAGCACGACTTCTGTTTTACCAGACAATAACAAGTCAGGCTATCATTGACACAGAGCAACTAAAGAGACCAGTGTTATCTGCAGCGCACTCTCCTGCAAAGGCATTTTGAGAGTGCTGAAAACTACCCTTCATTGCAAATGAAAGGGCAACAAATAACTTGAGCCCGCTGATAGCAAGGCATTTCATTCCTGTTTGCTACACAGGACAACATACTGGATTCTAGTAGACCCTTAGATATTCAGAATTAGAGAAAGACAATAAAAGGCTACTAGACTGATCCCATTTCACTGGAAAACACTCTTTATAGGAAGAGAGCACACAACATCACAGGTTCACTGCTCTAGTTCTGAAGTCCCTCAGTTGTGGCAATACTTTGTTCCTAGTCCTTTCCTTGCTGCCAAAATATTGTGCAGGTCTTGGGTAAAGGAGACCTGAGAAGCACGAGCAGCAGTGGGAGAAGATGGGACAGACCGTTAGGAAGATACATTTGATGTCTCTAGAAAAATCAGCTGACTAAAGGGGTGGCATTTAAAGCCCCTGTGCCTTAAACCCATTCGGGCTCTGACACTCACAACACTTTTTGGAAGAAAACCCAGTGGTAATATAAGGATGTTTTGTGAAAGCTACACTGTAGTTTCCAGGGAGGCCCAAGTGATACACTTTAATAGCTACCTTCTTCTGGGAAATAAAAGTTTCCATTTGGGCTAACTTTGATGTGATAATAGGGAGGAAAAGTACACCTTAGTGCTCGTCCATTACTATTTTACCAGCTCAAGAAAGTCGGATGGAAAATGGGCTTTAATCACAGATCAAGAACAAACAAACATTCATTTCAGAAAAGCCATAATTAGGGAGAAGCAAAGAAAGAGGCACTGCCATCAAAAGCACCGGGCCTTTAATAGTTTCAGGTCACAGGCCAACAAACAAGTAACTTTAAAGGGGATAAGCCTGTGTAGGGAATAAATACAAGCCAGCCAAATTTGCAGCAGATTGTGCAGAACAAAGGGGTATTCACATAGGATTTTTTAAAAAGGATAAATATAAAGTTTTTCAGTGTTTCCCTTCAGATGTTTCACGGTTAGGAGGCTGGTCCACTGCAAGAACTCACTCATTTGGGTGCTGGTTTAATGGAAAACTCCCCTTCCAATTCACTGTGTGACTGCACGGTGACAAGAACAGCCACAGCGAGGGCTCAGAAACGGAGCAGATTTGGGGAAGCAGGACCACCCCAGCATCCTTCAGACCACCTATTGCTCAGGCACTGAACACAACATCATCTTTTTTGCCAAGAGTTCACAAATGAAAATCCTTCTGCCTTCTACTCATAGCTCACATATGCACATAAAACCTTTAGTTTCTTTTGATCCTTCTATATAAAGCTAACAAGACTGATACTTATAATTAAATATGCTCAAGTAGATGAATATGTACAAGCAGTCTGAGCCTCTCCCGTTGCGGACAACTCGTCTCAAAGCAACACAGACGTCATCTTCAGAGTCACACTTTCTTTATAGGTCTAGGACCACTGGTGCCAGCAGATCACAGGAGGAGAAAAACACTGGATTCGAGTTATGGGATTCCTGGTTGCAAGAAGAGCTGTGGTTCTGTGCTACCAAGGCATGATGTGCCAGTGCTGGGAAAGGGGGAAGGAGACAGACCTCAAACAAGACACATATGACAGTCCCTTTCTGTCCTCCAAAGCCCAGCAGAGCAGCACTCCAGCCCTGTGCGACTGCTGCTCCTGCCATATGGAAGCTGCAGATTGTTTCTAAATATTGGAGAGAAGCTGAGTCTGGAAAAAAGATAAAAATGATTCTGCAGGCTCCAGTTTTGGCTGGAGCTAGAGGGTGTCTGTCTTTTCCCAGCAAAATGCTGGGCCTTCCCTGCTGGAGGGAGCTCCTTTCCAAAGCCTCCACACTTGCACGGAGGCTGCAAGAGCAAGATGCAAACCCAGGTACCACATCTGGCGTGAGAGGGAGGCCTCGACATTGTCTTTTATTTGTGTGTGTTCCCTCAGAAAAGACAACAAGCCCTTGAGCTGTCAGCATTACCTGGCTTCACCTCCAGCCATTAGATTAGCTACGAAGCTATAAACAACATTACAAAGTAAACAGAACCCAAAACAAGATTTCTTTTTAAAAAAAAACTCTGTCCCAGGGGCCAACCTGCAGTTTCTTCGCCCTGTTCTAAAGCTGGGGACACAAGGTTCATCAAAACTCACCCAGCACCTGGAAAAGCATGTGGATTCTGGGTCAGAAATCAGCTGGCAGCAGAATATCTTCTCAGTAAATCCCTTCCTCCGTCACCCTCGGGACCTGTCTTGCTCTGGGCACATCCTTAGCTTCCTCTCCCTCTGTTTAACAGAGCAATTACCTCTCCTGTCCATACCTTAAAGCTGATTCACTCGGTCATTCAAGAGTTAGTGGCATTGGTGATGAGGAAGGGAAGAGATGGAGGGAGAAATTATAAGATATTAACATGTTGACAGCAGGCCACAGATCATAACTATCAGAGGAAATATTCGCTGTTCATAACTGCATGAAGTCATCGTCTCCAGCACTCTACAAACCGTCTCCTCCCCTTTTTTAGGCACAATTTTGTGTGATTATACAGGCAAGAGGCCGACTGCAAATACTTTGTCCAAACCACATCCCCTCACACCTCCCAGGCCGCATACCCCTCCTCGGGGAGCGCGAGGAATCTACAACCTCACAGAAGTGAAACTCGACGCTTTACACAAGACCTAAGCGCGTGTTTTAAACAAATAATCTCCCCGAAAGAGCAGCTTTGGGAAGGCGCAGGAATGTTGCAGCCCTGGGAGGGCACAAGCAAGGCAGCGTCTGCAGGAGGCCGTAGCTAATAAAGGACATTACCTCGCCCTCAAACAGCGCTGAATGTATTTGGTGCATTCGCAGACCCTTTCAGGCCGAGGCCTCAGCCCTGTAACTGGAGCCGCTTTTCTGCCTGTGGAGGTCTTAGACTAAAACCAGACGGGTGGGCAGGGGGCTCCTCCTCCCGGCTTGGATTTCAGGGCTGGAGACAAAAGGCTTTCCCAGGCGTGCGTTCACACTCGCAGGAATTAGGGCCAATCGACTGGAGGAGGGAGGAAAGGAGGGGAAAAAATAATCACTGTGCGTATGTTTAAATATATTTCAGTTCTGCTGCAGAAATGCTTGCTTAGATTGCAGGAGACACTTAAGCGCTCTGTGCAGTTCTCCAGGATGCCCAGCTGAATCCTACCCCCAAATTTCTGTCTTTCCTGCTTGGAAAAGCTCTTCCCAGCTGGCTGGATAGCCCAGCTCTGCCTGCCATAGCCCAGGGTCCCAGCTACAGATGCTGCTGGTGACAGGTGGCTAGAGGTGATCACAAATGACGGGGAGAAAATCACCCGCTATCCAGCACCAGCCTCATGCAAGTTTGGCCAATTTTAATGGATTTGGCTCTTGGAGCACAACCACTCGGGATTAAGACACAGTTTTTCATATTTGGTTGAAGTAGTTAAAAAATTACTGCTTCCTGGGGTTTATTCTCTCCCTTTACCCTAGTTAATGCTTAGCCAACAGAACAGAAGGGGCCAAAAAAATTAAATTAATTGCTATTAGTGGTTTGCAGCAAGTTGGTTGGCCTTGAGCTGGCAAAACCACAGCAAGCACGTCAAGGGAAGATGCTTTGAGTTTGTGAGACCTCAGAAGGGCACTGGGTTCACTTTGGAGCCTCCCAGTATAAGAAATATGAATAAATCCATCCAAGGGCTACCAAAATGGCCTAGGGACTGCAACACAGGGTGAATAAGGGGAGACTGGGTTTGCTCAGGAAGAATGTGAAGGCAGGATCCAATTCCTGTCTGCAACTACCTAAAAAGAATGGGGAGAGCGAAGAAGCCTTCCTGGGCACTTGCAGCAAAGGAAAAAGAGGCAACTTGCACAAGTCGTAGCACAGAAAACTCCTGTTTTGAAAAACTTGCTTATCTAATAAGTGTGGTCAGATTCTGGAGCGGAGAGACACAGAGATTGGGACATCTCCATCCTTGGAGGTACTGGAAACTCACCTGGACAAGGCCCTGAGCAAACTGCCCTAAGTCTGAAGCTGCTTTGAGCAAGAGTTGGGCCAGAGATCTCCAGATTGCCCGTACTAATTAAACTTTTCTACTCTTCTGCAAACAAGCCTTGAGTCAGTGACTGCTTGAATTGTTCTACTTACATCAAAAGACCACGTCTAGCTGCTGAGCTGGCATCAATTTGCCTGTGAGAGTCTCCGGATGAAGGTTTCATACCCACACGTCTTATCTGCGTCAAGTTCTTGCCGTTTTATCGCCGTTTTGCCGAGCCTCTCCACACGGACAAGCCCTGCAGAGGAATGTGCGACCATCCCACAAACAGCCAGCGTGTTTCATCACCTCACCGAGCTGCTGGAGCCTTTAATCACGTTACGCTTTTCAGCTGCGGTAATTACGGCGGTGCAAGCTGATACTGCAGCGTGTTTCTATGAAAACATTCGCTTTTTCAAGTTCACCAAAACATTCTGCCACGCAGAACACACTGTGCTTACTAAAAGCAGCCATTATGGAAACCAAGCACGCTGATGTTTAACTTGCTTTGATTTAAGGCCATCAAATAAAGAAAATCCATCCCAGCCTCTGGGGAATTGCAGCAGGTCCCAAACAAAGCCCAAGTCCCCTCTCTTCCATCCAGTTGCAGGATGCAGATGAGGCTGAAGGAAACCAGGAGCATCTCTGGCCACTACAACCCAGGCAGCGAGAAGCAGCTTCCAGGCTGGGCTGTAAAGGATTGAGAGTGGGGACAAAAAAAACCCTAGAGCAGTAAAGAAAAGTCCCTGATCACATCTGAGGGGGAAGCTCAGCTCCCACGCAGCACTTGGAGATAGAGACTGCAGTTCAGCAAGACTAACCCTTTGCCAGAAGTGGGGGATTTTTAGGGACTCTATAGATCACTGCATATAGAAGGCCTGAAGCTGTGCTCCCTTCTCCTAGCCTAAGCCAACTGCCAACCACTATCTTAAATTAACAGTTTAGGGTATCCATGTATCTGAGGAAAGCATCTCCAGAGCTTGCAGGACACTTTCCCTGGCAGCAGGACACTTTCCTCCAGCATGATTGGAAAAGGTCCCTTCTTAACCCCAAGGTACCTCTGATCTACCTGGGTTTGTCTGGATTCAAGTCAGAAGGAGATGGTTCATTCACGGATCAACCACCGATAGGGCAGGATCTGCTTATAAGCAGACCCAGGTATCATTTTGGGGGTTAACAGAGAAAAAACGAGCTTCTGGTTATCCAAGGAAGGAGTCTCCTCCACGGGGTGGCCTTAGGAAAGCCCTCCAAGCCCCACACATAGGAATAGCTCTAATAGACGGCACACAGAGGCAATTAAAATGCAGAGGAAAAGCCAGGGCTGAGCCTGGAGCTGAAGCAAGTCTCCCCACGCTGAAGGCATGACCTCCTCAGCATGACAGCCCACAGCGACCCCAAAGGCCAAGCTGGCGACGGCAAAAGGGGACCCAGCCAGCCCGGTCATCCCCGCCGAGCAGCCTCAGGCCCCCGGTTTAATTGAGACCCGCTCCCATAGAGCCCCATTGGGAGCGGGTAGGAGAGAGTCCGGCCCCCAGTCACACCGACAGCCACCCTAGGGAGCAGAGAGGCCCCTTTTCTTTCCTCCAAACAGCCACGATATCCTCACGAGCCACAGCAGAGGAAGGAAGAGCCTGCACAGAAGCCCAAGGGGAATTTGGCACTCAGGGCTAGAGACAGGACCAGCCGCCCTCCCCATTAGGGGATGGGAGAAGGGGTCCCCTATAGGCCAGGGGCCCCCCTTCTCCTCCACAATAAAACCCATATGGAATAGGAACAGGCAAGGAAGCCCCTCCGTGGGGCAGCCAGGGATGCCCTAAATCCATGAACCCCTATGGCATAGGAAGGTGAGGTGTTGCTTAGAGAGCACCCCCTTATAAGGCAGGGGGGCAGCAAGGACACCTATAGAATTGGGGGTGTCATCCGCCCCCTTATAAAACAGGAGGGTAACAGGTGCCCTGCAGTCACCAGGTGATAAGGGGGTGTCCCCTACTTAAAGGCAGCAGGATGAGGAGCTCCCTGTGGCCTGGAGGGGCAAAATGCTCATATAAAGTAAACAAATAAGTCACTCCCTATAGCTGAGTCGGGCTGGGGTCTTATATAAGACTATGGGGGGTAGTTCCCGTTATAAGACAGGCCGGAAAGCACCTTCTTTCCCTCCCCCGTTACAAGGCAGGAGGGTCCCCGTGGGTCTGAGGTTCACGAGGGACACAAGGTGCGGGACACCGGCGGGGAGGGATCGCGGCTCCTACCGGCTGCAGGAGGCGGCCCCGCCGGGGGTGCTGTCGGCCGCTGGCGAGCGGCTGGCGCGGGCCCCTGCACTGACCCGGCTCCGCCTCCGCCGCGGCAGCTTCTGGCCCGCGGGCTCGGCCTCCATGGGAAGGGAAAGCGAGGATTTGAACCGGGCACCGGATAATGGCGGCAACGGCGGCGGCGACCGGGGCGTTTGAAAATGGCGGCGGCGGCGCCCGCGACCAATCAGCGGCGCGGGAGGGGCGCGTTGCTAGGAGACGCGCGGAGGCGGCGGGAGCGGCCCCGCGCAGCGCGGCGCCCCCTGGCGCCTCGCGCCGCCGCCGCAGCCTTGGAGGACCGCGCCGGAGGACCGCGGGGCAGCGAGGGGAAACTGAGGCACGAGCGGACGAAATGCTTCGAAACCCACCA